>NC_044987.1:22006413-22370534 GCF_008728515.1 Papio anubis
ACTCCAATCTGGCCAGGAGAGCAAGGCTCTGTCTCAAAAAAAAAAAAAAAAAAAAAAGAGAGAATGAATTTTAAAAATCAGATTTGATAGTAAAAAAACAAAAAGACTGCCAACAAAGAAATAGAAATAACCAAGCTGACTTCAGACTTCATTCCAACACGAACTGGCAGGAGAAAAGAGGGTTTTAAAAGAAAAGGAAATCAATATATCAAAGAGACTTCTGCACCTCCAAGTTTATTGCAGCACTACTCACAATAGCCAAGATATGGACTCAACCCAGACGTCCAACAACAGATGAATGGATAAAGAAAATGTGGTATGTATACATAATGGAATACTACCGGGCCACAAAAAGAATGAAATCCTGCCATTCACAGCAACATGGACAAGACTGGAGGAGGTTATAAGTGAAATCAGCCAAGAACGGAAAGTTAAACACCACATGTTCTTACTCCTATGCGGGAGCTAAAAAAGTTGATCTCGTAGAGTAAAAAGTATAATATAGCAGAGAACACTGGAGTCTGGGAAGGTAGAAGGAAGGAAGATACAGGGAGAGATTTGCTAAAGGATACAAAATTACAGGGAGATAGGAGGAATAAGTTCTAGTATTCTGCACCACTGTAGGATGGCTGTAGTTAATAATATATTACATAGTTGCAAATAGCTAGAAGTAGGATATCAAACTTTCTCAACACAAAGAAACAATAAATGTTTGAGATGATGGATATGCTAATCACCCTAACCTGATCACTATACATTATACGTATCAAAGCATTACTGTGTACCTCACGAGTACGTGCAATTATTATTTGTCAATTTAAAAAGAGAAAATTTAAAAATAATAAAGAAAATAGGGTTTTTTTAATGTTGTGTTTTATTTTTAAAGGAAGGTTCTTGCTCTGTCGCCCAGGCTGGGGTGCAGTGGTGCAATCATAGCTCACTCAAACTCCCAGACTCAAGTGATCCTCCCACCTCCCTAACGTAACTGGGGCTACAGGTACATGCCACCATTGCTGGCCAAAAATAGGGCTTTAAAAAGGAAAGACTCTACATAATTCTACACCCAGCCAAATCTTCTTTGATATGTAAAAGAAACAAGGGTGATATGGAATATAGAGGAATTCAGAAAATATACTCCCTGATTTCCGTTTCCTAAAAAAAAAAGTTGTTTTAAAGTACTTAAGGATAGATAACTGAGTTAAAAATGGGAAGAGTTATTTGCTAACTACTGAGGTCTACTAAGTATAAATCTAAATAATTGCTATAAATATGACTGCAGACTAAGTGTAAATGCCAGAAAAAAATGCAAAAAAGAAGCCACATAATATTAAAATATTATAAAATTAATATTCTGGACTAATACAACTCCAGTTTATATTAAACTAGATGGAAAAGTGGAGTGAGAAAGGGAGAAGTAAATGGTGATGATGGAAGAAAGTAAAATGCACATCAAGTTTCTTATATGTTCAGAGTCAAAAGTATTATCTTACTTGCTATTTTTGTCCTCAAAGTATATACAGAGTTGGCCCTCCATATCTGCAGGCTCTACTGCCACAGACTCAACTAACTGCAGGGAAAAAAATTTTTAAATATGGATGGTTGTGTCTGTACTGAACATGTACAGACATTTTTTTCTTGTCATTATTCCCTAATCAACTATTTATATAGCATTTATACTGTATTACGTATTACAAGTAATCTAGAGATTATTTAAAAGTATAGAGGATAATATGCAAATACTATGCCATTTTATATAAGAGGTTTGAGCTTCTGAGGATTTTGGTATCCGTGAGGGATCCTGGAACCAACCATGGAAGACTGTATTGACTTCTATTTGTGAGATTATGGTAGGCTAGTAATTCAGACCAACACACTTGCTGAAAACAACTAAAAATTCCAGAAAGATGTCTATTAAATCTTTTTTAAAAGCAGGGAAGGAAGATAGCACTAAAAGCGAAGAAGGAAGCTCCCGTTTTCACGCTGCTGTTAAAGACATACCCGAGACTGAGTAATTTACAAAGAAAAAGAGATTTAACGGACTCAGTTCCACATGGCTCGGGAAGCCTCACAATCATGGCAGAAGGCAAAAGTCAACTCTTGCATGAGGCAGACGAGAGACAGAGAGAACCAGGCGAAAGGGATTTCCCCTTATAAAACCATCAGATCTCGTGAGATTTATTCACTATCATAAGAACACAATGGGGGAAACTGCCCCCATAATTCAAATATCTCCCACTGGGTCCCTCCCACAACACATGAGAATTATGGGAACTACCATTTGAGATGAGATTTGGGTGGGGACACAACCAAACCATATCACCCTCCCAAAGCTGAAGCCAAAGCAAAGGTTTTGAAGGCCAAGAAGGCAGTGCTGAAAGCCATCCACAACTACAAAAAATAAAAATAAAAAATAAAAATAAATTTGCCCATCACCCACCTTCCGGGCTCGAGACACCACGGTTCCAAAGGCAGCCCAAATATGCTCAGAAGAGCGCCCCCAGGGGAAAGAACCTAGACCACTCTGCCATCAGCACATTCCCTCAGACCACTGAGTCAGCGTGAGGAAGGTAGAGAACAACACCACCCTTGTGTTTACTGTGGATGTTAAACCCGACAA
This sequence comes from Papio anubis, assembly GCF_008728515.1. Classification (NCBI taxonomy): domain Eukaryota; kingdom Metazoa; phylum Chordata; class Mammalia; order Primates; family Cercopithecidae; genus Papio; species Papio anubis. The sequence continues at coordinate 22,009,031 of NC_044987.1, forward strand.
GCAGCAGATCAAACAGGCTTGAAGAAACTCTATGATGTTGGTGCAGTCCAGGTCAACACCCTGATCAGGCCTGATGGAGAAAAGAGGGCATATGTTCCACTGGCACTCCTAACTGTGATGTTTTGGATGTTGCCAACAAAAATTGAGACCATCTAAACCAAGTCCAGCTGGCTAAGTTCTAAATATGTCTCTTTTCACCATATTTTAAAAAGTTAAAAAATAAAAATAAAAAAATAAAAACATAAAATCAGAGAAGACCTGACAGCATACCAGGGAATTATTGGGCCAAAGTGTAGGTGGGATTGTAAACTCAGCCAGGGAAACAGAGCAATAAAGTAGTCTTTGTACTGAGGGTGTATCTATCTATCTCTGCAAACTTGAGCTTCCCTTTTGACATCGAACTCTAATGCCTGAACTGGGCAGAAGGGGCAGGTATCGCTTCAACATTTATCTGAATATGCTCCCCACTTGAATCTGGGACCTCAAAAGACTGCATCTTCAAGATAAGAGTGAACTAGAAGGAAGCCTTTATCCTCACCCCCATCTCTCACCACCAACCCAGGATACTAATAGGAAAGCTGCTTTGGCACTAACCAGAAAAATAGGAAAAAGGTGAAAACAAAACCTTACCTGAGAAGTTGCAAACATAAGCAGCCCTGGAGCAGATTCATAGCTGAAATTTACATCTCTTGGTTGGGGGTGGGGAATAAAATCCTTTGGCATGAATTTAATGTAATGTGGTTTTAGATTGATAGTTCCCCTAGGGATACAGCAAAGTAAACACATCCTCTCTGAAGAATGCACCTTCATATATGCCTCAAACGATCTCAAAAATATTTATGAGGGCAATGACATTCATATAGCCAACAATAATACAACAGATAAAGCAAAAGGAACAAGAACCAACAGAAACAATAGCCACAAAAACTTCAACTATTAGTATTATCAGGCTAGATTAAATTTCAACTACCCTTACTTTGTTTAATGCAATAAAAGACCATTTTAAAATATCAGCAATAAATCTCTGGACAGAAGCTATAAAAAGTTATAGTATGCTTTTTTAAATAATTAGAATGTCTTCTCTGTTACTCCTTGGAATAAACAACAATGGATGAGTGTAACAGCCAATGAACACGGCAAATGCAGAATTAGTGAAAAAAAATGGAGCAGAAGAAATTATTCAAAATACAGTATAAAACAGAGTTCCAGAAGGAGAAGGAAGAGAAAATAAGAGAGTGACAATATATGAAATGATCACTGAGGTGGAGAATTTTCCAGAATTAATGAAAGACATCAATGCACAGATTCAAGAAGCCAAACAGATCCCAAAAATAAGGAATAAAAATAATGCACACCCAGGCCCAACATATGTAAATTGAAGAACATAGAGAAAAAAATTGTTTTAATTCTAAAAGATAAATTACTTCAACAGAGCAGCAGTTGCACTGATAGCCAACTTCTTAGCAGCAACGGCAACAGCCAGGAGCCAAAACAGTATCTCCAATGTTCCAATGTACTGAAAGGAAACAACTGCCAATCAGAAATTCTATTCCTGGCCTCTATATCTATATGTATCTATCTACTGATATATATAGGGGATATTTTATGTATATTATATGTAATTTGTATATAATTATATAAAATCTGATTTTATATACCATATATTAATAACATGTTATATATTAATCATATAAGTCCTGTTATATATAATTAATGTATAATAAAATTATATATACAATTTTTTCAAAAATGAGGGTGAAATAAAGACATTCTCAGGCCAACAGTATCTGACAATTCACTATCAGCAGACCTTAGCCAATGGGAATTCTAAAGGATGTACTTCAGGTAGAAAGCAATCCTGTATAAGTCTGAAATTAAAGAAGAAATAAAGAACTAAGAACATAGTGAATATTTGGATAAATCTAAATATTGGCTATATAAAACAGTTTTATTAAATTATTCAAGGCATATAAAGCAAAGAACTAAAATATATGACAACGATAATGTATAAGCCAGGAAAAAAGGGAAAAAACTTAAAATAGTCTAAGGTGCTTGTATTTACCAGAAGGAGACTTAAAAAAATCAATTTCCTTCAGACTTTGGTAAGTTAAGTACAGACATAGTAATTTTTCAGATAACCACCAAATGAATAGAAACAGAGTAAATATTTCCAAACTGGACAAAAAAAAATTGAAATGATTATTTAAAATACTCCTTAAGTCCAAATAAATGCAATAAAGTAATGTAAAAGAAACAGAAAAAGTTTAGCAAATAGAAACCACAAAATAAGGTGGTAGATTTAAAATGAAAACGTATGGGTAACTGCCTTAAATCTAAATGAACTGAATGCTCAAATAAAAAAACAAAGATCATCACGCTGGATTAAATAAAAACCATGTCATATCATTCCTATGAGAAGCATGTCAAAACCATAAGGATACAGAAACTGAAAGTAAAAGTTTGTATTTATATAGGTATTTGCTTAATAATTATTCAATAAACTGAACATATGTATTTTATGCATTTTTAATTATTTGTGTTTTTTCAATTGACAAATGAAGAAAATTGTATTTATGGCATACAACATGATGTTTTGACGTATGTATACATTTTGGAATGTCTAAATCAGGCTAATACATATATAATCTCATTTTTGTGATGAAAACATTTAAAAATCTATTCTCTTAGCAATTTTCTAGTATACAATACATTTTTACATGTTTTATATCACAATGAAAACTTTTTAAAGTACACGTTTCAATGTTTCTAATACTTAAAGGTAATTGGTAACATAATTTAAAATAGAATATGTTTTCCAAGTCACTGAATAATATAAAAAGACATAAAACACATTCCATATAGCTTTAGATAGAAAACAAAGAAAAAGCAAAGAAGCATAAAAATGAGAAGCATAAAATAGGTGGCAAATAAAAAAATAAATCAATCACTAAATAAATATAAAGAGTTTAACTACCCTATTAAAACTATTCTCCAATTGTGCAACAAACTCAAATCTTACAATAGCTTGCCTATGAGAAATAGACATAAAGCAAAATAGCAAAAAATGGTGTGAAATAAAAGAATGAATAAAGATTTTTCAGGCAAATGCAAAACAGTACAGCAAAGAGTGGCAATGTTAAATTCTGGAAAGGTTTTATTCAAGCAAAATGCATTCAACAAAACATAAAATGTCACTGTACATTTATAAAAGTTATAATCCACAATGAAAATATAATATTCACAAATTTTTATATGTCAAATAACTCAGCAAATAAGAAGCAAAAATTGTTGGAAACGCATGGGAAAATTGATATATATAATTGTTGTGAAACACTAAACCACCTACTCTTTCTTGACAGATTAAGAAAAGAAAAATAAGTAAAGATATAGAGGATTTGAAGAGTAAAATTAATGGAATTGAATTAATAAAAACACATCAAACAATGTACCCTACAACCACTAAATACACCTTCTTTTCATGTGCCTATGAAACATTTACAAAACTTGATACTGAGCTACAAAGAAAGCTTCATAAGTTCCTAAATGCATACATTGTATAAACAACATTCTCTGACAACATAAGAAAACTAGTAACTCATAACAAAAATTTTTAGGTGGAAAACATGGAAATTTAAACACTTCCTAAATTAAATATCCCAAAGAGAGAAAATCAAAAGTAAATAATCAGAGATACACAGATGTATGTATAAAGTGTTATTTATATCAGTGGAAAATTTGAGCTAGCTTAAAACTTGACAGCAGAGATATGGTCAAAAATTATTATAGTGCTTGTATTAGGCAGTTGATAGGAAGTTTTTCTAGGAATTTTAATATCATGAGAAAAACTCATGATATAATATTAAATAATATTAATTTGTTAAATATTTAATTTTAATATTAAATATTTAACGGTTAAAAATAATATATTTAAAATACCATAATAATATTATTTACCATAATAATTATTATAGATAACATCAAATATATGTACATATATGTGTGGAACAGAATAGAGCCTAGAGGGAAACACAATAAGATCCTGATCCAGTAGATATTGGCGGGTTAGAGCAGCCATCCCCAACCTTTTTGGCACCAGGGACCAGTTACATGAAAGACAATTTTTCCACAGACCAAGGGTGTGGGGGATGGTTTCAGGTGAAACTGTTCCACCTCAGATCATCAGGCATTAGTTTGATTCTCATAAGGAGAACACTACCTAGATCCCTCATATGTGCAGTTCATAATAGGGTTCTTCTCCTATGAGAATCTAATGCTACCGCTGATCTGACAGGTGGAGCTCAGGTGGTAATGCTCACTGAACAGCCATTCATCTCCTGTTGTGCCGCCATGGCCCGAGGACTGGGGGGTCCCTGGGTTTGAGAATTACAGATGATTTCTGCTTGTATACTTGCTCCATTTTCTATTATAAATACATATAACTTTTATAATTATATAAAATAATTGCATAATTATTTTATATAGGATGTATTTTATATGTAGGGGGTATGATTGTGATAAAACAAAAGAAATAAAAAAGACTGAACCAAGAAAATGTTGAATCTGCCCATGTTATTACTTGTGCATGACATTGGTAGGGGAAATGAAGATACTCATTTCACAGGTTAGTCATAAAGTTTAAATGAAATAGCAATGCAAAGTATTCTGTCCACTGGCTGGCAAATTTAAAACTAGCTGGCTATCACGATTATCTGCTCCTTCATATTTTTTATCTCATTAGCTTACTGTTCTGCATTCTAGGTGAATCCCTCAGTATAATCTTTTGATTCACTAATTCTCTCTTCAACTTATTCAAAACATTTTTTCTTCATGGGCTTTCTACTTAATTCTTTTTTAGGGTGGTTTGTATTTCATTTCTGCCTTTTTGTTTCAAATATCCTTGTACTTTTAACGGTGAGTATATCATTCTTTATTTCTTTAAAGATCATAAATAGACTTATTTTGAAATCATTTTCACATTGCTCTATTAGTCTCATTTTATCTAAAGTGATCTCACTGACCATGTGTTTTTGTTGTTGGTTGTGTCTCCATATCGCTCTCCCTTGTGTGTTTTAGAATTTTTGTTTGCAGGCTCATTTTCAGAGGAAGCTTTTTCTTTCTTTCCCTCATACTCACTTGGTCACTCTTACTCTTGCTCTATAACTTCCTCCCACTCTTGAAATATTTCAATTGCCCTCCAGCCAGGCTCTAGGGCCCCCACAACAGAATCCATCATCTATCGATCATTCTTGACCTGCCATGTTACTGGAATCACAGGTCCTGGCACTGCCGTAGTATGTGGCTTTGTTCAGAGTTTAGCTGCAAGACTGTATCTGCTTCCTTCAACTTCACTTGGCTTGCAACTCACTGTGAGGCCCTGGGGTGATAGTCCAGCACACAGACTGGGGAGCCATACACTTTGGTGTTAACCCTTGCTCTGTACTTACTCGCTGTCTGGTTTAAGGCAAGAAACATAACAATCTTTCTTTGTCTTATCTCTAAAATGATGATAATAATTGAATCTACCTCATAGCATTGTGAGAATTAAACACATCAATCCAAACAAGAAGCTTAGAATAGTGCATGACGCATAGCAAGTGCTCAATATGTATTAGATCTAATTCCAACAAGCTGGCCTTGGCAACAGCTCCCTTTGGCCCCTTTCCCAGACAGGAAAACCCTACCCTAGCCCCTTCCTATAAGCAGCAAACCAAACTCTAGTCCACTCTCTTTTGTGGGAGTACTGTATCTCCCTTTACCCACCAAGAAAGGAACTCCTGGCTGCCTAAACCTGCTACTAGTCCTAGAGCCCAGTGGACCTGCAGCAGCAGCCATGTGACTGTTCTGTGTGTGTTTCTGTACCATTTCTAGCCACAGAAGTTATACCTTGTTTTTGAGCATGGCTACACCTTCTACATTGTCTCTTTTCTACTTGTATCTATCACCTTACAATGGAAAGGAGTTTGACTGTGGCTAGGCTCCTGCAATGGATTTGCGGGGCCATTTTGGCTCTTCTGCAGACTTTGATGCTGGCCCCACTGAGCCGCGCTGCCCGACCCAGCACCGTATCACTCCCTCTGATGACATAGGAGCAGATCTTCCAGAGGAGGCGAATCAAGGTTTTTCTCCTCTAATTAGGGACTTTTTAAAACTGACAGGTTTGACTCTGGTTGATGATAGCTGATCCAACACAAGCTCAGCTAATTAGACACATTTCATCCTGAAGGAAAAGGCTGTTTCTGACTCCATTCCCTGCCTTCCCACCCCACTTCTGTCAGGGTCCTATCTGAGTCCCTTCAGAGAAGCTGGAGCCAGCATGATGTAGTGTTCAGGGGCTTCCCAAACTGACTGACCATCAGCCATCTCCATTTCTAAAAAATATAACAGCCCAAGCACTCTCCCCCTAAGTCATGAATCAGTAGGCCTGGAATGGGACCTGAATTTTTCTTTAAGTTCAAAATCTAAATGGCCCACTACCTACCAATTAGAATGGCTAAAATCAATAAGACTTACCATACCAAGTGTTGTGGGGATGTAGAGCAACTGGAACCAGCACACATTGCTGACGGGAAAGTAAAAGTTAAACATACAGCTACTATATGACCCACCCATGTCACATCCAGGTATTTACACAAGAGAAATGAAAATAAAGCACAAAAAGTTATACATGAATGTTCATGGCAGCTTCACTTGTAGTGGTCCAAAACTGCAAACAACCCAAATGTCCAACAACAGGTGAATGATTAAATGAATTGAGACAGAGCCATACAATGGACTCGATACAACTCAGCAATAAGAAAGAATGAACATGCAACGGCCTGGATGAATCTCAAAATAATTATATTGACTGAAAGAAGCCAGGCTCCTCCCGACAAACAACTATATACTATAGTATCTCATTTATATGAAAGTTGAGAAAATGAAAACTTAATCAATAGTGACAAAAAGCAGATCATTTGTTGCCTGGGGAGAGAGTGGGGCATTACGGAGTGGCAGGGGGAAGAGATTACAAAGGGGAGCAGTGAAACTTTGGCAGGTGACGGGTGAGTTCATTATCTTGATGGTGGTGACAGTTTCACAGGTATATACATATGTCAAAACTTATCAAATTGCACATATTTTAAATATGTGCAGTTTATTATATGTCAATTTTTAAAGATGTAAATGGCCTGCCAGGGAGACGTTGGTCTGATCTTAATAAGAAGCCATTGGACTGAAGTCTTCATCATGCATCACCTCATGCACCGCCCGCACCTCCCTCCAGGTGGTGCCAATCCCAATTGTGTGCTTTAAGCTCCACCCTGGCTGGCCTCAAGTGACCCTTGAATTAGCTATTTAGACAAAAATTTAAAACAAATACAGACTTAAAAAATAAATTTACACTATATATGTTTTTTGAGATAGGATCTTGCTCTGTGCCCAGGCTGGAGTGCAGTGGAACAATCATGGTTCACTGTAGCCTTGACCTCCTGGGCTCAAGCTATCCTCCTGCCCCAGCCTCCAGAGTAGCTGGGACTACAGGCATGTGCCACCATGCCAGGTTAATTTTTATGTTTCTTTGGTAGAGACAGGGTCTTACTATGTTGCCCAGGCTGCTCTTGAACTCCTGGGTTCAAGTGATCTGCCCATGTAGGCCTCTCAAAGCACTGGAATTATAGGCATGAGTCGCTGCACCTGGCCTGATTTTGGCTTTCTCTTTTAACTCCTTGACATAGGTAGCTGGTAACCAAGGACTTTGGAGAAAATAATCTCTTGCACCCACAGCACTCATTAACCACCTACAGGGAGAGCACAGGGCTAGGTGGACTGGAGTAGAGAGGCTAAGGGGAAGAAGACTAAGTGATAATAGCACAACTCTGCCCCCAGAGGTCATGTGTTATAATGGCTAGGAGCTTGGGCTCAACATTCCAATAGTTCCTTAATGGCACATTGAAGAACTGAATTTTTCACTTTTCAAATAGTTAGACTGTATCAAATTGACACACACATATTGGCCCCAAAACCTACATTAGTGAGATGTTCTAGAAGAGAATAAATAGAACAGTAGGCTGGGTGCAGTGGCTCACGCCCATAATCCCAACACATTGGGAGGCCAAGGTGGGAGGATTCCTTGATCCAAGGAGTTCGACACCAGCCTGAGCAACATAGGGAAACCTCATCTCTACTAAAAATAAAAAAAGTTAGCCACATTCCTATAGTCCCAGTTACTCTGGAGGCCGAGGTGGAAGGATCACTTGAGCCTGGAAGGCTGAGGCTGTGGTGAGCCATGATTGCACCACAGCACTCTAGCCCAGGTGACAGAGAGAGATCCTATCCCAAAAAAAAAAAAAAAAAAAAAAAAAAGATTAAATGAAGGAATAATATCATCCTGCAGACTAAAGCCCACTGCCTAGTTGGGGCTGGGGGTATGAAGAGGCCCCTTCACAGGGAAACTGTAGGGGAAAGTACATGGAGGGCATTTGATGTGAGAGAGAAGAAGCTGCAGAAAGTAGGCCCGAGAGGAGCCTTGTGTGTTTACACAGGAGAGACACATGATCGGATAGATGTTTCTGAAAAATAAATGGAGAAGATGGATTGGATTGGGGTGAGACTGAATTCCAGCAGATGATTAAGATGCTTTTGCAATCAGCCAAAACAGTTGATGAAGCACTGACCCTCAGGGAAGAAAAATTAATCATGTGAAAATGAAAAACAACTTAATATGATTAGCTTTTCTGGATTCCTTTTAAGGGACAAATTGAAATTAAATTCATCAGATATTTTAGTTAAAAACAAGTAACAAACTGTATTCAATAAATACAGAGATATTTTAAGTATACTTAAAACTGAAAATATGATCAATTCAGGAAGAAGGAGGAGGAAGTGGAGGAGGAATAAGACAGGCAATAGGAAACAGATAAAAGGGAAGTTAAGTTGCTAAAAGAAGATCACAAAGAGGGAAAGTCAAATCAAAGAAACTTGGAATATTCCTAGGAGTAATAACGGAGTTAGGTATTGAAAGATTTTAAGCAGAGAAATGACATAGGCTGTGTTTTGGCTCCATCACTCTGTTGCTTATGCAGAAGATATATTTGAAGGAACAAGACTAGATGTATGGATAGCACCACACTAGCACCACAGGCAGATAAAAGAAGATGAGAACTTGAACCAAAACATTGAGGTTAAGAATGGAAGAAGGATGTAGGCTTGAACACTGTTTAGAAGATAAATTTGATAGGACTTGATGATATGTTGAGTAAGGAATACACTAACCTGTCAATCATAGTGCCTGCTATGCCAGCTTCCCCTATGAGCAATAAATGTCCAGTCTAGACCATTCAGGGGCAAACTGGAGTGGTCATATTTCATCTCATGTTAACCTCTCCTCCTGTTACAGGTGCTTGGAGTGGGATGGGAACCTGATGTAAGGGAAGCTTACAAGTACCCTGCAATGTGGCCTAGATCCCAGAGACCCAAAACATTGAACATAGAGAAAACAGGCTATGAAGAGGAGGAGAAGAGGTCCAAATGAGATCAAGTTGAGGCTATGTGAAGGAGAAATTAGGGTTGGAATCATGAGAGGCCACATGAAGCCAAAGTTATGAAGATAATCTATGATGTAGAGAAAGATACAGGATGTGGGAAAAGAATAAGAAAATTAAATGTCAGGGATGAATATGGCAGAGATGTTGGAGTCACATCAATGGCCAAGAAGTTCCACAAACGGCAGGTCCTGAGGTTTCTTGGGTTCACTTGCACTTTTTATGAGGCCTGATTCACTGCCATTAGACCTGTCTTCCTTTCTGCCCAAATAGGCTCCTGTTACTTGGGCTAAATTGACCATGTCTCTGTTCCTGGGCAACCTAAAACTATAACTAGATCATGGAGGGTGAGAAGAAAGAGGATTCAATAATGGATGACTCCCAGGTTTCTAGCTTGGATGAACAGACAAATACTGGTGTCATCAATTGAAACAGAAAATCCAAGAGCAGCACCAAGGTTAGAAAGACGGATGACATGTATACCCTTGGGAATCTTGAATTTGAGATGACTGTAGGCCTCTCAGTTAGAGATGGCAAGCAGAGTTTGCTTTAGAGTTGAAATTTGGGCAAGAGGTCTGGAGATTGCCCAAAGGCAATGGATGGAGGATGGAGATTTCATTCACATCAGAATTTGGTTAGTAACTAAAATGGTGATCGTGGATGGGGTCAACCACAAGTGTGCACAGTGCGAAATGCAAAGGTCTCAGGTTGAAACCCTAGGGGAACACCAATATTCCAGTGGCAGATGGAAAAGGAGAGTCCCAAATGAGTCACAGAAGGATTGGTTGGAGACGTAGAGGTGTACAGGGGGCACTGGGAAAACACAGCATACAGAGGCCAAATAATCGATAGTTTCTGGGAATATACAATATGAAGTATCAAATGCAATAGGAAAGTTCATGAGGCAAAAACTAAAGAGTCCCTTGGGTTTGGAAATCAAGAAACTGTAGCAAAAGCACTTTCAAATAAGAGGTAAGGATGGAAGATTGCAATAAATTGCAGCAAGTTCAGGGCTTCCAAAATGTCACAGAAGGGCTAATGATCAAAATAGTGGAACCAGTATCTTAAGAGACCTCCTCCTTTATAAACTCTAAACTAGAGGGGGAAATGTGTGTATGTTTCAAAAAACAAGATTGAATTTTTCTATGAAAATGGAGTTGAACTGCAGTAGACTAGAGTCATGAGGTCAACAGGGCAACAGGACCATAAATGTGACTGCTGAGATTTTAATCCTACAGAAGAATAGAAACCAAACACACCTAAAAGGCAGCAGAGAACTAGAGTTTGGCTGTCTTCTTGCATAAGGCCAAGAACTAGAACTGAGTTCCTCACCTAATAGTGGAAGCTTGGATTGCAATTGAAATGAGTTACACTTTTCATGTAATGTACGTAATGAGGGGAAAAAAGTTTGAAAACTAAAAGGATAGAAACAGACAGGCCAACTATCAGTTAAACACAGCTGTTTAAATGTGTAAATAGATCTCTTCTGGCTCCCAGTACACCACTGAAATGAGAATAAAGAATTACAAGTGCTATAAGCCCACATGGACAAAGAGAATGGAAGGTGAGCGATAACACTAGATGGTGGATGATGAGGAGAAGGGACGGCATTCACAGACCTGAGAAAGCTGAGTAGCAAGTGTGTGCCAATGCCAAACCACTGGACAGGACACTGGACGTCTCCATGCTCTACAGCACCATGAGCTACAGAGGGCAGGGGTGGATCTGGGGGATGGAAAAGTGAAAATGTAGATCCCACAGTACCTCTTGCAAAGTTGAACAACAACCCTTTCTCAATCCAGCAGGAGATAGATGATTCATTTTGTGGTTAAACTAACCAAAAATCCTCCATATTCAGGGAGACCAGACCAACAAAAGAGTGGCAGACAGATGCCTAATGAAAATCAGGATTTGAGGAAAGTGAGACTCCCAGCCTGCTTTCATTTCTTAGCTCCAAGTTATAATCCTATGTGAATAGATTCCAGATTGGTAGATTATTCTCTGGAGAAGCTGAATGTCTCAAGAGAACAGACCTACAGATATGGATATTTGTGGGTTTCTAAATAAACTAGCAAGTTCCCTGCTCAACCACCTCACAGTGAAGCACCACCCATAATGGAGATCCAAGTACCTTGCTCTTAAATAGCAAGGGTCAACCAAGGACACCAAAACCTTTTAAGAAAATCCCCAGAATAAAAAAGGAAACCAAATCACCAGAAAAAGAAAATAGAGACAATCGAAAGAGGAGGAGAAAATTTTTTTAACTTTAGTATTCTCTGAGAATTAAGAGAAGATTATACTCATGACAGAAGAACAGACAAAAATAGGTTGTTATAAAAAGGAACATTCAGAGAATAATTAAAAGGTCTTGAAATTTTTAAAAACTGTAGTAACTGAAATAAGAGAAAGTCAATAGAAAGGGTGAAAGATAAAGTTGAGGGCATGTCACAGAAAACTGAACATAAAGATAGAGAAATAAAAAATAGGAGAGAAGAGGTAAGATCAGTCTAGGAAGCTCAACAATGAAATAATCAGAAAGAAAGAACAGAAAGGTAGAGGGGAGAAAATGATTTTTTAAAATAACATTTTTAAATTTTGAAAAATGAAAGAAAGGAGTTTCCAGAATTAAATGTTGCAACCTGTGTCTAGCAAGGTTAAAAACTTTAAAAAAAAAAAAAAAAAAAAAAAAAAAAAAAAAAAAAACTATATCAACGCACATTCATTTTGAAATTTTAGAACACCAAGGCCTACATGAAAACCGTCGACGGTGGAAAAACCGTCAAAAGCCTACATGGAGGGAAAACAAAAATAGCTCACATATAACTTATCTACAATCAGTTCCACTGTCAGCTAGAACACCTCAGAACAATGTCTTCACAAGTCAGGGAGAAAATGATTTCAGTCTAGAACCTACACTCAGACAAATGATCAAGCAAGTGTGGAATAAAGAGTAGAATAAAGATAATTACAGAAAGCACAGTTTCAAAAAATTTACTTTCCATGCACCCTTTCTTGGGAAGTAACCAGAGAAAGTATCCATCAAAAAGAGGAAGCAAACCAAAAAAGGGAAATCCACAAGATCAAAGAAACAGAGGATCCTACACAGGAGGGAGTCAAAAGGAAGGAGTAGCTGGAGAGCAACTAGTACAAAAGGGAGCAGGAGAAGGCACAGTCCTGGGAAAGGGGGAACAAACAGGGGGAGATTCCCTGATGTGCTTGACTACCTGCAATGGATTTTGCAATTTTTAAGAGTGCTTAGCTAGAATTAGTAATATGTAACATAGACAACTAAGTAAACAAAAATACGATTATATATGTCTCAACATGAATTATATCTTCAAAAATAAAATATGGTTTAAAAGCCAGCCCTGGAATTCTATGTAGGACACGATACCTTTTGTGTAAGTTGTAAAACACAAAAATCCTACCTATTATTTATTAATATGTTGTAAATGAAGAGAAAAGTGTTAAAATGAACTAAAAGGATAAAAAAAAAAGTTTCATCATTTTATGTGCCTGGGAATAACAAATAAGGAAAAAAGGACTGGGATCAAGAACAGAGAATTCCTACTTGATCTGTCTCAATAATTATGAGAAACAGTATAGCGTAGTGATTATTAGCTCAATTCTGCAGCCGGACTCCCTGGATTCATATCCCTACACCGTTTACCAGTTGTATGACCTTGTGATGACAGTGGTTGCTGCCATCATGCTAGCTGCAGCAGGGAGGGGCAGCTGGGGCTGCACACTCCATGGAGCTAGTGGGAGCTCTGTCCTCCTGCAATGGGCTACAGCCACCCAAGCTGCAGCTGTGGATCCAGGCCTCCCTGTGTTCTTGAAGGGGGCCAGGAGCAGGCAGGATCTGTCTGCCTGGGTGCAGCTGCAACTGCCTGACCTGCTGCTGCAGACCTGGGACTCCCACTTCATGAGGGAGTGGGCAGGAACTGGGGACAAGCAGGAACCCTGTTCCTGCCGACTTGGTGGGGCAGGAGCTTCCTGGGTGCAACTGCAGCTTCCTTCCCAGGTGCAGGACCCAGGTGTCTCTGCAGCCTGCATCCTTGGGGGTGGGGGAGGCCCCCTGCCTGTCCCTGCAGGCTCAGGGGTGTCTGCTACCACTGCCTGGCGTCTCTATTCTAGACACAGTCTGAGGTGGAAGGGGGTGGGTCCCCAGTCAGGCCCCCACCTTCAGACCAGGGAGGCCCTGAAGGCTGGGGACCAGGCTGCCAGTCCCTCCAACTGGAATGGGGACTTGTGGTGCCTTTTCCAGACCTGTCATGGCCACCCATGGACCAATCGGCAGGCACTTGCTCCCCTCTGACATCCATAAAAGCCCTGGGCTCAGCCAGAGAAAGGCAGACGATGACCAGAGGATGGCGAGGATAGAAAGACCACCTGATGATCAGCTGCAGAGAGGAGCATCCTTTCTGCTGAGAGTAACCTCTCTGCTGATAGCTGGAGATGATGGGACAACCAGTTGCAGAGAGGAACTACCCTCTCTGCTGAGAGTTGCAGACTTGTGGCAGAGAGGAGCCACCCTCTCCAGGGGCCTCCTCTCCACAGGGAGCTGACATCAGGAAGACCAGTAGCAGAGAGGAGCTACCTTCTCCAGGGCTTCCTCTCTGCTCACAACTAACACTCGATGGATGACCTGCCTACAGAGGAGCTACCCATTGCAGGTCTCCTCTGAGCTGTTCTAACACTCAGTAAAGCTCACCTTCATCTTGTTCACCCTTCACTTGTCTGCATACCTCATTCTTCTTAGATGCAGGAAAAGAACTCGGGCAAAGGGCCACACAGAGGTTTCTGACCAGAAAACTGAGACCCCAGAGATCCCATACACTTGCGCATACTACTTAACCACTGTATTATTCATTTGCCTCATTTGTACAACCGTATCATTCCTTACACTGAAATCATAGGTTTTTGGGAAGATTAAGTAAGCCCATATACGTAAAACATTTAAAATAATGCCTGATACATAGGAAATCTAATTATTATATATTTAATATCATTGTTATTTTAAAATGATTTGAAATAAATTAGCAGTACTCAATTATAGTATATATAGGGATTTGCAATATTGGTTTCTATATTTCTGGGTTTTTATATTTACTAAAAAAAATTGTTTAAGACTTGAAAACAACACTGAGATACCACTATACACCTATTAGAATAGCCAAAATCGAGAACACTGACAATACTAAATGCCAGTGAGGATGTGGAGCAACAGGAATTCTCATTCACTGCTGGTAGGTATCCAAAATGGTACAGCCACTTTGGAAGACAGTTTGACAGTTTCTTAGAAAACTAAGCTTACTCTTACCATACAATCCAGCAATAATAATCCTGGGTATTTACCCAGAGAAGTTGAAAACTTATATCTATACAAAAACCTATACATGGATGTTAATAGCAGCTTTATTCATGATTGCCAAAATTTGGAGTCAACCAAGATGTCCTTCAGTAGATAAATAGGTAAACTGTGGCACATCCAAACAATGGAATATTATTCAGTGCTAAAAAGAAACAAATTATCCATTCCTTATCTATTTTTTCCATGAAAACACATGGAAGAAACTTAAATGCATATTACTAAATGAAAGAAGCCAATCTGAAAAGGCTACATATTGTATGATTCCAACTATATCACATTCTGGAAAGGCAAAACTATGGAGACAATAAAAAGATCAGTAATTGCCAAGGGTTAGCGGGGAAGGAGAAATGAATAGGCAGAGCAAGTATTTTTAAGACAGAGGAAATACTTCATACAGGACTATAATGATACATGTCATTGTACATTTGCCAAAACCCATAGCATGTACAACACCAAGAGTGAGTCCTAATATAAGCTATGGATTTTGGGTGATAATGATGTGTCAATGTAGGTTCATCAACTGTAACAAATGTACCCCTCTGGTGGGATTGCCGATAATAGGGGGAGGCTATGCATGTGTTGCAGGGGTAGGGGGCATTGGAGAAATCTCTCTACCTTCCTCTCATATTTGCTGTGAACCTTGAACTTCTCTAAATAATAAAGTTTATTTTTTAAAAAAGCTGAGTAAAATTTAGTTTAAAAAAGAAAACATAAATATTTTACCCTCAAAATGGAAATAAAATATTGTTCTAAAAGTTTAGATGAGAACTTCCACTTCCATTTAAGATGTAATAACTGAGTCTAAAGTCATCCTTAAACAACTAGAAAATTGGACAAAGTACATGAAACAATGGTTTGCAGACATTTGACAATATGCAGCACAGGGCAGTGATCTTTGAGAAAAGAAAAACAAATGAAATGAGTCCTGTAATTATCTCACATCATTGCTTTGTGGAAGTTTCCAGGCCACAGAGCAGAGAGGGAAACCTAAACAGAGCCCAACATTCTCTCTCAATTGAGGAGAGGAAGACTGGAGTTCAGGGAGGTAAAGGTAGCTAGAATATATATGAAAGAACACTAGAAAGAGGACAACTGCACAGAGAGAGAGCACCAGGGATCTACACGTGGGAGTCCTCAAATATTTAGCTGAATAGGGATATGCACATACATGGTCTGAAACTCTACGTGTAAAGCAGTTGGCCAAACAATTTCTGGAGCTCACAATGAATTTTAACTAGTTCACATTCTCACCTGCCAGAGTGGAGACATACATGACGCCTCATAATACATGGAGCATCAGAGAGAGCGTACAACAGGGAATTCAAAGGTAGCCTTTGTAGTTGGGCTAATTCTAAACTAAAGACTACTCTGAACTCACACTAATAAAGCTTAAAAGTAAGCTTCAAAGTAATTGAACCCCAAGTAACCTAACTATATGACAGAAGAAAAAGTCCAACACTTTCTAAAACATAAAAGGAGGCCTGAATTGAACCTCTAGTGATTTAAAAAATCAGTAGCTGAAATAAAAAACTCACTGAATCAGACTAACGGCAGATTAGATAATACAGGAAAAACAGCCAAAATGAAGCATGTAAGGGAAAAGGGAAAAAGAACAGAGCAAGTAGCCAATGGAAAAATATCAAGCAGACTAAAATTTGTGTAATTTAAGTCTGAGAAAGAAAGAAGAGGGAAAGAACTCCTCCCTCAAGAAAAACCACTTGAGAAAATAATAGCCAAAATATTTCTACAATTGATGAGAATAATAAATCTACACATTCAAGAAGTTTTTAAAAGCCCAAGAAGAATAAATATGCCAAGAACCACACCAATGAACAGCATAATCAAACATCTGAGAGCCAAGAATAAGGAGAAAAGCTTAAAAGTGGCCAGGGAGGCAGGAGGAGATGTTACATACAGAGAAAGAAAAATGGAAAAAAAAAGATTCCTCATTAAAACCACCCAAGCCCTAAGAAAAGTGAATAATAGTTTTTAAACATAAAAAGAAAAAAACTATCAATCTACATTTTTATACCGAGCAACAATATCAAAAATGAAGGCAAATAAAGACTTTTTCAGAGAAACAAAAAGCTGAGAGACTTTCACTACAAGAAATTTTAGAGGTACATCTTCAGACAGGAGGACAACGACATCAGATGGGAATTTGATCTACACAAAGGAACAAAGAATGCCAGATACAGTAAATCTGACTTTTTTCTTTTTATTTCCTAATCCCCTTAAAGGATAACTGACTGCTTAAAGAAAAACATTAACAATGTATTATGATGTTCCTAACATATGTAAAAGAAAAACAAATGACAACAATTTAAAAGGGGACTAAACATGAAAAGACACTCAACATCATTCCCTATGAAAGAAATGCAAATCAAAACCACAATGAGATACCACTTCAACACATTAGGATGGTTGTTAAAAACAAACAAACAAACCAACCAAAAACAGAAAATAACAGGGGTCAGCAAGCAAGCATATGAAGAAATTGGAACATTTATGCACTATTAGTGGGAATGCAAGCACTATGGTACGGACACTATGGAAAACAGTCTGGTAGTTCCTCATAAAGTTAGACATAGAATTGTTATATGATCCAGCATTTCACTCCCAGGCATATGCCCTAAAGAATTAAAATCAGGACTCAAACAGATACTTGTATACCAATGTTCATAGCAGCATTATTCACAATAATCAAAAGATGTGAACAACCCAAATGTCTATCAAGAGATGAATGGATAAACAAAAGCAGTATATTCACACAATGGAATAATACTGTAACCTTAAAAAAAATGTGAAATTCTAATACATGCTACAGCATACGTAAACCTTGAAAATATTATACTAAGTGAAATAAGCCAGACCCAAAAGGACAGAAGAAGTATGATTTCACTTATATTAGATACATAGAATAGGCAAATTCATAGAGACAGAAGGTAGAATAGTAGTTACCAAGGTCTAGGGAGAATAATGAAGATGGCTTTATTGTTGAATAGATACAGAGTTTCTGCTTGGGATGAATAAAAGCATTCTGGAACTAGATAGTGGTGCTGGTTGCATAGCATTGGAAACGTACTTAATGCCAGTGAATTGTACTCTTAAAATAGTGGAAAGGGAACAATAAGACAGAAGATCAATAAGGAAATAGAGGACTTGAACAACACCATAGACCAGGTGGGCCTAACAAACATATACAGAACAATCCACCCACCAATAGCAGAATACACACTTTTCTCAAGAGCACATGGATCATTTCCCAGGATAGACCATATGTTAGGCCACAAAACAAACTTTAATAAATTTTAAAATATTAAGGTCATACAAAGTATCTTTTCTGACCAAAATTGAATAACATCAATAGCAGAAGGAATACTGGAAAATGCACAAACATGTGGACATTAAATAGCACACTCTTAAACAACAGTGGGTCAAAAAGGAAATCACAAAGAAAATTAGAAAATATCTTGAGGCAAATGAAACTGAAAACACAACATATGGAAATATGTAGGATGCAGCAAAATCAATGCTAAGGTTGAAAATTATAGCTGTAAAAGTGAATATTAAAAAAGAAAAAGACCTCAAATCAACAACCTAACTTTACACATTAAGGAACTAGAAAAAGAGCAAACTCAATCCAAAGTTAGCAGAAGGAAGGAAATAATAAAGATTAGGGCAGGTAGACAAAATAGAAAATAGAAAAACAATAGAGAAAATCAATGAAATCAAGAGCTGGTTCTTTGGAAAGATTTTTTTTAATTGGAAAGACTTTAGCTACATTGACCAAAAAAAAAAAGAAAGTGGACTCAAAACTAGAAGTTAAAGAAGGGACATTACAACCAATTTTAGCCAACTGCATACTAAAAATGGTTAAAGTAGTAAATTTTATGTTATATGTATTTTACCACAATTATAAGTAAGAAAAAGAAAAAGAACCCTAGAAAGATGGTCTGAGATCAAAGAAGGCAAAAAATTTTAAATATGTGAATAAATATACATACTGTCTTTATAAAACATTGTTACAAGTTTATGAGGTTTTTCTAAGTTAGAATTAAAATTTTGATACAATGACATTCCCCAAAGTTAGAATTAAAATTTTGATAAAATGGCGTCACCCAAATTTTATGAGGCAAAACATTCAGATGAAAGGAAATATGAACATGTGCAGTTGAGGGGGATTAGGAGTTTTGGTCTGTGGACATTGCTTTTGGTTGGCGTGTGGTATTTTTGTTGTTTGTTTTGATTTTGTTTGCTTGCTTTTTGTTTATAGGAGAGTGGAGGTTTTGATATGCTTACAGGCTAAGGAGAAATAACCAGTAGAAAGAAAGAGACTGGAAATACAGGAAAGACATAGAATACAGAAGAAAAACTTCTGAGTACACTATTCAGGAAGAAATTATAATCTAGACTCCTGAAAGGAAACATTTAAGATGCACAGGACCTTCCTTTCTCTCAAACCAAACCCACTGTCAGCAAGGACACAGTTCCATATGGAGGAAAAATCTGAGGCATTGCCCATGTGCTCCTTAACATTATCTCTGCCTACTGCTTTTCAACATCCAAAAAAGCAGTTTCTCTCATAGAACTCCTGGCACTGATTTAGTACCCCTTTATCTGGGTAATTTCAATGGTATGAACTGAGAACGATCAAGACCAATTTATGCCTTCATAGCCCACACTCCCACTCCTGGATATGAACACACTTCCACCACCATGGCTTGGATATTTATAATTTCTGTAAGCTTATGTCAATCAATTGACTCATATCAGAACAATTCATATTATTTATCTCATTTGCGCATTTACCATGGACATATGGTCTTTTATAACTTGTAATTGATCATAGTCATTATTTACTTTTTTAAGCTCATCTTGTTATAGCTTAGCTCATCTTGAGTTCTTGTTATAGCTTAGCTCATCTTGAGTTCTTATAACACAGAATCAGACTTTCTGCAAGGAACATTTTTTTGGAAAATGGTAGCAGAGGCCTGAGTATGTTTGCTAAAGATGTATGTATTGTTATTTAACATGATCTTATGAGGTAGTTTAGTGACAGCAGTAAAGAAATTGTCTCTTTTTTTCAAACAGTGAGGGTTCGTGTCAACATTTCCAATTTACCTCTATTTCTACTAATTATGTTTATCTTGCTCTAAATTTGATGTACCATGCTATATATTCTCATATCAAATCATTTGTCTGATTTACACTCTTGCCCTCATATTTTAAAGTTTGTTTACCTTTTCTCTTTTGACCTTGGTTCTAATATTTGAATTGGCTCCAAAGTGTACAGGTCTGCATGCAGCTCCTCCATACTACTCAAGTACTGACTATTTAAAAGGAAAAAGCATTATCAACCTCTCTCCAGAGAACCACCAGAAAGATACACAGGCTTAAGATAACTGGCATCTCAGAAGGAATCTCAGGCAGTAAGTAACTATTGTAGCAACAAATACAATACAGAAAATACAAGCTTCACAGGTTTTGTATAAAAATTTCCTCTAACTCTTCATTTTCATGATCACCAGAGTCATTATTTCATTTGTATCATAGGTAGTTTTAGTTTTGAACTATTATTTCCTTTGGGTAAATAGGTATTCATTTACCCAAATGAATTCCAACTTTAAAATATCCAGTGAAGAATATCAAAAAATGGTCTGTCTGAGCCAGTGTGACAGGCACACCAGCCTCCATCCCACAGCAGATCCCAAGGTGCCCAGTTCTAGCTTCAGCTTCTCCTGTTGCAGTCAAGAAATTACCCCACTTGTGAGTAACCTGCTGGGTGACACATGCCCTTATGAGCCAAGAAGATGAGCCCACCAGCCTTCTTCCCACAGCAGATCCCGAAGGTCTGCAGGTTGCAAACACCGTGGAAAAAGCATAGTATCTGGGCTGTATAGTACAGTCCCTCACAGCTTCCCTTGGCTAGAGGAGGGAGGTCCCAGCCCCTTGCACTTCCCAGATGAGGTGACTTCCCACCCTGCTTCTGCTTGCCCTCTGTGGGCTGCACCCATTGTCTAACCAGTCCCAATGAGATGAACCGGGTGCTCAGTTGGAAATGCAGAAATCACCCACCTTCTGCATTGGTCTCACTGGGAGCTGCAGCCTGGAGCTGTTCCTACTCAGCCATCTTCTATTATTTCTTTTCAAAGATCAATATCAGAAATACTCCTAATTATTAAAAAATAAAAATAAAATCATAGGAACCCCAAAAATATGTACAATTATGATATATTAGTAACAAAAGAGTATCAGAAAATCCAATTAAAATAAAATCAAGAATTCTAAGTGACTTTGTCTTTTTCCAAAGGTTCAGGTGGAAAAAAGTCTGTAAGGCTCTTAAAATGTATGTAATATTGACTGGGCTCCTCAAGAACAACCTCAAACCATAAAAGACATTTAAGGTAGAACATATTTCAGTTTCAGCATTATATTCACATTACATATTCTCAATACTCAATGTCAAGTAACAATCAAAATAAGGTTTAGTCATTTGTCTTTACAGCAAGAAACCTGATTCCTTACAACAACGAAAAACTACCATGAGTGTAGTTTACATTTTGTCATGACTGTCCAAACACAAGAGAAAGGAAATTTAGTCACTTTCTTCATGGCAACTTCATGTACACAAAGTACAATATTGTTTCAAGTTCAAACAAGTTGATCAGGTACTAAATTACCTGCTTAGACTTGGATGAGACTGACTCTACTTTTTTTTTTTCTTTTGAGGTGGAGTTTCACTCTGTCACCCAGGCTGGAGTGCAGTGGCACGATCTCAGCTCATTACAACCTCTGCTTCCCGAGTTCAAGTAATTTTTCTGCCTCAGCCTCCTGAGTTGCTGGGATTACAGACACCCGCCACCACACTTGGCTAATTTTTTTATATTTTTAGTAGAGACGGGGTTTCACCATGTTGGCCAGGCTGGTGTTGAACTCCTGACCTCAAGTAATCTGCCCGCTTAGCTTCCCAAAGTACTGGGACTACAGGCCCACTATTTATTTTTTAAGAAAATTTCTACCCATGTGATCCCTAGAAACTTAATTATTTAGGATAAACTGTCTGCCTAAAGGCCAACAATAGAGTTTCCCATTTTGCACAACCAAGTTAGATCTAGGTAAAGAGATTTTCTTGGTTATTTGTTTTATGCATTTAAGAAAGGGAGACACTAGTATGCATCACTTCCACAAGGAGCCACCAGCACCTCCGAGAGGAGGCCCGATGACCTAAACTGATTTCAGATACCTTTGGAAAGACTCAGTCAGCCTCCTTGGTGGGGCTCAACATCCTGAACAGCCCTTCATCTAAACCACCAATGTCCTTTTTCCCACTTCTCTTTCAGAAGAATGTGGCTTCCTCACCATGCCCCATCTGATTCCCCCATCATCTATCCTTGGCCACTTTCAGTTCAGCGAGGCCCAGCTAAGGCATGGGATGAATGTGCTAGGCCTGACAGAAAGTTCCAGAGAGAGCACAGTCAGCCTTAGTAAGTGCAAAGTTGCAGAAGCCATGGCCTCAGACCAAGACTCTAAAGTGACCCAAATAAAGAGAAAGAGGGTATGACCTTCCCAAGACCTCTAATCCTGGAGATAAACTTTTCAATCCTAATTGTCCAAGCCTGTGGCCAGGTCCTCCTGTTTTTCTTTGTCAACTACCTTTCAGAACAGTCATGTTAATTACTAAACCAAATAATGGCCAAATTTAGTTACTTAACACTTGAGTTGAACTATCTTGAGACTATTTCAATTTGGTATTTATAATATTCTTCTTAAAAGTCACCTTTCTTATATAAAATTATTTCTGGGACTTTATCCTCTGAAAGACAGTTTTTAAAACTCATTTGGCTTGAACAAAACAGAGAAAGCCAAGGTGATAGCTCTCAAAAGACTTTTCCGTAAAAACAAAGATTAACTCACAGACATGAAAGTAATAACGTTCAAATTTCCCTTTGAAATCAGTCTCCCTATCTTAAGCCTGCTCCTACAGCTCTCATGCAATAGCCTTGACTAAAACACTCTCAAGACCCCGTTTTTCTCCATTCCTTTCCTGACACTCCTTCCAAAATTAACCCCATGGGTGGGGATTTGGTGCCAATTGTACTTCTGGCACTAACTGCAGCTTTTTGATGATTGTAGATTAGCAAGAAGAAAATACACACACACACACACACACACACACACACACACAAAGGTCAGATTAAAGCATTAATATATTTAACTAAGGATACAGAATCTTATCAGAAGTAACCACACCACACAGAGTCAGAGAAAATGCGGCAAATCTCAACCTGGTTGTCTTTGCCCTCCACATCCTTTAATGGGCAGTGACATGAAGCACACAAGGCATGTGGTCTTGTCAGATCTGAGAAGCTCCTTTCCTGCATGCTCCCAGCTACGACGATGTATTCTACAGTCTGTGCCTGTTATTAAGCTATTGTCTCTCAGTTTCCTATCTACCTTTTTATACTCTACTTTTCGATGGGAATGGTAGGTACCCTGCAAACCACATCTCTGCTTTGCCAGCCAGCGTCTTATTAGGCTCTGCCAATAGAGGGAAGCTAGGGAGACTCTGGGAGGTTAGAGGAAGAAGGCATGCTCCTTCCTGCCCACTTCCATTTCCTTTCAGTGTCACCCCCATAACAGTACCTCACACATGCAGCTGCAGCTGGTTCCAGTAGAAGTTAGTTCCATTTTCCAGCTTCTTTTCACACTCCCGCAATCAGCCTCATTGTAGCCCTCAGAGGTACTAGGACCATCCACGTAGAGCCCCTCCCTCAAAAGTCTGAGCCTCAGATCGATGAGGCTGACAATCCTCCTGTGAGCTTGTGGGGTATTAACACCAACTAGCTAGAGTCCCCCCTCCAAAGGTCTGAGTACCAACAATGCTGGATTCTCCTCAGAGCTCCTGGGTTCTGATAACCTCAATCTCTCCCCTGTGTTTCCCCAGCCCTAGGATGGTAGCTGCTTCATGCAGTTAGTGTCTCTATATTACCTCAGTATTATCTTGTTGCTTTTTCAATTCTCTAATACCTGTTGAATCAATTCCCTATAGCCAATTCTCCCTGTAGAAATAACTAGTATAGTTTCTACTTTACCAATAAGACCTTGTACTACAAAAGTACACCTTTTTGCTGAGTCTAAAATTTACCACATATCATTCACTATTTCATAACGTTCAACTGGAGATCAGTGAAAGAGGAAAGGAGAAATTATTTCCAACCATCCCAAGCCAGGGATGCTAGACCTTGATCAGCTGGTAGGGAAATAATGACCACATATCTAAAGAAATACCACCAGATTGAAAAAGCCCAGCTGCCAAGGAACTCCTGATATTTTGGGAACTTTACACAATTATGAAAAATATCTAGCTTTGTACATTCCTTACAGGGACGCCTTCTTTGCCGTCTTGTCCCCTATACATATGCATTTATTTCCCCCATCATCACCCACTTGCCAATCTCAGAATGAGGTAAATTTGTGAAGGCTGGAGTTACAACCACCCAGTGGGTACATGCCTTCTGACTGAAATGAAATGAAATGCAGCATTTCTTTAAAAGCCAATTATTTCCAACCTGTTCCATTAGAGTCAAACACGCTAAATGAGCATGTAACATATTGACTTTCGTGCCCTGTGGCATCTGGGGCCATAAATGTATTGCTTATCATAATACTCATCTTCATAACTCTTACAAATCAGGACCCCTCCCTGGAGAGCATACATGGCCCATTCATAACTCAGGATGGCAAGGAGACAGGCTGCCTGATGTAATGGGAGCTGGTCTCTCCTGCCCTCTACACTTCTGCACACATGACTGGACCTGCTGCATGCACCCAACCTGACCATGAGTCAGGACGCCTCTCCATCTGCATCTGAACAGATGGCAGATCATCCGATGCAGCCATTCCCCGCAGGAAGGAAATCGGACCCCCAACAGGATTGCCCCAGGCAGGGAGATAACAAGGGGAACCCTGGTGAAGCCTAGCGGAATAACTTGAGACTGAGAGACTGACCTGCATTTGAATCTTAGCACTGTCACTTACTCACTTGTCGTGAGACTTTCAGCAAGTTACTCAACCTCTGCCACCCTCAGTTTCCCTCCCTCAAAAAATGGAGCTGATAATGCCTACTTTATAGGGCTGTTGTGATGATTAAGTAATGAAATCTATACAAAGCTACTTATTCAGTACCTAACACATTGTAAACACTTGAGAAATAGTATCCATTTTTCTTATGGGTTTTTCTTTTTTTTTACAGATATTAACAATCTAGTGGAGTTCAATTGTTGTGGAACTATGTTTTCAATGCGTCACTTCACCATCTCTGTTGTGTGTATAATGTAAGCAAAAAAGCAGAAATGTGAACTTTATGAATGATTTAAAATGATCACTTACTATTCCCCTCTGAAAGATGCACACCCTCATACCCTTCTCTACGTTTTCTCAGCACGTCACCATTCTCACATACTCTCCCCTCACTCGCTGCACAGCTCCTAAAAAGATGGTGGGGATGGGGTTCCTGAGCTCTTCTTCTAGCACTGTCTATTCCTGACAAGTTTCTTATATTTCCTGCTGACTATTGGGTGGATCCTAATGTGTGTGCTCCTGAGGGTCAACTAAGAGCAGAGACGCCGTTTTCCAAGATCCAGCAGTGAAAACTATGGGCATCTAGCAGAGGTACATGCAATACTCTTATTGCACACCCTAAACTTTTACGCAGGTGTAGCATTTGAGATTCACCAGGGAAGCTGCATAATTACTTAGAAAGAGTACCATCTGATTGTTCCTTTCTCTGCAAAGTGCAATCTCTCCTAATAACATCCCCCAACTGAATGCCTCCTAATTCTGTCGGAATGCATTTTAATTATCACTGCTTCTTATGTTGGTGAGCTGTTGCTGGAGTTTTTGATTTGTGATGGAAAATAGGGAAGCCATAAAATATTTTGGTGACAGCTCTCTGATTAGGCAGCATTGCAGCAAAACAAGTTGTCACAATAAAACTGATTAATCAAGTTGTCAGAGTAAAACAAATTAATGCCACAAAAACCTTTGCTAGAAATTACCTCCATTTCTTGGGGTATTTGACTGATGGATTCCTGCTATTAGCAGAAATTTCCATTTCATGAGCAAGTCTTCCAAGTCTGCACTTGGGATCTGAGTTGGGCCAGTCACCCTGTAGCAGGGAAGTAACTGAGAACCCAGAAATATATTTGCAGAGGACAGTCACTGACTTGATTTTTAGAGATGCTTTGTTCCTGCCTAACTACTTGGGAGACTATTAGTACCTGCAATATAATCTAGGAGCTATAAAGCTTTAATGCAAAATAAATACAAAAGCCATTACTAAAGTCCTATCAGAGGGTCTAGATTTAATTTATTAAGATGTTTAATCACAGTCCTCTGGCAGGAAAGGTACTCTGCAGTTCTTCCTGTACATTTCTGTCTCAAGGAAAGACCTTGATGGCAATCACAGGGCCTGTCAGAGTTTATTGTTACATAGATGGTGGTGTTTGGTTATACAGAGCCCCATCTCCTCACAACCAGGGCTTATTGGACCAGAGATGGACATGACCAGTTTTCCTGGTATAAAATGATGAGCTGAACTGATGACATTCCATCTTTCAAGACTTAACTAGAAAATATTGATAGAACAGGCCAGTGAGCTGTGGGAGCTGAAGGTGAGTGAGTACCATAAGGTAATACAGAGCCATTAAGGGTCTTGGCAAATCAAAGTTATAAGTAAGCAAAAGCTTTGAGATAGAGAAAAGATGGAGTGAGACAGAAAGAAGTCAGTGGGTGGCAAGAAGAGAAAGAGAAGCCTGTGATAGAGTTGGGAATTGGCATCAATCACTTGAGCAGCCTTCATTCCAGAAAAATCTCCAGGTTCAATTCCAATTTGCATACTTAGAATAAAGTCCTCTTTACTTTTTTTTTCTTTTTTTCTTAAGCAGGGTCTCTCTCTGTCACCCAGGCTGGGGTGCAATGGCGTGATCATAGCTCACGAGAGCCGCTGTCTCCTGGCTCAAGCAACCCTTCTGCCTCAGCCTCTTGAGTAGCCAGGGTGGGCTTGTGCCACCAAGGCCAGCTAGTTTTATTTTTTGTAGAGACAGGATCTCACTATATTGCCCAGGCTGATCTCAAACTCCTGGCCTCAAGTGATCCTCCTTCCTTGACCTCCCAAGTTGCTGGGATTTCAGGCATGAGCCTCCAGCACCAGCCCCCTCTTTCCTTGAGAAAACTGGAGTGGGTTTCTTTCTAGCAAATATTCTACCACGTGCAGGGGGAACTGACCTGGCAATAGAGAAGGGAAGGAGTGAGAAGGGGATCCAAAGGAGAGTGAGTGATATTCAAACTCTTCATCACAATATCACCTGCTGTGTCATACAAGACCATATTTCCTGCATATCATCCTTGAACGTATGTTAACTGGTTCCAGTTTACGGGAGCCCCACAACAGTGCTAGGCTTCTCAAATTACCTTGGCATTGGAAGAAAGGGCTAAACCCCAAAACATTGGTTCTCAGTCATCTCCACTAGGAGCTAATCATTGTAACTGGAGTGAGTAGATATTTGTTACAGCAAAACCAGGGGCTGGCAGTGGGGTCCAGGCTTTGAAGGCACTGAGCACATCACCTCTCCTCTGACATTGAAATACCACCCTCAGGAGGCTGAAGCAATACTGCTTTTGAGGGCAGAAATCAATCAATATATATTGGAGGGGAGGAGTGATACAGAGTGGAGGAAGGTGAAGTTATTGTAATCAGGTCTAGCCCCAAATAATAGCCTAGGATCCTACTTTTTGTTCTTTCAACCTCCTAAAGAAGAGAGGGTCAATACCTGCATAAAGTTTGCACATATACATGCACACATATGGCACAAATTATTTTGTATATAGATGAGTCCAAAAAGCTGAATTATCAAATATCAAATGTTTCAATCATTCTAAGCAATGTCCTGCTAAATATAAAGCACCTAAATTTAAAATGTTCAAGAGAATAAGTATGTTTCATCCATCTCAGTCCCACTGAGCAATTCAACACAAAGATTACAGATCCCTGAAAGTAGATTTAGCAATCAGAAGGTGCAAGGTTAACTCAAATTTAATTTCAAAGTGAGACCAAATACACCATCTCCTTGAAAGAGGTGATGGGGGCAAGGAGTAGAGGACTAGAGTTTATGAAAGTTTAAGATAACTCCAGTCTGCACCGTTCTTTACAGCTCACACAACTGTCTCACTCACACCAGCTCATTTCAGTCCTCCTTGATACAACCCTAAGAACTAGATACTGTTATTATTATCATCATCTCCGCTTTATAGTGAAAGAAACATTCAGAGA
Organism: Papio anubis; assembly: GCF_008728515.1. Classification (NCBI taxonomy): domain Eukaryota; kingdom Metazoa; phylum Chordata; class Mammalia; order Primates; family Cercopithecidae; genus Papio; species Papio anubis. The sequence goes on from NC_044987.1 coordinate 22,037,256, forward strand.
GATCAAAAGAATTACCACTAGAGAAGGACATCCCTTGTGCCAGCCAGAGCCTTCCAAGTCATGTGGGCAGGGTACTTCTCAGAAGTATTTTTCACCTATGCTAGCTGGGACTCTAAGTGAGAGGTGCCCTAGCAATAGGGCCACAGATTGGCAGCTCCAGTAGCCTTTAATGCCACCCTAAGTAACAGCTTCTGCCTGTCTGGAAAGCCAGCACCACTGTCATCTACCAAGCTCAATTCCTACCATCTTCAGCTCTGACCAAAAAGCAGCCCCTGCTCATCCATCCTGATTCCCACGTAGCTCTGTGCTTCTCCTTGTCGTCCTGCCACCTTGGCCCTCTTGAAAATACAGTACTGTGAGCCTTTATTCCCCTGTGAAAATATCTGCAATTACATCATCCACCCTTCTTAAAACTTTCCCTCTATCTCCAAGCCTTACTGGCACCTAACTGTCTCTCTCTCAGAATGATGCTTACCCCACCCCCCATAGCTAAAAAGCAGATGCCCACTTTTTTCACTCTCTGCACAGTTTTCTGAACATGACCCATTTTTTCATACCCCCTTGCCTTTGTTCATGCTGTTCTCTCTACCTGCAATGCTTTCCTGCCACCCTATGCCATCCTCATCCCCAAACCCTATCTTTCTGACTAGTGCTAACTCATCTGCGAAGAGTAATTCATGTCTCTTCTCTGAATGGCCTTTTCTGACCACCTCCTTCTGTCATAACTATGCCCTATACAGATTTCTTTCATAGACACACTAAGTATTTCATTACAGTCATCTGTTTATATATCTCTCTTCCTACTATACTAAGAGTTTTCAGAAGGCAAGGATCACATCTTATTCATCTCTGTGTTCCCTGGCAGTGCCCAACACATAGTAAATGCCTTATCAATATTTAAAGAATAAATAAAAGCAAGAATGAACAAATCAACTGGCAAAGTCAGGACTCTAATGAAAGTCTTCTGATATAAAACCCATGGTCTTTTCACCACTACAATCAAGCACACACAATGACAACAGTCTAACCAGCAAATGGGAAGCCAGAGGAGACTTGGAAGAAAGTAACAAAGCACAAAGTCACTGCTGTTCTGCCCCTGATCTTCACCTGCCTCTGCTGAGCAGTGCCAAGAGCTTCAAGCCTCAAGCAACTTTGAAGAAGGGGCTGATACCAGTGCCCACTACCCTTGATCTCTCATGTCACTATCATATATTTTGTGCATCAGAGATGAATTCTAGAAACACCTAATGTTCAGGATGGGAGGAAACTAAGAGATCACTTGGTTCTACCTCCTCATTTTGAAGATGAAGAACTAGAGGCACAGAGAGATGAAGTAACTTGTCCCAGGTCACCCAGCAACTTAGGGGCAGAGTCGAGTCCAGACCCTAAAACCCTGCCTCTTGCTGCATTGCTTCTTTTTCTGTACTCATGCCCTTTCATAATGTTGGAGGCAGGAGGTCATTACCCTGGAGTTCATTAAATCCACATGACTTGGAGCAGGTGTGTACACCGATATCACAGGAAAGAATTTCTGCCTCTTTTCCCTGGCCCTGGCATTGAACTCAGATAGACCCAGGCTTAAATCCAATCAATACCACCTACTCATCGAGTGAAGTGGTACAAGTGAGTTAAATTCTCTGAGCCTCAAATTCTTCACCTATATATATTACGAATGTGATAACCTCCTCTCAAAGTTGATGTGAAAATAGATAACATGGTCTATGTTAATGCTCTTAGTAAGGGCATGGCATGCATTATATGCTTAATAAATAAACATCTTAAATTGGTTTCAAGTCATGAGAATGGTCATTTTGAAGGGTTGTTTCCTTGCAAAGGAAGTTTAAAGTCCTCCTTAAAAGCATTCTGCCAAGAGATAGACACTCTTTGACCTACGCTGTCTTTTATTCTAAAGCGTTGTCCATATTTTGCCTAAGTCAAAAATGTTACTTCTTTAACATGACAGGCATTCCGCTTTCATAAGCTCTTTTATAAACTATCATCTAAAATAATTTTTCTCAGTTCAGGCAGTAAAAATCTATTTCATGTGGAATGAAAGACAGGCTGGCTGCTGGTTACCTTCAAAGCTTTTTTGTATTTTAATTTTCTTATTCTAAATCAGTGTTCTATTTTTTCTAAATTGGTCCTGTTCTTTTGCTACCACCTGGTTTACTTTTCTTCTTTTTTAAATGTTTTATTAATTCAGTTTGCCTTTTTTAATCAAAGATTTACATGCACATAAAGTAAATAGTTTTATAAGATTTATTATTAAAAAACAGCAGGCCCCACTACCACTACCACAATCTCCATTCCATTTCCCACTCCCTAGAGGTAACCACATTCAAATTAACAAACTTATTTTCTTTTGAATGTACTTCTATGTTTCTAAAGAACATGTTTGTATTGCCACTAAAAAAACATATTTAAACTCTGTTGACTCACCTGGAAGAGGAAGATTTAACTCCTCTTATTCCCCTTCCTGGTTCCACTGCATAAATGCACACTTTCCCATCTCTCTGACCCCATTCTCCTCATAGCGCCAGATGGTAAATTTGGCTAGGTCAATATTTAGTTTCTACTTTACTGTTATCATATACATATTTATCACAGCCTAGTCACTTGTACACCATGATTAGTTTTTCATGCCTGCACATTTTGTTTCTCCTGTACTTAAAATGGTCTTGTAGGTTTTCTATGTACTTTTCATTAATTTACTTCCAACACTTCCCTAGTTGTGGAAATCTCCTCTCAATGCATTCAAACACATTAAGCAATCTATCAATTTCATGTTCTTGAAGAAATCTCTCTGGAGCCTCTGGCCTGCTCCAGTCCAGACTGGTTGCTCTCCAGGTCTGCTGCACAGGTGCCATTTGGGGACCTCTTTTCACCAACATGCTGGGCATTTCCCCCACCTCTGTGTTGTGTTGGAGCCCATTTTTAAGATCTCAAGTCTTTCTTTTTCTTGGTTTATTTTCTCATCTTGGTACATTGCACTCTTTTGTAGCTTCATTGAAAAAGGAATGAGTAGGAAACAAATTTTTTCAGGACTTGAATGCCTTAAAATGTCTTTATCCTACCTTCGCATTAATTGATTGTTTGGGTATAGAATTCCTGGTCGGAAATTATTTTCCCCTCAGATTTAGAAAGCATTGTTTCATTGTCTTTAGCTTCCAGCATGGCTGTCCCTTATGTCCTGAAATTTTGCCATGATGTGGCTTGGTGTAGCTTTCTTTTCCTCCACTGTGCTGATTCTAAAAATTCATGTCATTCATTTTGAGAAGTTTTTACTGATTACACTTTTCCATCTGATTTATCTATTCCTTCCTTCTGGAGCTCCAATGTTGGGTTTCCTGGGGACCTTTTGCTTTGCCGTTTTTCTTTCCTATTTTCCATTTTCTCTTTCATTTCCTCATTTCCTATTTTCTCTATCTTCTTCTCTACTTTAGGAGATTTACCCAACTTTATTATCATTCCTTAATTCATTTATTTAACAAATTTTTGAGTACCTACTATATACCAGCCAGTGTTCTAGGTGCTGGAAATGCCACTAAGGAAAAAAAAAGAAAAAAACCATCATAATTGATCATACAGTCTTATGGACCCTATTATTGAGTATTTTGTTTTTGCTACCAAATATTAAATTTCCAAGAGATGTTTGTCATTACATATTCCTTCTTCATAGCAGCCTATTCTGGTTTGGGGTTGCCCTATCTTCTCTTATGTCTCTGGGCATTTTGATAGATTTCTTTGAAGTTTTCTTCTTCTTATACTGTTTTCATTTCCTCTACATTGACTTTATTTGCTTGGTTTATGTGTCTCATTTTACGTGCTTTCCTCAAGTATTTGGACATCTGTTCGTATTTAAAAGTGGCATGCTAAAGCATGGATTGGAAGCTCTGTGTTGATGGCTGGGGCCTGTCAACCTTGGTCTTTACAATAGATAAACAGTAGATCTGTCTATCCTATCCTTAAGGAACCCCTGATATTAGTTTCCTTAGATCTTTCCCTTGAACTGGTCAGGTTTCTCAGAAAAAAATCTTAGAGCTACAATATTCAGTGTATTAACTTTTACCCAATCTCCCTATTTCAGTATAATTATACCATCTTCAACTGCCTTATATTTTTGATACAGAGACTGTTTTACTTTGCCATAATGAGAGGTGGGCATTCTTCTTGCTGCATAAATAATAATTACTACAATATAATTTGTTATTTACTGTTGCATTAAAAATTACTTCCAAACTAACTAACTTAAATATTGTCTCATAGTCTCTGGGTTAGGAATCTAGACAGGACTTAGCTTCATGCTTCTACCTAAAGGTTTCTCTCAAGGCTGCAACAAGATGTCAACTGGGGCTACAGTCTTATCTGAAGACTCAGCTGGGGGAAGATCTTGGCAATGCCCTGGATTTTATCTTTGCTGAGAAGGCATTTCTGAAATATAGCAATGTTTGCCATCTAGACAGACTGGGAATTTTCAAATTCATCAAGTCCTGGCTCCTGTTTATCAGTACTTTCTTCAATTTATCTCTGTCCTCTTGCATTTTACTCCAAGCAGCAAGAAGAAATCAGACAGCACTTTCAACGCTTTGCTTGGAAATCTCCTAAGCTAAATCAACCATTTCATTAGGTACATTTCTTACTTTCCACATTACTGCAAACAATAATGTTAAGCTTCTGCCACCACCTAACAAAGATCTTTCTTCCTCCAGTTTTCATAATATGTTTCTCACTTCCTTTTGAACCCTCAGCATCATAGAAGTTCAGAATTTCTACTAACAGTCTGTTCAGTTTAACTTAGGTTTCCTCTAATGTATACACCAAAAAGTCTTCCCAGCCTTCATTTACTGGTCAGTCAGAAAGCCACTTCATACTTTTTGGTATTTTTTTTAATAGCATCACTCCACTGATGGTACCAAAGCCTATATTTGGTATCTATTGCTGTATTTTAAAACTATCCCAAACCTAGCAGCTTAAAACATTAAACACTTATTGTTTCACTATTCCTATGGGCCCAGAATCCAGATGTGGCTTAGTTGGGTGCCCTAGCTTCAAGATCTCTCACAAGGCTGCAGTCAAGGGGCCAGCTGGGGCTATGGTCTCAACTGAAATCTTGACTAGGGGAGAATCTATTTCTAAGCTCTCTCACATAATTGTAGGCAGAATTTAGATTTCATGGGCTGTTGTATTAAAGGCCTTAGTTTTTCACTTGCTGCTAATTGCTGGCATCCTTTGATTCCCTGCCATGTGGACTTCTCCACAGAGCAACTCACAACATGGCAGTTGATGTCTCTCAGAGCAAGTGAATGAGAGAGTGAAAGAGGGAGACCCAAAATTGAACTTTGGGTCTTTTTTATAACTTCATTTCACGATTGCTATGCCATCATTTTTCCCATATTCTATTGGCTATTCATGAGACACAAAATTCAGGCCTCACTCAAAGAGAGGGCATTACACACAACCATGAGTATCAGGAGTCAGGGGTCATTGTGATTTTCTTGGAGGCTATCTACCACAATAATATTATATCATATCAAATAAAAGTAAGACAACATATGCCAGAGCATTGAGAAGCCAAAATAACAGAAACACAGAATACAGAGAAAAGGCCTTCTCTTCAGGTTAGTTATTGCCAGTCTTGCATTCTGGCTTTGCAGTGTTCAGCACCACACTTGACTGCTTTGTTAGTTGGTAATGCAGACTTTGTAGACCTCTAAAATTATGGTTCTTTTTTAAATTACGGTTCTTATGCAACTGTTTTTATGTTATTTAATTTGTGTAAGTCAAGTATTGTGTAACCAGGGGAACTACTGTAATTTGCAGGAAAGAAATATATACCGAAGAAAGTAATGACAACATCCATGAAATTTGCAGCATTAGAAGAAACCTCAATTTCCTGGCACAACACTGACAGTTCCTGCTGTAGCTCTTCCAGCTTTCCCGTTTGTCTCTCTATACATCATACTGAGATTTGTTTATAAGATTCCTCACTGATTCCTCACTGATTAGCATCTAAGCCATTCATCTATTCATTTGTCAACCACAAAGCACTGATTGAGCACCTGCTGTGTGCTAAGTTCTGCAGTAGCCCCACAGGCCCACATCCCCCACCACGAGAGAATTAGTCATGGTCTCTGCCCTTCTGGAGCACACAGTCTGATGGGGGGTGAGGGAAACAAGTGAAACCACACCTACAAAACCCTTGAGCTGGGATTCAAAAGATGATCAAGAGCTCATTGAGTAGACAAGTTTGGGAACGCAAAGTGGACATGTCAAGAATACAGAGGACCCACAAGAACCTACCAAATCTGTTTGTTTCTTGTCTAAAAGTGCTGCCCAAATATAAGGAAATGGAAGAATAATCTCATGGCTGTGTGTGTACGTGTTTCAATAAATCCCATAAGATTTTGTCTGCCTGAGAGTATAGAGTATAGGTAGGAAGGTTAAAGGCTATAGATGAAGGGAAAAGGAAGATATGCCAGGGGGAACTTTCTGGCTCAAAGCTATCAAAAACTGAAGTTGGCTGCCATAGTAGCCACCCTTCTATTTAACACTGGTGCACTGGTCCCTAAATGCTGGTGGGACCTCGACCCCAGCCAGTGTCCAGGCTCTTGATACCATCATAAGAATGAATTTAAGGACCAGTCAGAAAAGAGTGAAAGTATGGAGATTTATTGCAAAGGGAAAAGTACACACTCCAGAAAAGGGAGTGCAGGTATACTCAAGAGACTTACACGTAAGGGTTTGGAGTTTCTATATTTATGGGGTTTTCTTAACCATGGGGTGGAATATTATGAAAATTCCTGGAAAAAGTGGAGATTTCTCAGAACTGTGGTGCCATCCATTTTTACACTAAATATGGGTGGTCTGAAAACTGTCATGACACTGGCAGATGTGTGATTTAGTATGTTAATGCGCACACATTAATAATGAAGTGCTAGGTGAAACTTACATCAAATCCAGTGCCATGTTGGGTCCAGTTGATCTTAGCCAGCTTTGTCCACACCTTGACTTTTCAGGATCTTATCAGCCCATAGCTTCTGCAGCTATTTCAGATTTCCTTTTGCTAGTCATGTGAAACTGCTGCTTAGAATTTTCTAATCTCTTGTGACAACCTTGTATTAATCCTGTCTCATATTTTTTTCTCTTCCAGTCATGTTAATCTTCTCTCAGTTTCTCCACTAAGCCTCACTCTTTTCTTTTTCATGATTGGATCCTTCAATGTGCCATTTCCTCTACATGCAACCCTCCTGCCACCAAATCTTCCTTTATCTTGCTGGTTCTCACTCCTCCTTCAGCTCAACTTGGAAGTTACGTCCTCTAGGAACTTTTCTATGACCACTACCACCTGCAAGTCACAGTAATCTCCATTATCCTCAGAGTTATCCCTAACCTAACACTCCTCATACTTGCTCAATGTCTGTCTTTATAGATTGCTGGGTTAGAAGCTCCCTGAGGAGAACAGCATCATTCATTTGCCTTGTTCACCATCAAATTCCTAAAACCCACCAGAGTCCATGGCACTTGGGAGGACATAGTTGAATGAACAAATGAATGAATAGGCAGGGCATTCTCTTTCCCTGGAAGTGGCTACATGGTTACTTGAAGGGAATGTCATAGAGAAGATTCTGGAAGAGGCAACAGGAGTTGGGGTTGCAGGGTGAACTACATGATCTTTTAGTTCTGTTACACCTCTGCAATTTTAGGATATAACAAAGAATAAAATAACAGTAACCATCCTTCCCTCAGAATGGAAATATTCTGTTACTTCAAGTACATAATAAAGTCCAATAATTCAGTATTGTACTTGGGAATTAACCCCTGAACAAAACCAAATGCAAATAAAATTATTCATTTAAGATAGATTTAAAGGTCAAAGGTGGCTACTGGTTTCTTTCTTCACTGACACCATGTAAAGATAAAGAAGGTTCCTGAATGAGAGAGAGAACCACTTAGAACACATATCCAGAGCTGATTTCTGACCCATTTTAAGTGACTGGGCTACCTACTAGTGCCTCACTGGTAGAGCAGTTGTTCTTGACATTATTTGACTCACACAGTGAACACTGAGAATACCATGAAAGCTATGCAACTTCCTCCCCACTAAAAATGCATGATGACACATTTATTCAGAAATTTACTTCCTGTTTCGGAGGCTCCCTCATCTCCCTAGAGCTCATGCGCAGACCTCAACTTGAGAAGCTCGAAGTGATAATCAAGATTCACAAACAACTAAGTGGGACACGTGTCCCTGAGGGCTTCAGTCATAAAATGTGCTGCTCCCTTTCCTTTTCAAAGGTATGGGGTGACAGCAACAAAGGCAGGCCTGACAGTCACTAACTGCACCCAGCCACTGACAAGAGACTGAACAATATAGAAAGACCAGAGAGTTCACAAAATTATAAATTCCTTGAGCACAGGGTCTGTGTCTGCTCTATTTATTGCAGTATTCTAAGTACAAAACAAAGCAAGATGGAAAGACTCATGGAAATTATTTTTTTAAAAAAAGGGAGAGACATAGATGAAGAGAAAGAGATGGGAGGTAAGATTACAAAGAGAACTAGAAGAAGGTAACAACACAGAGAGAGAGATAAAGAAGTAGAAGAGTTATGAGGAGCTAGGACCCAAGACAGAAGTTTCTTAACATCATTCATGATCTCCAGACAATTAGCTGCATGGCAGCCATGAGAAGACTAAGTTGGCCAACTGTAAAACCATTTCATATGTTAAGACTTTAATCAATAAGAACCAGTGAAACATTTGTGCTTCATGTTCCTCTTATTTACACAGGCGACAAACTGAAGAAAAAACTCTATTTCTCCAGTCAGAAACATTTCTTCCAGGGAGCCAAGCTCCTTCAAAATCAACAACAAAGTGATGAAGAAAAAGAAAAAACATTCAGTACTTCCACAATGCTATATTTAGATTCAGCCCAAAGACCATCTCTTAGCCTGCCCCTCTCTCCAGCTGGTTTCAATTGCAGCAAAACTCCTCAATTAAATTGCTACCAAGTTTTAGTCTCCTATTGAGGCTTCGGGCCCATCTCATCTGGAAGAATGGCTGGAAGGAAGATGGCAGCTCTGGGATCCAAGGTCAAGTTTCAACCTACGTACTTCCTGAACAGACATCCCTCAGAAGACCCCACTCTGGCCAACACTGGGATATGGCTTAAGGGTCCTGAAGCCTCCTCTAACCCTTCTCAGGCAAGGGAAGTGGGAAATGCAGCCTTGTCAACAGACCTGGCATTGAATCCCAGCTCTGCCTCTTACTATCTAGGTGGCTTGGCTGTTTTCTTAGCCTTGCTAAGCTCTAGCTTTGTTATCTATAAAATGGGAGGAAATATACCTGCTACATTGAATTGTTGCATTAGATGTGACTGATCAGGTAATGCATTTAGTGTAATACCTATCACATGGTAGGAATTCAACAAACATCAGCTGCTATGATGAAACTGCCACTCCCACTCCACCTCCCCACAAAATGTCTGAGCACGGACCACACCGTGTTGAAATGATCCTACGACAGCCTGTTGCACCACTACACAGTAAAGCCAGGTCTCCATCTCCAGTGCCTACCCTGCCATAAGTTCTCAATAAGTGTTTGGTGAATTAATGCAGTAGGAACATACTATACATGGGGCCAGCTCACTTTTTCCCTATCAATATGGCTTGGAAGAGATCCACATAACCTTCCCAGGCTTCTGGAAATTTCTCTGTAACATGATATTCCTTGTGGTTTGTTCTGTCCTTGATTTGTCTATTCAACCCCTCATTCTTCAAAACTAAACCAGTCACTTAGGGAGAGCCCGTGCCCCCGCGTAGGGTCTACGGACTTAGTAAAACCTTCAGCAGTCCTGTGGAGGAAGAATTAACATTCGCAAGGGCAACAAGTCTCAAGCCAGAGGTCCCAGTGCCGTCCTCATCTGCATAGGCAATAACACACCATGTGTTGTCTTCAAGGCAGAAACAGCCCAAAGAGCCACTCAACCAGTTCCAGGAAATGGCTAAATGGCAGGTCAAATTGCCCATAACTTTGACGAGGAGGATGGCTGGATGATTCTAGCACCTCTCTGGGGAGAAATGAAATTCAGAAATCAAGCGTCAAGAAAGAGAATCATTAAAAAAAAAAAAAAAAAAAAAAAAAAAAAAAACCACCCTATGCAGAATTTACATCCTGCCGTAACTTGGGGAAGGACTTAGGATGCAAAGGCATCCTTGTATTAGCAGAGTGTGTTTGTCAGGAAACAACCTCCCCCAGCTGGACCAATCAGCTGTTTGCTTTCAGACGATTCCTTTCAGAGACAAACAATCCAGACATTTGCAGTTAGAGCATATCAATTTGTTTTTAAATTATAAGGCTGCCAGGAAGAGTTGACTCCTTGCAGGACATATGCTACTGGGGCTCTGGGACAGCCTCTAGGAGATGTAGTGAGACCACCAATCTGTCCAGACCTAGAGGGCAGAGGATTTATGTGCCTGTGTGTGTAGCCAAAGTCAAGGAGCAAAGGAGGTGGGCAAGCTCAAACCCAGCCCCGCCCCGCTCCAGAGGCACTGAGCTGCAAATGCCTAGCATGGCCTCATTTCAGCACATGCACAATTTGCTAGATGTGTCCTCCTCTACGGATCTGGACACTGCTCTAAATGTCCTTGGAGTGCCACAGGGGATGTACTTCTCTTTGTTCTTTTGTGTGTGTTTGGAGCCCATGAAGAGATCTATGAGGAGAGGCTATCCAAGAAGCTGGCCTCCTGGCCTCTCAGGATCGAAGCATCACCTTCTGTGTGTAATCTACCTTTGCTTCTCATCCCTACAGCAAGGGCATCGTCTATGTCAGGTGAAACAGACAGGGATGATCCCCTCACCTGCAGGGTCTCATGGCCATCTTCATAAAACTGAACACAGCCCCTATTCCAATAAAGGGTTCAGCTCTCCTTTAATGAAAGGTCCCAGAAAGTATCCTGGGGAGCTGGGGAGACTTTAGCTGCCTAACTTGCCCATCATGCCACATGGTGGAGGTGAGGACAAGGACTCACCCATGGAGGTTTTATTAGCTGATCCTCATTTTCCCATCCTGTTTTCTGTAAGCCCTTACCATCCAGTGTTCCTCCTTTCCTCTCTTGGGAACCCTCGCCCCTGCCACATGTAAGGAGAGCCCCAGTCCTGAATCCTTTCTTGTGGAAACTTCTCTTATGGGAGGTCTCAGCTGGGTCTCAGTGAAGCTGTTCCCTATCTGGGCTCCTGCTCACTCCTAGGATTTGGGGAGCCATTTTCATCTCCTGGATATAGGGAGAGATGAGGGTATTTCAAAGGCACGTGGGTCTCTCCTCCCCAGAACTAGCTACATCAGCTTCCTCCTCATTTTCTGAAGTGCAGATGTACCTCACTGCCACAAGAATTCATTTTTCTATTGAAAACCATATATTCATTTTAGTTATATGACTTTTACTCTATTCCTTGAGACAATAATCTTGACCTTTTTATGATAAAAAATCATTTCTCTCCTTCCTGGACCAATCCATTACAAAGGGCCCTTAAATACCTCTGTCTGTGCTGTCTAGGACAACAGGGCAGTGCTTCTAGTTTTCTTTCATCACCATGACTGGAAATGCGGTAGGGACCACTTTGCTCCATTCTTCTGCACACGCAAACCAAAGTACCTACAACATCCCTACCCCAACCCACAAGACCAGGCATCCAATCCACCATTTATCAGTCCTGCTGCTCCACTGCCAGCCACTAATGCAAGAGCATCTCCAAAGAGGGGCCCAGAAAAGCAGCCCAAAGGGAGTGTGAAGGTGAGCAGTAAAGGGGGCCCTCCTGACCTCAGGAGCACTTGTGATGCAAGGTCACATTGACTTTCGGACTAGAAAGCCCCCACTGATCACTGGGCAGGCTCTGATGTAAACCCCGGAACCTTAGGGGTCTTAGATGGCTGCCAGTCCATTCTAACCAGCTTCTGCACCTTGATTTTGACATCAAGGCCTCCAAAGTTATCTTCCAGATTATTTTCCTGCACTGGGGAACCTGGATGGTTAAAAAATATATATTTCCTCTCTCTACTGGAGTCTCATTGTTCATCAATTACATACATTCTAGTATCTGGCATCTCAGAAGAAAAATTCTCCCACAGTTTGACACACTCTTAAGGCCCCATTTTCTCCCTTCAGTTCTTGGTTAAGGTTCTAAAAATAAAACTGTATACTTTTTTCATTTCTCACCCACCTCAATCCACTGAAACCTGGTTTCTATGCCCACAACTCAAACATCTGCTGTTGAAATCTTCAGTGACCACCTCATCATGATATCAAATATCCATCATTATATTGGCTGCTCTTGGGTTTCCACTGCTGCTCTGCTTTTTATCATTAGGTGACCATACAGTTTCCATCTAACCCAAGGCACTATGAAAGTGCAAAGGAGCAAAAGAGTTATCACATGGGCCCAACAGGCATAAAGCGGAACAAACTGCAGGCACACCTGGACACATGATCACACTTGTCTTCAGTCTTCTTTGCTGGCTTCTCTTCCTCTGCTTATCCTTCAAGGCCAGTATCTATCTGATCTCTGTCCTTAATGCCTCCTTTTTTCATTGTACCCACTTCTGTTAGGTGTTCTCTCCCATTACCAAGACTTCAAATATCATCTAAATGTTAATGATTTTCAAATCTATATCTCCAACTGCAGTAGCCAGTCTTAAAGATGGCTTCAATCATCCTTGAAGCCTGGTATTCACACCCTTGAGAAGTCCCTCCATCACTGTATCAAGGTCAGTTCATGTGACCAATACAATATGGTGGAAGTGATGGTGTGTGACTTCTGAGGTGAGGTCAGTAAAAGACATTGCAATTTCTTCCCTACTTTCTTGGATCACTTGCTCTGGAGGAAGCCAGCTGCCATGTCATGAAGACATTTGAATGACCCCTATGGAGAGGTCCACAAGGTAAGAATTTAAGGCCTTTTTCCGACAGCACCAACTTGATAGACATGTGAGTGAGCCATCTTAAAAGCACAGCACTTCTTCCCACCCCAGTCAAACCTTTAGGAGACTGCAGCCCTGGCCAGCATTTTGACCGCCACCTCATGAGAGATCCCCAAGCTAAGGCCCTCTTCCTCATTCACAGAAACATGAAATAATAAATATTTGTGATTATTTTAAGTTGCTAAGCCTTGAGGGTAATTTATTATAAGCAATAGGTAACTAAATAAATAACTGCTCTTCCTCTTAAGCTTTATATTGAGATAGCTAAATGTCTCAGCTCTGTACTTGAATATCCCATCCAAAGACAAGTAACTTCAGCACTTCCAAAACAAACACATTTTCCCCTCCATCATGCTCTTCCCAAAATTGTTCCTCCACTTTCTTCTCACCTCACTAAATGGCAGGAGCATCCTCACAGTTACTAAAGCCAGAAACTCAAACATCGTCCTTACCTCCTTCTCCCTCCATATTCCATCTATCATCGGTTCCTGACAACTGATTCTTTTCCTTAGTAAATGTCTTAAATCTATCCACCTCCCTCCATCTACTCAAGTTAGGCCACTATCATCTCTCTTCTAAGTTACTATAACAGCCTTCTTAGCTGGTCTTCTTGCTTCTGTCTTTATGCCCCTCCTATTGAGATATTTTTTATAAAGAAATAAATCAACTATATCACCCCCCCTACTTAAAACCCTTCAGTGATATTGAAATGCCTTTAAAACCCAAGCCCCTATCACAACTCAAAAGAACCCCAAGCCTCCTACTGTGCCATTCTCCACCAGAGTATGCCCTGCTTCCTTTTTCCTATCAGACTGTATACATTCCCTTCCTCTATTTGCAAAAAATACTCTTCCCCTCAGATCTACAGCTATAACCAGCCTGACTCTCACTCATCCTTCAGGTTTCAGCCTAGAAGGCATTTCCTGTAGGAAGCTTTCCCTAAACAACATTGACCGTGTTAGGTACTGCTGCAGGTTGCGTCCCCCAGGAAGCAGAGCCTGAGACAGAGATTAAGGTGCAGAATATTTCTTCTAGAGTGCTCTTGCAATCAACACCTGTAGAAGGGAAGGAAGGGGGACTGGGCAGAAGAAGAATTTGAGCTATGAGGCAGCTCCCAACAGGCCTCAGCTGACTTACGGGGGTTCCAAGGCTTGAATGACTCTCCAGAGTTGTCCCAAGTTGGGGCAAGGAGGTTGGGCCTTACACACCCGCACCTATCAGTCACTGGATGCCCCAGAGGGGAGCACCATCTTGGGCATGATCTTCAAAGGAGGAAATCTCTACAGAGTGCTGAGAGCTGAAGGCACTCCCTCTGCCTCTGCCTGCAGCACTTCCGGCAGCTGGGGACTACGTCCTTTGTTCCCAAGAGGGCTCTCTGCAGTGTATCACGGAGTGCTCCATGGGAACCTCTATTGTTTACTCCTGCACACCTGATGCTCACTCATTCTGCATTGAAATTGTGTGACTCTATTTGTGTAATTGTGTAATCTCCTTGAACATAGACCCACACTTTTTTCATCTCTAGCCCCAGCACCTAGCACTGCCTAGCATACAGTAGGTGCTCCATAAAAGTCTGCTTAATAAATTGGTAAGACCATAGCTGGATATCAGGGCCCTCCAGGGAACCAAAATTATTCAGGGCTTCCTAGAAACCCTCCTTCTCTAAGCTACATTGGCTCTTACCTGAGCCACAATCAGCTGGCATTCCCAAGGTTGGTCTATTTCCATAGCCAAAGAACAAGTCTACTATCTACTGCTGAGATGCAGAGCAGAATTAGCAAGTCTGGTGCAGCCAGATGCCCCAGAGGAATATTTTTTTCCTCCTTATTTTATTCTAACTTATTACATTTTAAACAGCCCTCGAAGACTCCAGCCTAACACGGTATCAAACACAACAAAACAATGTGTTTATTTCCTATTAACATGGTAGAGCAGACAGCCCTGCTGCAACAAAGCTGTGAATTATGGGAGAAAAACTACCTGTCTTGTTTCTCTGTGCAGACCCAGAACTCCACCCACAGCAGCCCCAGCTGGACCTGGCATCCCACACAGAGGTCAAGACCCCAGCTCCCGGGTTGCCTGCAAATGTAATCTCCTAGGGCCCTCGGATAGCTGGCTCCTGGGGAAGGCAATGGGGTCAGGAGGCTGAGCCCAAAGTACCTAACAGCCAGCCTAGGTTCTCTAGTACCTAGAGGATAGTTGGGGAGGATTCTTCAAGAATTTACTGTGAAAATAAAATTGCTTCCAGGACAGGGAACTCCTCGAGCTAGAGAGGGTCGCCAGGGCTGTCCTGAGGTTGATTATAACCATGCCTCCATCTTCCCTACCTTAGCTTGGCCCTGCCCCTGGTTATAAGGCATTCTACAGCAACCTTTTTCATACAGGGACATCCTGAGATAGCATAAAAGCAAGTTCTGCAAATCAATGGCAAGTAAAGAGGGCTTTAAATTGGGTGATCATATAACTCATCCAAATTAGGACACTTTTGAGAGTGAAAGAGATTATTATTAGCCATTAAGTCAAACTAAGGAGTAAATTGTGACTGTCCCAAGCAAATTGGATGTGTGGCCACTCCTGAGCTTTCAGCCCATCCCTGGACCTCTCTTCATCTCTCACCCTGTCCTGAGACTCACCCCAAGGGCAAGCGGCAAGGATGGCGTGGGCATGTAGGATGAAGTGCAGGTCAAGGGAGGGACAAGGCCTCAGAGAAGGGATGAGGGCCAAGCATAGATCTTCATGTTTCCTGGCAATTGTAAAGGACATTATCACATAAAATTGAGGGTGACAAAATGGCCTGGGCACAAGTTTCTGCTTTGTATGTGCCCTTTTGTGACCCCCATGGAGCCCAGCACTAAATGAATGAAGTTTTGTGGGGAGGAAGGTTCTGAAAGGGAAGGTGCGAGGAAACCTCAAGTTTAGCCCCATCTCGTCCCAGGTTTGCCATGATCTGGCCCTGTCCCCTATATTCAGGGGTGGGGGCAGCTCCTCCCTTTGAGCTTCTGTTTGCTGATCACCCTGGTCCTAAGGAGGTTTAGATCTTCACGGGACTAAAGAGGCCATAGGCCATTGGCCCTTCACCCACTGGTGGCCTGAGCAACCAAAGGTCGTCCTTAAGGGAAGGTGAGTGCTGAGGCACCGAGCATGTGTGCTTGTGTATGCGTGCCAATGTGGATGTATATGCTTCCGTGTGTGCTTGTGTGTGTGTGTGCATGCTTGTGGGGTTGTGTGTGTGTGCTTTTGTGTGCATTTGCATATGTGCTTGCATGTCTGCTTGTGTGAGTGCTTGTGGGATTGTGTTTGTGTGCCTGTGTGTGTGTGCTTCTGTGTGCGCTAATGATGTGTACTGGTGTGTCTGTATGTTGTGTATGTGCTGTGTATGTATTCTGGGATGTGTGCATATATGCTTGTGCATGTGCTGGCATGTGTGGGTGCTTTGGTGTGTGCTTGTGTATGTGTGTGTGTGCTTGTGTATGTGTTTGTGTGTTTGCATATGTGTGCTGATGCATGTGTGTTTGTGTGTATGTTTGTGTGTATACTTGCGTTTGTGTGTTAGCATGTATGCTTGTGTGCACGTCTGCCTGCGTACATATGCCAGTGTGTGCTGGTGTGTGTACCTGTATATGTTTGTGTGTATGCGCATGTGTGTGTGCTGGTGTGCATGCCTGTGTGTGTTTGTGTGTGCTTATGTTTGTTATGTAGTGTATGTGCTTGTGTATGTGACCTTGTATATGTTCTAGGGTGTGCCTTTGTGTCCACTTCTCTCTGTGAGTACTCGCTTGCTTATATGTGTGCAGAAATGGCACAGTGTGCCTTCACACAGCCTCATAGGACCAGAATTTTCTTTTTCCTCAAGCATTTGCAGTGACAGAGAGAAGCAGAAACACCAACAGGACATCCCCGCTCCTTCCCTCGCAGAGCCTCAGAGGGAATCTTCCTAAAAACCATACTTTCTGCCATCTGCCAAGTAGATAATTGTGCAAAGGGCCCTGATGCTGAGATGACCCAGAGAGCTTCACAAGCAGCATCTAGGCAAAACTGGCTGATGAGGAAATTGTCCCGCTGGCATCGGATGGAGTAGATACTTGAAAGGGTGTTGATAGATCATAGAATTCAAGAAGTCTATGCCATGCCATGCCCTGACCTGCAGAAAAAAATTTCTCCCAAATATTCTTTCTGGGCAAAGCTGTTGAGTTTGACCTTGAGTACTCATCCAGATGCCACAGGATGCCAGATTCATTGGACACTAATCAAGTAGAAAACATGAGGTGATGAGGGCAGAGTCACTGATCAGCCCTCCCTTCAAGGAAATTGAACTGCTAATTAACATGACTCACTCTTGACAGGAAAGACAGAGAAGTTGCCCAGGCCAGGGTAGTAACAGGATAGTACCAGCCAGCAAATGTCAGCCCCACAAAGCCCTGCCAGCCCATTTCCACAAGATCCAGCCCAAAGGGTAGTTTATCTGAGTCAAGAAGTGCAACATTCCATGTAGAGGAGCAAAGAAGACAAAGTGGACCCCTCCAGGAGCAGAAGCCACCCCGGGCCATGAATCCAAGTGCAGAACTTGGCTCCAGGGACACTAGAGGAGAACATCGCTGATGAATTCCACCTCATCACTAAAGACTCATAGGATGCACCAGGCCCAGCAGCAGCAAACACTGGGGGAGCTCCATGGTGTGCATGTGTTCAGGCTGAGTGTGGTGAGCAGACGAGAGGTTCACAGAGGCGTGGAGGCTGGGTGCCTTTTGACCGCATGCTGAGGGGAGCAGGGACACTTTATGAGGTGTAGCACCAGGGCAATGGGACTGCCTGCTTCCCAGTTCATACACCAGCTGGGTACTGAAGGCTGTTCCCATGGAGAAGCTCTAACTGCTGTGCTGAGCAAGGCAGCCACCAGAGAATAAGTGCATGGCCTCAGGCTGGAGGGAGAAGGGATTGGGGACGTGCCCACTGGGATGTATGTGCCAGAATAATGGTTCAAATTATCAAATTACCACGTTACAGCCTCATCTCCTAATATAGTTCTGCTTGCCTTTAAAATCCTCCTACTTCCCTTTTGGGATCTTGATGGTGCCTATTCATGGAGTCCACAGAGTTCCAGAGGAAAGGAAGGAAGGCTACACCTGGATCCAAGCCTCCCACTTCTGCCTCTGATAGCTTTTTCTATTAGCCTTCCATTCCCTTTCCTGCCTGAACAGCCCAAACCTGAGAAACCTGGCCCTCCTGCCATTTCCTGAGTTAGACGGCTTCTGCCCCAAGTCTTGCCAGAGCTAATGAAACGGCAGGTGACAGTCTCAAGTGCTTCAAAGGCAAGAGCCCCAAAGCCCCTGCATGCAGGAAATGAGCTAATTTTACAATGTGCCTGATTGAATTCTACCCTGCTTTCCCAGGCATGCCTGAATATAGAACCCAGCATCTACACAGGCCAGTAAAACAGGGGTTGAGAGAATAACAACTTCATTTTTTCAATAGAGGATATCCATCTGCTTTTTCTTCCACAGTTTTCACCAAATTGGTTCAATATGTGCTAAGTACCCACTTGGTGGGAAGCCTTGTGCTGAGCACAAATCTCATAAAAGGATGGCAAGACTTACCAGTCTGCCCTCAAGTTGCTTCTTCTAGAAAAAGCCTAGGGGTGAATGCAAATGATACCCATACGGGGAAGGGGCCAAAGAGAGCCAAGAACAAAGTCACCAGGAATCAGAGGAAGGACTGATGGTGCTTGTTGGTTTATCAGGAAGCCTTCAAGAGGACAGGGGATTTTGGACAGGCTCCAAAGGACAGAACAAGTCCAAGAGCTCATCCTCGTGGAAGGACAGAGCATTGTGATAGAGTGAAAACAACCTGTCATTTCATATCAGAAAAACTTGAGATCAAACTCTGGTCATACCACTTACCAGCTGAACAACTTTGGCTGAGCTATTTAACCTCTGTGTCCCTTTTCTTCATCTCTAAAGTGAGAATAATAACTCCAGACTCCCAAGATGGCTGCAAGGATCAAATCAACTAACATTGGTAAAGAGCCGTGTCTGGCACAAAAAAGAGTTCAATGAATATTAATTTATTAATTCTGAACAGTGCACTAAGTAGTCTCCACATTAACCCCACAACATCCTTCTAAGCTGCTCTCAGGCCAAGAAGATGGAGAGATGGGTTGCTGGGGGGACGAGCGGAACAGAGGTCACCACTGACGTTCGAAGCCAGACATTATTCCCAAGTGTAAAACAATAAACAATTTCCACTTGCTGTTATCCCTGAATCCTTCTCCCTGGAGTTATTACGGAGTTTAAAAGCAAACTGAAGTCAACATTTGGAACAGAGAACGCATATGTGCGCACACACACACTCTCCTTTTTGTAAGAAAGGTTGCCATGGAGATGAAACAGAGAAATAGCAAAGACACAGAGGAGCCACTGAAATGGCTATAATTAATTTAAAGCATTAAAAATAATTAAAATTGTATTAAAGTAAGTTCATTTGAACAAGGCATAAGTAGGGTGAACAGATCACATCAAGCATGAACAACGTAAAGTCTTGCTTTGGGGGTAGGAACAGGCACCCTCGCTGTCTTCAAAGAAGGGAAATAAATTATTGCACAATATTCAGAAACAACAAAATATGTAAGCTAATTTATCTAATGTTTCTGAAAACAAGACAGTTCTCCAATAATTCTGCTTCCTCTAGTACCTGAATGCCAGATTGAAAAACAAAATGAGGACAGAAAATTACTTCTTATCAAATAAATGGATCCATGTTCCTTTGTTCATCACTGCGACCACAAATTGCTCATCAATGAGAAGACGGGAAAGAAAGGGAACCAGCACTGTGGGATGCCTACTGTATACCAGCCACTGTCCTGGGCACTTGGCACCCTTTATCTCATTAAACACTCCCACAAGTTCCCTGGGGAAAGTGGGAGTGGCCCTGTCCTACCAACATGGGACTCAGAAGGACATGTAACTTGCTCGGAGTCTCAGCTCTTCGATCAAGGAATAAGCATGTGAACTCTGATCTGTCGGGATTCCAAAGCCTATCCTCTTGCCACCATACCACACTGCCTCTCATGGAAGAAACTAGAATGGGACGTGGGACAACAGGCAGCCAGGCACCATTTTTTTAACACCTGGGCTACACATTTTACAAATATTGTTTGATTTAACCCTCACAAGGAGCCTCCGTTTCATAGAAAAGGAAACGACAGAGCTCACCAAGTTCAGCTTGCCCGAAATGACACAACCAATAAGGAGCAGAACCAAGAGTCACTTCCAGATCTGTCTAACTCTTTGAAATCCCAGGCTCTGCATCTCCCCCCTTCTCCTGAACTCCTGGAGCATTTATGTCTACCGCATATCACGTCCTGCCTTGGACTGCATAGCATTTACGGCAGTGTGGGAAGGGTGGTAACTGGGTTTTTTGTTTTTGTTTTTTTTCCATTTACACAATTGGGGATGGCAGAGAAAACTTTTCAGAAGAGGCAGCTTCAAGGTGGACTTTGCCTTGGACAACTAGCAAGGCTTGAACAAGCAGAGCTCTTTCTTGTTCATGAGATCAGATAAGCCTGGAAATTTAGATCTGGCGAATGGAGGGCCCCAGGACCAGGACAAGCAAAAGGGTTATCTGGATGAAGTGGCCTGAAGCCCCAGAGCCTGGATGGAGAACCAGACCCACTTGTCCATGGAAGACAGGCCGTAGCTATAGAGTGGTGCTGAGTGTCAAATCCAACCCAGGTGGGAGAGTAAATCAGAAGGTTGATAGCGTAGGACAAAACCAGGAACAAGAAACGGAAGTCAAGAGAGCCAAAACCACAATGGGAGCACATGTGCTGAAGCCTCTTCATTCTTTGGTGTCTGACATGCATGTCTCGGGGGCAGGTGGGTGCCTCTAAGGAGCTAGGCACCAGGGCCAGCTGACTATTAGCCAGGACTCTGCAGTACAGCCACGCCCATTGTTATGATATTGAAACACATCATGCTAGTTATAAACATCAGCTCACAGAGCCCAACAAAGGCTCCTATCACTTGACCACCCACCCCACCTCTAGGCTCCTCAGGCCTCCCCAGACTCCAGCAACTGCAGGCTGACCAACCTGCCCTAGGCCCCTGCCAGCAGTGCTCAGATTGACAAACTGGACACACTAGTGAGTAAATACTTTTGCATATCACCCTATGCACTCCGTATGATAAAAACTTACCAGAGTGGCACCTTGCATCTTGACCACAACCATGAGATGGATTAATAGTATGATTTTGATTTTACTAATGCAAGCTTTAGGGGGTTAAGCAAGAGCCTAAGAGAAGTAACGGCAGAAAAGGAAGCCTAAGAAGTTGGCACAAGCAACAGAGGAAACCAGGAAAATGAATGACTGGCATCTGCCATCTCACGGCTCAAGGAACTGAGCTCAAATTTATTTCCTATGGAAAGAAATTCCATGGGTCACAGGGAAAAATCTAGACCATAAGCTGTCTATGAAGAGGCCATCTAATTCAGTGCTTAATTAACCCACTCCCAGGATACATTAAATACAGATGGCCAGGTTCAAGAGAGAGATTTATTGATCAAATGAAAAATCAGATGTGTGATAGAAGCCTTGTAGCACCTCCAGCGGCCTCCTGCCTGTGATGCTATGAGAGAGTAAGGGGATAATTAAATGATCCCCTCCCTCCTGACAGGGAAGATAAAAGGCCTAGCTGGACAACTTGAATCCCCAGAAATATTTATTCCCCCACGTAATTTATTAGTGCACACAACATAGCACAACACCAATGTGTATTTCCAGTTATAATTTCCAGGAAAATAATCCCCCTATGCCTTGATAAACCACAGAGCTCAGGCCACCCACCACAGAGCAGTCTGAGCTGGGAGAGGTTGAAGCAAAAAAAAAGCAAGTGAGAGCTCACAAGGTGGAAGGCAAGGGCAGGTGGGAGGAACAGGGTGTGGGCTCATTCATTCCTTCACCCAGCAAATATCTACTAGGTTCCTGCTATGTTCCAGGCCCTGTTCTAGGCATTGGGGATAGTAAAGTGAACAAGACATGTGTATTCTCTACCCTCATGGGATTTCCAATCTAGCTGGGGAGACAGATGGCTTAAACAAATGTATAATATAATGTCAGGCCATAAACAGGTAGCGCTAATGCACAGATCCAGGGACCAAGAGGCTCTCGGTGTGTTTGCGAGACAGCAAGAAAACCAATCTGGCTAGAATAAAGTCTTTAAGGGAAAGGGGGGGTAATAGGTGAGTAAGGGCTCATAGACCAAAGAAATGCCTTTGGATTTCATCCTGGGTCTGATGGGGGATTGGAAACAGTTGGCGATTTAGACAGTGACATAATTTGATTTACATTATTAAACATCTCTAGTAGCTGGGTGGGAAATTAATCCAAAGGCTAGAAATAGGCATCAGCTAGGATGCCATTCTATAATTATCTGCATTATGTATTGAGGGCTTACTATGTCATGTATTATCGTATATTAACTCAAATAATGCTTACAACAACAAAAGACACCTTTTAGTATGTCCACTTCATAGTTGAGGTGCTGAGGCACAGAAAGGTTAAAAAAGGGATAGAGGCAGATTTTGAACCCAGGTCGTCTGCCTCTGCCCTGCGATGCTGCACCGCCTCTCTGCAGTAGTCTGGGCAGATCATGGTGGTTTGGACAGCGATGGCAGCCAATAGGGGTGGTGAGAAGTGATCAGATCCCAGTTATACTTCAAAATTTGTCACTAGCATCTAAACTAGCTGGGAGGTATGAGACAAAGACACTTGGAGACCATTGCTTCCAATGTGCTAATTTCAAAGTCCTAGTAAGAGCCACACCTCTGACTCAGTAGCTTATAAACCTGGAAACTCAACAGAAGCTTTCACAAACACAGATTCTAGATGCTTATTCCACATTCACTGAAGGAGGCATTTCAGAATGGGGCCCAGGAACCTGCATTTTAAGACCTCTTCTCACATGATCTTGAGGTAGTTGGTCCCTGGGCTGGCATGGGGAGGCCCTGCAGTTGGCCTCACATCATAATTCTTGGAATGTAAGGACTAAGAGCACCTGAGAGATGACAGTGCCACCTACCTACAGATGACAATATCAAGGCCCTGAGATGGAAGGGACTTGACCCAGTTAATAAGTGGCAGCCCTGGGACTAGACTCCTGGGCCAGCGCTGCATCCACTGCCCCATGTTGACTCCTCCAGACAGCACTGCATTGCTCACCTGCCTCAATCCTCACTCAAGGTCAGGTAGAGTACTCTGAATGACCTCTGAAGCCATGGGAAGAGCATTATACTTGGAGCCAGAGATGTGGGTTCAGGCCCAGGCCCAGCCACCTACCAGATGAGAGCTCCTGAGAAAGTCCCTTTACCTCTCCGAGCTTCAATTTCCTCACTTATAAAATGGAAATATAAGGTCCTCCTACTATTGCTATTTTATTGGATGAAGTAATACGTGTAAAACATGTGGCAAGACCTTAATGCTAGTTACTGTTTGGGTTTTTATGGCCATTAACCCAGATTTCCTGGTTCCTAATACAACGTCTTTCTCTAAACATGTGTTCATGAGGATTTTGAAGTTTTGTGTCTCCAGGGTCAAATGCAGGTACTCCAGCAGGAAAGAGCAACTCTAAATGTTGGAACCAATTCTATAAGGAGCTTGAGAGTCAAGCAGCAGGGAAGAGGGCACAGAGGAGCATGTGAGAACTGGGAGAGAGGAGTGACGAATGGCAGAAACACCATCAGCCCTGACGCAAGTACACAGAGATTCCATAACAGGGAACGGGTCCCTAAATAGCTTTCTGCATTCCCAGAAAATATCAGATAAATCTCTTAGATTTACAGGCCACATATATATCCTGTTGCAAATTCTTTTTTCTTCTTCTCTTATTTTACAACCCTTTAAAAATGTAAAATCCATTCTTAGCTGACAGGTTGTACAAAAACAAACCTGGGGCCAGATGCGGCCTGTGGTCATTGTTTGCCAACTTCTGCTCTAAAGTATAAGCTCATGAAAGGCAAGATCCACATGTAATGTGTGCGCCACTGCATCCTTCAGAGCCTAAAATATAGTAGGGCACTCACTAAACAGTTGTGAAATGTAATTTAACTGAAGTAGGTCAGGCAGGATTTATTATTCCCACTTGACAGATGACAAAAAAATGAAATCAGAGAGTCAATGTGACTTACCCAAAGCACGTAGCTAAGAAACAGAGCTGCAAAACCAGTTACACGTGTATAACAATTTGCATCTCACAGAGTGCTTTCCATAGATTATTTCATTTGAGCCTCAGAACAACCCTATCAATTAGCTGTTACGACTGCCCTCCATTTTAGAAATGAAAAATTGAGGCTGAGTTCAATCATTTGCCCCGATAACACACTAATATGCAGCAGGACACCCATCTAGATCAGTGCTATCCAATGGAAATATTATGTGAGCCACAAATGTGATTTTCAATATTCTAACACCACATTTTTAAAAAGTAAAAAGAAACAAGTATAATTCATGTAAATACTATATTTTATTTAATTCACTATATCCAAAATAATATCATTTTAGCATGTAATCAATATAAAAAATTTAAACTGGGATATTTTTCATTTTCTTTTCCTACAGTCTTTGAAATCCAATATGCATTTTACACTTACAGCGTATCTCAATTTATGAGCCACATTTCAAGTGCTTAATCGTGACAGTGGCTTCTGTATTGAACAGCTCTAGAGCAGGTATCAGCAAATTTTTCTGTAAAGGATCAGATAAGTATCTTAGATTTATAGGCCATATGCTCTGTTATTGCATATTCTTGGTTTTTTTTTTTTTCCAACTCTTTAAAACTGTAAAATCCATTCTTAGCTAACAGGTTGTACAAAACCAAGCCATGGGCCAGATTTGGCTTGTGGATCATGGTTTGCCAACTTCTGCTCTAGACTATAACCTGCTGGAAGGCAGGAGCCACGTCAAATGTGCGCACTGCTGCATCCTCCCATGCCTAAAATATAGCAGGCACTCACTAAATAGCTGTAGAATGGAATTTAACTGAAGTAAGTCAGGCAGGATTTACTATTGCCACTTGACAGATGACAAAAATTAAATCAGAGTCAATGTGATTATCCAAAGCACACGGCTAAGTACAAGCCCCAAACTGTGTGGCTTCCGGCCACTTCTCTTTCCTGCATCAAGCTTCTTTTCATACCTGTTGCCACCTGTTTCATAGCTGCATTGGCGGTCACTCTGATTTTTAGTTCTTCTGTCTCTTTGCCTCCGGATTGGATCTTGAGCTCCCCGGAAGCCCCAGCCAGCCTGGCAGAGAGGAGGAGTTGTGGGTCCTGCATGTTTTAGGAGAGGAGCACGCTCCCGGCGGGCCCCATCATTCATGATGGACAGCCCAGGTCATGCTCCTGTCCCTCCAGTCCAGGATCTCTCTAGAAATGAGTGCTCTTTTATGTTTAGAGAAAATGCATTTCTATTCTCCTTTTCAGGCTAAAAGCATCTGCCTTCTTCACAAAGAAGTTAGTGAACCCGTTATAATTACACACCATACCCTGGGGAGCGTGAAAGTGACATTTAGCAACACTTAAGCCTCGGCTCTGGGGTGGCTGCAGTAAACATTATATAATTGCTGCGGCATCGATCCCAACAATTAACGCCAAAGAGCAGAGACAGAATGGAAGTTCTCCAAGAAGCTGCCACAACCTGAGAGTAACATGGAGCCCAGAGTCTCTCTTGGAGATGATTCTCGCTCCTCCAAATGTTAAGACTTTTTTCTCTTTTTTTAATGTTCTCAATCCAAACAGCTTTTAGTGCAATTTTCCAGGGCTGAGGGGACCATGAAGCAGGCAGGCAGGTGGAGACGGAAACACGAGGAAGTGCTCTGATGGGGTGGTCTGCTTCCCCACCCCCTCTGTTCCAGCCTATGAAATTGGTGAATGTGGAGAACTGCAAGGTCAGTGTGGCTGGATACCACAAGGCAAGGAGCAGGGCTCAGGAGAGGGGCCTGGAGAGGTTAAGGCCCAGGGAGGTCAATGATCAGTCGTGCCTGGAAGCAATGCAGAGCCTCTTGGGTCAGGGCAGGGTTATGTTCTTAGAAGGAACAGAGCCATTTTACTTTTAAAGAAGCAGGGAGACAAAGAGAGACTGGTAATGGCTGAACTGTGGCTTGGGGAAGGAAAGAAGTGGACATATCCAAAGGGTCTTTAAGAGAAAAAATGGACAGGGCCTGATGAGGGATGGGACGAAGGAGAATCAAGAGCATCCCAGGCTTCTGCCTTTGGTGACTGGGATGCTGGTAGTACTGACCCCTGGAAGGAAGGAAGACAGGTTTGGAGGAAAAAAACAATGTGTTCAAGTGTTGGGTACCTTCATCATAAGGTGCCTGTGGGGTGTTCAGATAAAAAGGGAAACTGGAAATGGGGCTCAGAAGAAAGACTGGATGGAAACCAGGAAATGTGGGTAATCTGCATCCAGGAAGTGACTGACCGTGGAAGTGAGTTGCTGGGACGAGAAAATCCAGTGAGTAGAAAAGAGGATCAGGGACACACCGGTGAAGGATTGAGTAAAAGAAGAGTCTCCAACCATGGAGACTGGGAAGGAACAACCAGAGAAGGCAGAAGAGAAACAAGGAGAGCGAGGAAGTCTCAGAAACCAAAGAAGAGGATTTTGGAAATAAAAGAGGTGAACAGCCATGCCTGATGCTGCAGCAGGAAGAAATAAGATGCACTCAGTCATCAGTCCAAGATTTATCCAGCACTACTACGTACCTGCTACTATTCTAGGTGCCGAGTAAAGCAGTCAAGTGAACGCAACAGGCAAGATGCCCTACCCTCATGGAGATTTCCTTCTAATGTGGAAATACAGATTACAAGCAAATAAATAGGTACATTTATTAGGTATATGTAGTGGGTTGAATAGTGGCCCTAGAAGATATGACCAAGTCTTAACCTCTGGTGCCTGTGAATGGGACCTTATTTGGAACTTACATCTTTGGAAATGTCATTCAATCAAGGATCTCAAGATGAGATCATACTGGAATTAGAGTGAGTCTAAATCCCGTAACTGGTTTTCTTATAAAGAAGAGGGGAATTTCAGACATACAGACACACAGAGGCGAAAACCATGTGAGATGGAGGCAGAGATGAGAGCAATGTCTCCACAAAGCAAGAAATGCTAAGGAGTCTAAACCCCATAACTGGTTTCCTTATAAGATAAAGAGGGGAATTTGACACATATGGACACACAGAGGTGAAAATCATGAGAAGATGAAGGCAGAGATGGGAGCAATACCTCCACAAGCCAGGAAATGCCAAGGATTTTCAGCAGCCACCAGAAACTAGGAAAGAGGCCTGGGACAGATTCTCCCAGAACTTCCAGAAAGAACCAGCCCTGCCCACACCTGGATTCCAGACTTCCGGCCTCTAAGACTGAGAGAACACATTTTTGTTGCTTTAAGCCATATAGTTTGTGACAATTTTTTATGATAGCCCTAGGAAATTACTGCAATGTGTGAGAAGGTGATAAGTGCTATGGAGAGAGAAACAGAGAGAGAGAGGAAAGTGGAAGGTGGGGAGTTGGTCAGAGAAGGCTTCACTGAGGAAATGAGGGAACTAGTCATGCAGCTGTCTGGAAGAAATGATAAAGTGAACAAACAGTGCAAGATCCCCAAGGCAGGAATCTGCCTGAAAGGTTCAAGAAAAGCCAAGGAGGCCAGTCCAACCAGGTGGGGTTGTCAAGAGGCAGAGTAGCAGGCGATGAGTTCAGAGAGAGAACATGGGGTGGGGAGTAAGGTTCTGTGTGCTGTGCTTCTCCAACTGCAATGTGCACATGAATCATCCAAGTAATATGTTAAAACACACATATAAGATTCTCCCTTTATAACAAGCTCCTATACTACGCTACAACTGCTAATGGCTGTGTCTTGAGCATGAAGGTAAAGGACAATGTCTTTCAACCCAGAGTGCTTACCAGAGGCATCTGAGAAGCCTTTGGGGTGGGAGAAGATAATAGAGTCTTGCCCCAGACCAATTAAATCAGAATCTCTGGGAGGTGAGACCCAGGCACAGATAATTTAATAGCTCCCTAGGTGATTCTAATGTGCAGCCAGAATTGACAATCACTGCTCTAGAGCCTTGCAGATTTTTAAAGGACTTTCTTTTTCTCTGAAAGAACTGGAAAGGGATGAGAGAGTTTTGGGCAAAGGAGTGATGTGATTTGATTTACATCTTAAGAGAATGACTTTGGCTTCTGGCTTCTACTCAGGTTGTAGAAAGCTGGAAAGACCATCCCTTCCACCATTGTAACAACAGAAAAGCCACATAATCTGCAAATTAACAACTTCTTGGAAGCTGAGGTCTCTGGGCAACCAATTAACCTGAAATCTAAAGAAAGGTATGCATAAAGCCTTACCTGGGTTCTTCTTCCCTCTCTCCTCAAAGAAACAGAAGTCTTCAGCCAGTGAGAGGAGAGCAGCAAAACCTTCCCTGTCACTCTCAGGCCAGAACTGAGGATTCATTACAGCTTGGGGAGTGTGTATGAGTCTGCTAGTGCTGCCATAACAAAACACCACAGGATAGGTGGCTTAAACAAGAAAAATGCATTTTCTCACAGTTCGGGAGGCTTAGCGTTCAAAACAAAGGAGTCAGGAGATTTGATTTCTTCTGAGGTCTCTCTCCTAGGCTTGCAGATGACCATCTTCTTGTTGTGTCCTCACGTGGTCTCTCCTCTTGTGTGAGCTCCCCTTGTGTTTCTTTTTGTGTCCAAATTTCCTCTTCTTATAAAGATACAAATCAGATTAGAATAAGGCCCTCCCTAACAGCCTCATTTTAACTTAATTACCTCTTTAAAGGCCCTATCTCCAAATATAGTCACAATCTGAGGTACTGGGAGTTAGGACTTCAACATATGAAGTTAGGAGAGGGAGCACAATTTAGCCCTCAACAGAAGGGAACTCCCCCCAAAACACTTTTAACCTTGGAAGGGGACCAGGGAAATGTACTGGACCCTAATCATTAGAGATTCTCTGCCCCTGAGGAAGGGATACAATTACTGAGGATGTCCTCTCACCAAGATTTAATGTTACAACACCTAAGATTTGGGCTAAACAAGAAAAACAAAGAATGCCCCCTACATCCCCCATCATGAGACTATCAAGCAAGAATTAATATAAATCTAGTATTGGAAGAGGAGCAACAGCATGGAAAATACTCTCTAAGATGTATGTACAAATGGAGACCTAACCTCTGGCAAAACAGTCACCTCAATAAGCATGGGGTAACACCAGAAGAATTTAAATGATAAAGTGCTCTGGGGATAACGATAAAAACAACAAAACCCAAGCCCAGCTCCACTCTTAACTAGATTGACTCAACCCCCAAAACTAATGATCTAGCAAAGGAAAAGGTCAACTCTTTGCAAGAATAAATACTGTTTACGTCAGTCACTACTGTTGTTACAGTCTCAACAATGCACCACAAGCAGTCTCTTGTGAGGTATCACCCAGAGTTCTTTGTCTCATGACCAAGAGAATTAAGGACTGTGAACACAAAGGGTGAAGTTGGAGCAAAAGTTTAATAAGCAAAAGAAGAAAGCTCTTTGCCACAGAAAAGGAGCCTGGAAAAGCGTTGCCATTTTTACAGTTGAATGCAAAGGCTTTTATAAAAAAAACAATGAGGGATGGGTGTCTCATTTGCATAAGGCATGAAGGTCCACCACATCCTAATGTGCATGTGGGTGCTTAGCTTGAGTTACTCTATACTGCTTTGTTCGCCTTACTACTCATATGTCAGGGTATGGAATTTTCCATTGCAGGTATGTCTGGGCAAGTCACTTGTATAGCCTTTTTTATCTGTGTGGCTGTGGGCATGTCTTAGGTAAGCCCCGCTGTGCAAGTTCCCTTATCTGTGCCTGCAGGTTGTTCTTTTGTTTGAAGGGATTCAAACAAAGACATACCCTAACTGCTTACCTGACTGGGATTTTTCCCTTTCTCCTCTCTCACTGTCTTACACAGGGCAACAACTTTCAACCAAACATCACATGACACACAAAAAAATTAAAAATGAAATCACTGATAAGAGATAAAGTAATCAATAAGACAAGACTCAAATATGACCAAGATGTTGGAACTATCATCTAGAAAAGCTAAAATAATATTAATTAATATATTCAGGCCTTTAGCAGAAAGAGTACACAGCACGCCTGAACAGATGTGTGATTTTATCACAGAGATGAAAACTATAAGAAAAAATGAAATGAAATTGCTAAAAAAAAAACACAGTAACAGAGATAAAGAATGTCTTCAATAGCCTCATCAATAGAATAGACACAAGCTGAGGAATCAGTTTACCCAAACTGAAACACAAATAGAAAAACAGAGTGAAAAAAGAAAGAGGAGGAAAAGGAAGCATCCAAAACCTGTGAGAAAATAACAAACAGTCTAACATACCTGTTACTGAGATTCCAAAAAGGGAAGAGAGATGAAGAGAGTGGACAAAGGAAATACTTTTTAAGGCCAGGCACGGTGGTTCCCGCCTGTAATCCCAGCACTTTGGGAGGCCGAGGCGGGCAGATCATGAGGTCAAGAGATCGAGACCATCCTGGCCAACATGGTGAAACCCCATCTCTACTAAAACTACAACAATTAGCTGGGCGTGGTGGCGCACACCTGAGGCAGGAGAATCACTTGAACCCAGGAGGTGGAGGTTTCAGTGAGCCAAGATCGCGCCACTGCACTCCAGCCTGGTGACAGAGTAAGACTCCATCTCAAAAAAAAAAAAAATTAAAAGATAAATAATAAGCCTATAGTGGATAAAATGAAATCTTAAAAAAGAATTAATCCAAAAGAAGACAGAGGGGCCGGGCGCGGTGGCTCACACCTGTAATCCCAGCACTTTGGGAGGCCGAGGCAGGTAGATCAGGAGGTCAGGAGACTGAGACCATCCTGGCTAACACGGTGAAACCCTGTCTCTACTAAAAACACAGAACAATTAGCCAGGCATGGTGGCAGGCACCTGTAGTCCCAGCTACTCGGGAGGCTGAGGCAGGAGAATGGCATAAACCCAGAAGGCGGAGCTTGCAGTGAGTCGAGATAGCGCTACTGCACTCCAGCCTGGGTGACAGAGTGAGACTCCATCTCAAAAAAAAAAAAAAAAAGAAAAAAAGAAACAGAACAAATAGCACATAGAATAGAAAACCAGAAATTAAGATGGCAAGATGTTAGATTTTAATAATATAATAATTACATTAAATATAAACAGTCTAAACACACCAATTAAAAGACAAAGAGTGTCAGATTGGATATAAAAGTAAAACTCAATTTTATGCTCTCTAAACATAGGGAGATAAACTAAGAGCAAAAGAATGGAAAAAGATACACCATGGAAAAGAAAACTGACATAAAACAACAAATAAGGTTATTATATTAATATTAGACAAAGTAGAAGTCAGAACAATGAATATTTCAAGCAATAGTGACTTAAAATAACATTAAAGGATTAATTCACCAAGAAGCTATAAAAATCCTCAAAGTATATACAACTAATAAAAGAGCTTCAAAATGCACGAAACAAAGAATAATAGAACTGAAAGGAGTAATAAAGAAATCTACAATTATGGGAGGCTTCAACACATTCTCTAAGTATTTAATAGAACAGTTAAACAGAATATCAATAAGGATAGAAAAGACTTGGACACCACCACCAACCAACTTGACCTAACTGAAATTTTTAGAATACTCCACCCAACGACAGGAGAATACACATTCTTTTCAAGTGCACATGAAACTTTTGACAATATATAACATATTCTGAGCCACAAAACAAATCTAAAAACTTTGAAAGACTTAAAGTCATAAAAAGTACATTCTCAGATCGTAATGAAATTTAGGTAGAAATCAATAAAAGAAAAATATCTAGAAATTAAGCAACATACTTTGAAATAGCCATGGACAAAGACAAAGACACAAGGAAAATTTTTTAATGTTTTGAATTAAATTAAAAATGAAAACAACATATCAAAATATGCAGAATGCATTAAAGAAAATGCTTAGAGGGAAATTTATAGCCTTAAATATTTATATTGCAAAAGAAGAAAGGTCTTAAATTGAATACACTTTTACATTAAGAAGCTCGAAAAAGAGAAATTAAATCCAAAACATACCAAAGGAAAGAAAGAGCAAAATCAATAAAACAATAGAGAAAATTAATGAAATAAAAAACTGGTTCTTTGAAAAGATCTATAAAATCAATAAACCTCTATCTAGACTGACTAAGAAAAAAGGAGAGAAGAAATGAAATATTACCCTCAGGAATGAAAGAGGGGCCATCATGATTACTATCATTACCACAGACATTCAGAAAATAATAAATAAATATCACAAACAATTCTATGTTTATAAACTTAACAATCTGATGAAATGGACAAATTCCTTGAAAAACACAAACTTCTAAAACTCACTTAAGAAGAAATAAATAGCCTAAATAGTTCTATTAAATAAGTAAAATTTGCATTTTAAAGACCCCAACCAAAAAGACAAAACAAAACAAAACTTTAGGCACAGATGGTTTCACTAGATAATTATATCATACATTTAAAGAAGAAATGATAACAATGCTCTACAAAATCTCTCAGAATCTAGAAGAAAAATGAATACTTCCCAACTCATTTTATGGGGCCAGTTTTATCCTAACACCAAATGAGACAAATATATAACCAAAAAAAAAAAAAAAAACTGTATACCAATATTCTTCATAAATATAAAAGCAACAATCCTCAAGAAAAAGCAATACTAGCAAATTAAACCCAGCAATAATTAAAAAGGATAACAAATAATCAAGTGTGACTTATCCCAGGAATGCAAGGGATACTTAACATTGAAAAGAAAAAAATTAATGGATGAAATTCACTATGTCAACAAACTGGAAGAAATACTCTTATTAGTTTCCTAGAGATGCCATAACAAATTACCACAAAATGAGTGGCTTAAAACAGCAGAAATGTATTCTCTCCAGGTTCTGGAAGCTAGAAGTCTGAAACCAAGATGTCAGCAGGACCATGCTCCCTCTGAGGGAAGAATTATTCACTGTATCTTCAAGTCTCTGTCTCCTTTAAGGACACTGAGTCATTAGATTTAGGGTCCACCCTATTCAATATCACCTCATCTTAAATTGATTATACTTGCAGTGACCTTATTTCCAATAAAGACACATTTACAGGAACTGGGGATTAGGACTTTTCTATTATTTGAATGATGGTCTTCTGTCCAAAATTCATGTTGAAACTTAATCTGCATTGTGGTGGTATTAAGACATGGCGTCTTTTTTGGGAAGTGATTAAGGCATAAAGGTGAGGTCCTTGTGAATGGATTAGCATCTTATAAAAGAGCTGGAGGAAATTAGCTTAGGCTGTTTTTGCTCTTCCACTCTGCCATGTGAGGACAGTGTTCATTCCCTTTTTGCTTTCCGTCCCTTCAGCCATGCAAGGTCATCTAGATGGTACCATCTCTTAGGAACAGGTTTACAACAGATACCAAACCTGTTGGTGCCTTGACCTTGGATTTTCCAGCTTCCAGAACTGCAAGAATAAATTTCTATTGTTTATCAATTACCCAATCTGTGGTATTTTGTTATAGCACCACAGATGAACTAAGATAGCCTTCAACAAATATTTTGGGGGTACACAATTCAATCAACAAATACCACACAATTATTTCTACAAGTGCAAACAAAGCATTTGAAAAATTAGATACTTACTCATAATAAAAATTTTCCGCAATAGAAGCAATTTTTCTCAACTTGAAAGGCAGCAACTGCAAAAAAAAACTTTCAGCTATTAACAGACTTGCTAGGTCAGGGAAGTCCTCCTGGATAGTATCCTGAAGTGTGTTTTCCAGCTTGTTTCCATTCTCCCCATCTCCTTCAGTTACTAAAATCAATCATACATTTGGTCTTTTTACGAAGTCCCATATTTCTTGGAGGTTTTGTTCATTCCTTTCATTCTTTTTTCTCTAGTTTTGTCTGCATGCCTTATTTCAGCAAAATGGTCTTCAAACTCTGATACCCTTTCTTTCACTTGGTCAATTCGGCTATTGATACTTGTGTATGCTTCATGAAGTTCTCGTGCTATGGTTTTCAGCTCCTTCAGGTCTACATTTCTCTCTAAACTCGTTATTCTAGTTAGCAGCTCCGCTAACCTTTAATCAAGGTTCTTAGCTTTTTTGCATTGGGTTAGAACATGCTCCTTTAGCTCAGCGTATTTTTTTATTACCCATCTTCTGAAGCCTACTTCTGTCAATCCGTTCATCTCATCTTCCATCCAGTTTTGCACCCTTGCTGGAGAGACATTGCGATCACTTGGAGGAGAAGAGATACTCTGGCTTTTTCGGTTTTCAGCGTTTTTTTCATTGATTCTTTCTCACCTTCATGCGTTTCTCCAGTTTCGATCTTTGAGGCTGCTGACACTTGGATGGGGTTTTTGTGGGAGCTTTTTGTTGCTATTGATGCTGTTGTTGATGCTTTCTGTTTGTTTTTCTTTCAATGGTCAGGTCGCTCTTCTGTAGGGCTGCTGCAGTTTGCTGGGGGTTCACTACTGGCCCTATTCATCTGATTTGCTCCCGTGTCTGGAGATGTCACTCAAGGAGGCTGGACAGCAGCAAAGATGGGTGCCTGCTCCTTCTTCTGGGATCTCTGACCTCGAGGGGCACCAGCCTAATGCCAGTAGGATCGCTCCTGCATAGGGTGTCTGACAACCCCCGCTGGAGGGTCTCTCCCAGTTGAGTGGTACAGGGAACAGGACCCACTTAACAAAGCACTTTGTCCCTTGGTGGAGGGGATGTGCTCTGCTGGGGGGGAAACCCACTCGTCTGGGCTTCCCAGATTCCTCAGAACTACCAGGAGGAAAGGCTAACAGAGACGCGGCCAACCCTCCCGCTGGGGGCTCAGGCCCAGGGAGATTAGCATTCTGTCTCTGAGCCTCTGGCTGGAGTTATTGGAGTTCCTGCAGCGAAGCCCCATCCAGTGAGGATGAGTCAGGGTTAGGCCTGAAGAGGTACTCTGGCCACAGTCGGCCACAGCCCATGTGTTGGGCTGTGAGGGACAAGTCTTGGGACCAAGCCATCCAGCCTCCCTGGCTCCTGCAGGGGAAAACCACAGCCCGGAGCTAGAGATGAATGCCGCCCTTCCCCCACCCAGGGAGCTTAGCGTGTTGGGCAGTTGTGAGCCCCCATGCTGGCTGCTGCCCCTCCCACAAGGAGCTCAAATGGCCCAGACAGCAGGCAGCCAAAGCTATGGTGCTGGTCACCCTTCCCTGCTGTGAGCTCGAGCTCGATAGGCTTAAGCAGATTCCAGCTCAGAGGCTGTTGAGAATTTGCCTGTCTCCAGGGTTGGGACATTAGGCCTAAGTGGTGTGGGTTCACAGGCGGGATCTTCCGATCCAGGGGGTGCACAGTTCCGTGGGAAAAGCACTGTTTCCTCGGCTGGGTAGCACATTCACTCACCGCCTCCCTTGGCTGGGAGATGAGGGCTCCCCTGCCCCATATGGCTCTTAGGTGGGCCGCCGCACTATGCTGCTCTTCCTTCCTCTCCGTGGATCACGCCAGCCTCCTAGTCAGTTCTGATGAGAGAACCTGGATACCCTGGTTGCCTGTGAAGGATTCACACACTTATTATGGTTCTTTTTGATGGGAGCCTCGGATCGCGCCTGTTTCTAATCAGCCATCTTGGCCCCGCCCCTATTGACAGACTTAATGGCAAAAGACTAAATGCTTTTCCCCTAAGATGAGGAACAAGGCAAGGATGTGTGGTCTCACTACTTTTATTCAATATCACATTGCAAAAATGCAAGAAAAAAATAAATAAAAGCTTTGCAAGATTGGGAAGGAGGAATAGAACTATCTCTATTTTTAGACAACCTGATTTTCTATGTAGAAAATCATGAAGACTCTTCAGCAAAATTACTAGAACTAATAAGTGAGTTTGGAAAGTCACAGCATACAAAGTCAATATACACAAAGCCATTGTATTTGCACTTACTAACAGTGAAAAATTAGAAATTGAAATTTACAAAAGTGCCATTTGTAATAGCACTAAAAATTTATAAACACATATATGGACAAGTCTAATAAAGTATATGCAAGATCAGTATACTAAAACTAAAAAAAAAAAAAAAACACTGAAATTAAGAAGACCTAATAAGTGGAGAGAAACATTGTTCATGGATCTGAAGACTTGATGTTGTTAAGATGTGAGTGCTCTCTAAAGTGAGCTACAGATTCAATTCAATTTCAGTCAAAGTCTCTGCAGGAATTTTGCAAAAATTAATATACTGATTCTAAAATGTATATGAAAAGATAAAGGAACTAGAATAGACAAAACAATTTTGAAAAAGAACAAAATTTGAGAAATCACACTGCCTGATATCAAGACTTATAAAGCCACAGTGATCAAGACAGTGTGATACTGGAGAAAAGGACAGACATAGTGGTGTGCTGCAGCCAGCTCATATCAGCTCATCAGAGCCAATGTCAAAGTTGCAGAAGTTTTACAGGCTAGTTGTTGTCACACTGATTGCTTGAAATTATGCACTGTAAGAATATATTAAAAACGGAACTCAGCAAACAACTACAAATCAGGACTTTCGTCTCCCACCACCCCCCAGAGTCACTTCTTAAATATGTACCAGCAGCCAGGTTGCAGTGGCTCACACCTGTAATCCTAGCTGAGGTCAGCGGATCGCTTGAGCTCAGGAGTTCGAGACCAGCCTGGGCAACATGGTGAAACCCCGTCTATACAAAAAATACAAAAAATCAGCCAGGCATGGTGGCACATGCTTATGGTCCCAGCTACTTGAGGGGCTGAGGTAGGAGCATCACTTGAGCCCATCACTTGAGGTCAAGGCTGCAGTGAGCAGAGATTGCACCACTGCACTCCAGCCTGGGTGACAAAGTGAGACCCTGTCTCAAAAAAAAAAAAAAAAAATTGCCAGCACACCTCTGCATTTAGATCTAGGGAACAGAATCCAGAAATTGACCCAGGTAAAGTTGGGCAACTTATTTTCAATAAAAGTATGAAGGCAATTCAATGGATAAAAAGTAGTCTTCCACACAAATGGTGCTGGAACAAATTGCACATCTATATGCAAAAAAAAAAAGAACTTCTATCCATCCGTTGTATCATATACACAAATTAATTCAAAATGAATCATAGACCTAAATGCAAAATCTAAAACTATTAGATCAAATCATAGAGAATCTTTGTGAACTTGAGTTAGGCAAATATTTCTTAGATGTTACCCCAAATTAATAAATTAGAAACCTCTGCTCTTCATAAGACACTGTTATGAGAATGAAAAGATAAGCCACAGCCTGGGAGATCAAATCATGTATCGAATAAAAGACTTGACACAGGATATATAAAGTATTCTTAAAACCTAAGAGTAAGAAAACGAACAGTCCAAGTTTTAAAATAGGCAAAAGAATTTAATAGACACTTTGCATGTCAATAAGCACACAAAAAGATGTTCAACATTATTAGCCACCAGGGAAAAAGACATTAAAGCCACAATGAGATACCACTACGCATCTGGTAGAATGTCTAAAAATATATTATCAGCTAAAAATAATTTTTATAGCTTTTAAAAATGATTTTTTTAGCTGATAATATCAGGGGCTGGTGAGGCTGCAGAGCAACTGGAACTCTCATACATTGCTGGTGGAAATGCAAAATGGTACACTTTGCAAAGCAGCCTGGCAGTCTTATAAAATGAAACATACTCTTACCATACAACCCAGCAATCCCACTCCCAGGCATTTACCCAAATGAAATAGAAACTTAAACTTCCAGAAAAACCTGTATGCAAATGCTTAGAAAGCAACTTCATAACTGCCAAAAATTGGAAAGTATCACACATCCTTTATCTGTTGCATATGGATAACAAACTGTGGAATATTCATTATAAAGGAGTCCTATTCAGTATTAAAAATAATGAGCTACTAACACACACAACATGAATTAATCTCAAATGCATTATGCTAAGTGAAAGAAGCCAGACTCAAAGGCTACATACAATATGATTCATTTCCACGCCATTCTGAAAAGGCAGAAAGTTTAGAAACAGAAATCAGTGGTTACCAGGGACTGGGGGTAAGGAAATAGGTTGGTACAGAGGAATTATTTGGAGTGGAAAAAAAAAAAAACATTTTTATATCTTGACTACAGTGGAGGTTAAACCACTGCATGTGTTTGCCAAAGCATGCAGAATTGCGTATTAATACACTTGAGTTTTACTATGTATACATTATTTCTGAATTTTAAAAGGTTCAATTTTTCAGGAAAAGGTCACTTTGGCTGTTGGGTTGGGAATAGATTGTACGGCAAAGGATGGAAGCAGGGGACCATTAGGAGACTACTGCAGTAGACCGGGTGAGGGATGACAGTGACTTGTACCAAAAGAGGCTGTGGAATCTGGAAGTATGAAGGGTTCATCGGTGACCCTCGTGGAGGAAGTTTCAGTGAGGGCGCCACGGGAAAGGTAGCCTGCAAGGGCCAAAAGTGGGAGGTGAGCATGCGCAAACAGCGCCAGATTCCCTCCCTACTCTTTCAAGAAGCGTGCATGGACCTGCCCCTGGATGAGCCCAGACTCTGAGTTGGGCCTCCGCCTGGGGTGACCAACCCTCCCAGTTTGCCTGGGACTTTCCTATTTTTAACACTGGAAGTTTTAAAACTTCCAGGGAAACCCCTCAGTCCCAGGCACATCCGGAAAGCTGGTCACCTAAGCCCGGTCCCCGGCCAGCCCCTGTGGTTGCCCTGCAGTTTTGCTGTCCCTGTAGGGTGATGTCCCTGCCTTCCATTACAAGCCTCTGAGCTCCTGCTACTGATACTGCTCACTGATGCCGGGATGCAGAGATGCTCAGGAACAGGAGGGACATTCTGCTCCTTGCATGCCACCTTATGAAGGCTGTTCCATGACTCCCAGTATTGGGAAGAAATAAATGAATGATTTTGTCACTCCACCACACCAAGTCAGGAGCACTGAGCTGGGAACACGCATTTCACCCCCATCATGTTTCTGAAATGCCTGTCTTGAAAAAGATTCATCGTTTTTTGCATTGGTCTTGTCCTTCTATCTTCACAACTTTGAATACAGAAAAGCACTTCCTCCTTCTTAAGATCGCTCCTTCGTTGCCTCCATACTCCTCTCTTCA
Source organism: Papio anubis (assembly GCF_008728515.1). Classification (NCBI taxonomy): domain Eukaryota; kingdom Metazoa; phylum Chordata; class Mammalia; order Primates; family Cercopithecidae; genus Papio; species Papio anubis. The sequence continues at coordinate 22,076,406 of NC_044987.1, forward strand.
GTGTCTCCTCCTGCCTTTCTGATATGTGTTTCTCAGTCTCTTTCATGGCCTGAGAAAGCATGAACCTTCCTCATACACGCTGGTGAGGCAGGCCAGGGTCACGTTTGAATGCCTGGACATTAACATCAAATGGGACCAGGACTTGAATCCCAGATTTGCCTCTTTCTGGAACTGCAGCCTTTGACACATTACTCCTCAGACCTTCATGTTTCCCTCTGTAAAATGGGTCTAATGGAGTCTACCTCATTAGATTGCTATGAGAATAAAATTAAATGAGATTATGCGTCAAGGGAAAAAGCTTAGCAAAATACTTGGAACAGAGCAAAGCAACAAATAAAAGCTGCTCTTGGTATTATACAATGTTCCCAACAGTAATGTTCAACAATAGGGAAGTGGTTAATAAATCAGGCTACATACACCATGATTTATTTATAGAATACTATATGATACAGCCATTAAAAATAATGTTCTGAAGAATATTTAATGGCACAGCAAAATGTTCACAATATAATTTTAAGAGAAAAAAATCGGGCTATAAAACTCAAGTCTCAATTCTGTTCTTTAAAGAAAGTATGTGTGTGTGTGTGTGTGTGTGTGTGTATGTGTTATGCATGTATTTAGAAAAAAGAACAAAGAAGAAATATAGCAATATAGCAAAAATGTTGGCTGGTTAGCCTTTCTTTTTTACTTCTTCTTTATAGTCTTTTGTATTTTTACATTTTCTCTAATAATATGTACAGCTGACCCTTCATATCTGCAGGTTCTGCATCTGTGAATTCAACTGAGGATCAAAATATTTGGAAAAAATAAAAAATATATAAATTATAATCATTTACATAAGATTTACAGTGTATTAGGTATTGTAAGCATCCAGAGATGATTTAAAGTATATGGGAAGGCCAGGGGCAATGACTCACACCTGTAATCCCAGCACTTTGGGAGGCCAAAGCAGGAGGATGACTTGAGGTCAGGAGTTCAAGATCAGCCTGGCCAACATGGTGAAACCCCATCCCTACTAAAAATACAAAATTAGCTGGATGTGGTGGCTCACTCCTGTAATCCCAGGTACATGGGAGGCTGAGGCAGGAGAATGGCTTGAATCCAGGAGGCAGAGGTTGCAGTGAGCCGAGATCATGCCACTGCAATCCAGCCTGTGCAGCAGAGCGAGACTCATCTCAAATAAATAAATAAACAAAGTATATGGGAAAATGTGCTTAGGTTATATGCAAATAAATACTACACCATTTTATATTAGGTACTTGAGCATCCTTGGACTTTGGTACCCAAGGGAGGTCCTGGAATCAATTCCCCATGGTTACTGAGGGACAACTGTCTTATTCTCATAACAATAGATGTTATTTTAACATTTCCATCATCAATTTATTTATTCAACAAAGATTTTTTTTTTCTGGCACATACTGTATGCCAAGCAGTATTCTAGACCCTGAAGATACTGTGTTGAAAAAGTCAACAGGCAGAATTTTCTTAAAACACCCTCTAGCCTTGCATTTAATTCCCCTTAATTGTTTTATGTATTAATTTTGTCTCCAACACTAAATTGTTTACTCCTCAAGGGAAGAGACCTTGTGTTTCCCTTCTCTGTAGCCCTATATCACTCCCTGAATACAGGAAGAAATCAGTAATAGATTTCACTTCAGCAACGGGGGCTTGATTGAAAGCGGCCAGTTTTCTGGAATCAGCTACTATAGTAAGAAAACAGAAGAGGTGCCTTCCTATGTTGGGTTGGTATCTGCCCCTTCTTCCATTGTCTTGGGAATGATGAGGTTGAACATTAAAGACTGCCACCTCCAGTGGATTTTCCTGGCAGCACAGGAGCCAAATGGCTGGCCTGGCCTTTTGTCAAGGAAGCTGCTCTTTCTTCAAGCACCATATCATACACAACACACCTGCCTTTTTGCACGTTAAGCAACTTGAGAGCGTGGCAGGTGATCATGTCCTCTTATATCAGGAGTTTTTTTGTTTTTTTTTGTTTGTTTGTTTGTTTGTTTGTTTGTTTTTTTGGAGACAGAGTCTCACTCTGTTGCCCACACTGGGGTGCAGTGGCGCGATTTCGGCTCACTGCAGCCTCCACCTCCTGGGTTCACACAATTTTCATGCCTCAGCCTCCTAAGTAGCTGGGACTACAGGAACATGCCACCACGACTGGCTAATTTTTGTATTTTTAGTAGAGGCGGGGTTTCGCCATGTTGGCCAGGCTAGTCTGAAACTCCTGACCTCAAGTGATCCACCCACCTCGGCCTCCCAAAGTGCTGGGATTACAGGCCTGAGCAACTGTGTGGAGCCATCAGTTCTTTACTGTCTTTATATAGTGGATTCCTTGGGCAATCTGAGGAAGCCTACAGACCTTTCTTAAAATAATGTTTTTTGATGAATAAAATAAAGGCATAGGATTACAAGGAAAACCAAGTATGTATACTGAAGTACTATTACCAAAACAGTATGTTTAAAATATATATTACATAGTAATAGATTTGCTTCTTTGAACCACATTTTTAAAAAATCAGACATTGCATTTGAAATACAGACAAATTAAAGTAAAATTTTATTTTTTAAAAGACATACCCATATAAAGGCTGTTTTTGCCTAGCTTGAATAACAACATGAGACAGCGGGATGTCTTTGATGAGATAATACACTTGTCATGCTGGACAGCCAATTGATTTTGATTTTTTTATAGTAACGATTAAAAATCCAATCCTCAAATGTATATTGTTGAAAATGGAATTAAAGCTTTTATGGCTCCTTTGCAAAGTAGACAGAGGTTTCTGTCAAGGAGCACCAAAACTCTCCAAGACTTTTTAGCTAAACTCTAGTTGTAGCTGTTTTCCGTCCCAAGATCGATGTTTGCCATCTTTGGCTAGGTGAACACCTTTGAGACAGTTTGTATCAACAAGAAAAAGAATGTGATTCTATGGTCCAACTTTGACACCATCAAGATAGAAATAATTTTTAAAGGAGTTCTACAGTGTTTCTAGGTGTTTGTAGATTTCTCTTTTCAAATAAACTGACAGTATTTTGTATGTCAACTTCATTGAGGTAAAGCACTTCCTCCAGCATCGCAAAAGTTGGCAAAGATGTCAGCCTCAACTCTCCTTTCATATTGGCAACTGAGCCAAAAAAACTGGTAAAGATTTCAGGATCATTCATAATGGTGGTGTCAGGGCCTCAAACTGGAAGATTCATCTCATTCAGGTGGTTAAAAATATCCGTTGGGTCAGCCAACCCACAGAAAACATTTTTTTTTTTTTTTTTGCTACGTGTTCCAGGAGTGGATTTTCTTTTTCTTTTAGAAAACAGTGAATCTTTCCCCTTGAAAGATAGTGAGCTTCTCTGTGGTAGAGAAGCACTTCATTTTTTGCCATCATTTCTTGACAAAACCTGCAAAAATGCTGTGATTCAGAGACTAGATAAAAGTTGATGACTTTTATGGCTGTTGACAAAACTTCTCTTGGGACTTACTGAAGAGCCAGAATATGTTTGTGTGAAATGCGGTGAGTGAGAACAACGTAGCTACTCCGTTTTACTCAAGTGGCGAAGTCAGATGCACAGCCACGCATTGCGACAGCACTGTCTGTGCTAGGAAATGAACCTTTTCTGTCGAGTCACTTTTGTTTGACACAAGCAAAACAGAACAAAAACCTTTATACCATCTGCAAAACATCAGCAGCCTTTGTAGTTTCCGAAGACACTCACAAAACAAAATCTTTCTTTGTTGAAGTCAGCAGGCGCATCATGCACAAAACACGCAGGTGGTTACCTGGAAAGATACCTGTAGTTTCACAGAGTGACTTGTGGGAGTAATGGCGAGGCGACCACTTCCTCCATAACTTGCTTCAAGACATGCCTATTATTCTTCATAGAAGCACCTCATCTGACTAAATAATCACCTCCAGTTTTTACCTCTGTTTCTATTCACAAATCTACTCCATATTCCCACTGTATGTGGCTTTAGATAAAGTTTCTCCAGTAATGTGAGGCTTTTTCTGTTTGGCATCTGGTAAGAAATTTCAAGAACGCTTCAAGAAAAGGTTTTTATGCCAAATCCACATTTTGAAGTATCTGAACTTTTTTTTCCTTTTTCTTTTCCTTTTCCTTTTTTTCCCCCCCGAGGTAGAGTTGAGGTAGAGTACAGTGACGCTATTATTTCGCCCTGCAGCCTTGACCTCCCAGTCTCAAGGGATCCTCCTACCTCAGCCTCCTGAGTAGCTGGGACCACAGGTGCCACACCATCACACCCAGCTAATTTTTTAAAAAAATTTTAGAATCAAGGTCTTGCTGTATTGCCTAAGCTGCAAGCTTTTTCTAACTGAACTTCCTTCATACACATGCACACAAAACTGGGCATTTTGGATACATCTTCCAGATAGACAATGGTGGGTCCTCTTTCAGTCTTCCTGACTTCAAAATTCCATTCCCAATAATTTTTTTCACAAAAGAAAAAAGTCATTGTGACTTTTTCTGTCCAGTCACTTCATTAATGTAAACAAAGCCAAATACACAGTTTTCATCAGGCCTTCCTTTTCTTTTCCCAGCCTGAAGATAAATTGGGTCTGTAAAAAATAAATAATAAATAAAGCTAAAATAAAATGTTTTATGCCACTAACATTCTTTGAAGCATCATATTTTCTTTATGATTCCTAAGTAATTTGTTTGATAGACCTACATAGGAGGCAATCATTTGTATATTAATTAAGTGTCAAATATTTGTTAAATTTTATGACCAGTGAGTAAAATAAGACAGGTTTTATGATTACCCAAGGTTTCAGTACTGTTAGTATCTTTTAACCCCTGCACAGATGTGGGATTACCACAGTTGATCACGAGTCCTATCCTACCTGGAATTTAGCTAGTGCTGCCTGTGATTTCCTATGACTTTTTAGAAGTAATGATTCTCATTTCTGATATTGTCAGTGTTTCTCACAAAGGTTTTTTTTTAGGTATGTGATATTTTCACAAAATAATAGTGCAAGAACAACATGTGAGTAACATAGTGTGCATGTAAGACTGCACTTCATATCACAGACATTGCACAAATACAGAGTAAATCCAGAAAAAAAATAGAGAGGACTTCTGCTTCTCCCAGAGCTTATCGCACCGTGCACGACCTGCATCACCGTGCAATCTGTCAGCAATCACAAGAAGTTGCTTTAAATATCACACTCCGACAGTTCACTCAGCAATCAGACTTATCCCAACTCAGCTGTGCCACCCAAGGTGGCACTGCCTACGGAGAGTTAAAAATTCAAGTTAGAACAGTTCAGATTGCAAAACTTCACAAACCATTAAAACGATTCAACTCCTTCTGCAAATTCATCCACAAACAATTCAGTTAAGGGATGCTGGAAAATCTGGGTCACCTACAGGAAAACACTCAGATCTGCTGCTTGATGACTGCCCTGTTGAGGTACCAAGTTGCCACAAGTGGCCAGATGTAGAGCAGGAGAGTCTGTGGGGAATTCTGAGCTCACATGCTGTCTAGCAGCCAGTCTGAGAGCTACTGTGATTTCAAAATAGTCGTGGGTGTTAATGACATTTCCAGATATCTACAACAACTGTAATGTGATACGAAAACATTTGCGATTCTATTAATGACAAAATCACAGTTAGAGCTAATATGACTGGTTTGTTGCCACATTTGTAATTGAAGGAAATGCTACATTTCACATAGAAGATAGTAAAAAAAATAAATAAATAAAAATAAAAAAATAAAAGCTATAATTTTTCTCTACCCAAGTTCATGGAGCCTCTGGCTCCTATTCCACAGACCCCTTAGCAGTAGGGTGGCAATCTACAGACTCAAGTTAAGAACTTCTGCCATATATAGCTCAGAGTGGTCCCAAGAGACTGGTTCCCAAATTTCAGATAAAAGAAATGAAAAAGAGTAAATGTTTATAATGCTAAACTTATGAAACACAAGGATTCTTTCTTCTTTGCTTTTAAGATGTTCTTCTAATGAAATGATAGAGACAGCAGATGGTATTTTTTTAAATATTTACTAGGAGAAAGTGAAAAGTCAGCAATCCTATGTCAGTTCCCCCACCCACTCTTTGTGTTGTGTTTATTGATCTAAGAAATTCAAAATCTGAGACGTGTTGGTCCAGGGCACCATGACAAATCCAATGAGCCCCCATGTCTAGTTCCCCTAACAGGACCCTGGGTTAGTTCATTTGTCCACTTTTCAGAGAAGATGACCCCATTTGCAATCCATGGCGAAATTCTAATCAGCCTATGCCTTCACAGTCATCCCATTTTCCTGGCAGAGCACACAGCTTGACTCTGTGTAGCCAGATGAGCCTGAGAAGAATGTGGTTGTGACTGGGTGTCTGATGCCTGGAAATGCCAAGGTCACCTTGCCACCACCAGGGAAGCTGGCCCCAGTGGGAATCAGCAGACTAAAGAGAGAGAGGGAGCCTGAGTCCTTGGTGACATCACAGAGCTGATTCTACCACTGGAGCAAGTGCTACCACCCATGGACTTCCTGCTATGTGAGATGATTTCTGATTATTTATAACCATTGAGTTGGGGGATTTCTTACCATGCAGGTGAAGTCATCCGGACTGATATAGCTAGACAGCTTGGGAAGCATTAAGAAGGGGCATTACTGCTAAAGCACAGGTTCCTAAACCAGGGTATCAAATGTGCTTGCCCATCTCAGTTTATGTAGATTATGTCTCCTGCAACCCTTAATTCAATCCATCCCCCCATGTCTTGCTGATTTTACCTCCTAAATATCCCACTGATCCTTCCTCTGCCAACTCTAGCCCAGCTACTGCCAGCTCTTGTTTGGTCTAAGGCATCAGCCCACCAACTCCCACTACAGCCTCTTCCACACAGCAGCCAGAGGGACTTTGTGTTAGTGCAGATCTGTTCACATTGCTTTCCTGATTCAAATCCTGATGAAAACCTTTGTTCTAAGTGCAATAGCAAACTACTTAAGTTACCGACAAAACCCTAGAGAACCGGGCCCTCCATACCCTCCTCCAGCTCCAGCCACACTGGCCTTCCTCCTGCCTTTCCCTCCTGTGTCTGGTTAAATCATTCAGATCCTATAGAGGTCAGTTCAGAAATCACTTCCTTAAACACAACTTTAACGACCACATTCTCTGCCAGCCCCAGGCTGGTCCCTCAGTAATACTCTCGCAGCCCTCCATCAAGCCCTGCCAAGGATTCAATGCGATCTTTTTGTTTCACCATTGAATTCGCAGACCCTAATACAATGTAGGTGTTCAAAACATATCTGTGAAATGAACAGATGGATCTTCACAAACAATCCTAGATACACCTGGGGAGTAGCTTGTCCCCAAGGTGTATCTGGCTTCATAAGCAGTGCACAGAAGCCCTCTTCACAGCTCCCTGTGTCCTGCTCACAGACACAGCAGCCTGCCCTTGACTACTCCCTCTCAAGGGAGGGAGGTGTATGCCTCCTACCGTGCTTCTAACGGTGACCCAGTGTTCCCCACCCATACTTTTTCTGTATCGTGGAAGGAAGCAATATTGCATAATGCATATGATGAATTAAATGTCTGTGTCCTCCCACAATTCTTATGTTGAAGTCCTAACCCCCTTTTGTGTTGGCATTAAGAGGTGCAGCCTCTAGAAAACAAAAGGTTCAGATGAAGTCCTGAGGGTGGAACTCCCATCATGAGATTAGTATCCTTATGAGAAGAGTAAAAGACTCTCTCTCTCTCTCCCACTGGCTCCCCTACCTTCACTCCCCCTTATGCAAAGATAGAGCAAGAAGGCACCCATCTACAAACCAGGAGGAGAGGCCTCATCAGATTCTGCTGGGACCTTGATCTTGGACCTCCCAACCTCCAGAACGGTGAGAAATGTCTGTTGTTTAAGAAACCCAGCCTGTGGTGTTTTATTATAGCAGCCCAAGCACACTAAGATAATGCATTAAAGCTGTGGGCGACAGAATCAGACACACGAACTCATTCCAGTTCTGCCACTTCCCAGTTGTATTTCCCAGGGCTAAGTTCGTAACATCTCTAAGCCTCAGTTCCTCATCTGTAAAATGGGATAATAAAAGCATGAACCTCACACAGTTGCCATGAAGATTAAATGAGATCATATATGTAAAGCTCTTAGCAAAGTGCCTGGCACATGGCCTAAACATTCAGCAATGGGTATCTTCACTGCCACAGAACTGAAACAAAGTCTTAGAGATCAACTGCAGTTGACCCTGGACCAACACAAGGGCCAGGAGTGCCAACCCCTTGCCTCCACGCAGTTGAAAATCCACATATAACTTTTGACTCCCTCAAAACTTAACTCCCTTAAAACTTAACTGATAGCCTACAATTGGTTGGATGCCTTACTGATAATATAAACAACACATATTTTGTATGGCATATGTATCATATACTGTATTCTTACAATAAAGTAAGCTAGAAAAAAGAAAATGTTCAGAAAATCATGAGGAGAAGAAAACACATTTACTATTCATTAAGTGGAAGTGGATCATCATAAAGGTCTCCATCCTCAAGTCTTCACGCTGAATAGCCTGAAGAGGAGGAGGAAAAGGAGGTCTTGCTGTCTAGGGGTATTTTATGGAAGTAAGTGATAAAAGAGACTAGTATCTACACATATTTTATGCATTCGTGACATAGCTTTTCTTAATTTTTTTGACATTTCTAGGCCACATGGCTCATCTGTGAGTTGTTTCAAATTGTTGTACATTTCCCTCCCCTAAAAAAATCCCAATATGTTTGTTGAACAAAATCTGTGTAAAAGTGGACCTGTGCAGTTCAAACCCATGTCATTCAAGGGTCAACCATAGTAAACAAGCTGATTTCACAGAAGAGGAAACATGCTGTGAAGGGGCTCCAGTGGCAGTAGCAGCAGGAGGAGGCTGACGTGATTCCCACCCCGTGCAGTTTCCATCAGAACCTGGACCCACCCTGATTCTCTGTGCTCTGATGACTCGGGGCCCTCCCGGGACTCAGGGAGGGTCTGCAGAGGGAGCAGCCAGGAGATTCTCTCCCCTGGACACATGGTGAGTTGAGATATTTATTGCATAAATGCAGAAAAGACCAGAACCAGTGGGGTGCTTCTTGGCCCCAAGAGACCATGTATTGCCCCAGAAACACAAAGTGGCACCGCCCAGGAAAATTAATTAATCCAGTACTGTTCATCTCTTTCAACAGGCCTTCCTGGGAAGGACATTCCAGACTGTTTATCTATTAGGCTTTCTTTCCACACTATGGTAGCTTTCTCCCCTTCCTGGGATCCACGCAGATGAAATTCCTGCTAATGGCATCCTCATCATGTCGATCCCCAAAGGTTATTTTGCAAAGATGCAATTCAGAAACAGCTTTACATGTGCACGCATCTGAACAAAAAACATACTCCTTGATGCCTGCCTGATGTTTCAGCTGAGGGCAGCTGCTTGACAACAACTGGGAAGATGAGAGAGAGAGGCAGAGAGAGGAAAAGAGAGAGAGAGAAAGAGCCTAAGGAGTGTGGATACCAATGGGAGCAACACAATCAATCACTTCTAAAGGGCGCATTTGCCCTGGAGAAAAGGTTTAAGGAAATAAGCAAGCAGATTTAATGAAAAATTCTGAGTCTATTGATTAAAATCTGTTGCCTATTCTTACTATTCAAGAACACACCATTTTTGCATTAGGCAATTGGTTTATGACTTATGTAAACATAAGAATACATAAAAACTTTTCAAGAGACGGGAAAGTTCAGCCAAGATGTTTCATTCAATTGCCCTGCAGTGTTCATGTCTCCTTCCCTGTTGTCTTTGTGATGAGACTGGTCCAGGCCCCTTCAGACTGAAGCCCCCCTCTGCTCCACTGCTGATAACAATCACGAACAAAGACAACAAAGAGCTGCTCTCAATCACACCCGCCTCTGTCTCCTTCCTCTGCAAAAGCTGCTCCCTCTGCCTGGAACCCTACCTCCTCTGGACTCTTTACCCTCCCCTTGACCATCACTATTAGCCTAGAAGGCAGCCTTCCAACACTATCTCCTGCCAGGAGCCTTGTCTGGTGTTCCCACACGGCATTAAGGGCTTCCTCCAGTGGGTTCCAGTGGTGTTTTGTTCCCACCCGTTGTGACAATGATCACACCGCTGTAACTATCAATTCCAAGACACATTTTTCCCCACATTTTCATGTCCTGATAGGTCAATGGGCCCACTCCTATTGTGAAAATGATTACTCTGTTCATACTGCTCAATTTTAAAACCTGTTTTTTCACACTTGAGTGTTTCTGAAACCAGAATATTTTGCTAATGTGGACATTGACTGTGGTAGTGTTTCTGACTTTTTTTCTTCTGAAAACCTGTTATTATATTGACAGTACATTTTAAGATCAAAGAGCTGTGTTACTTACTTGTGTGTCTCGACTGAGAACTCTTAGGGAGCAGGAACTGTGTTCTAGTCATCTTTGTATCTCCATCCCTTAGCACAATACAGTTATGCAGCAATTGCTCAATAAAGGTTGGAGGGAGTGAGGAATGTCGGGGGGGACTTCTTTTTGTGCTGCTATAACAGAATACCACAGGCTAAGTAATTTGTAAACAGAAATCTATTGGCTCACAGTTCTGAAGGCTGGGAAGTCTGAGGTCAAGGCATCAGCAGGTTTGATGTCTGATGAAGATATTCTGTTCTTCCACGATGGTGCCTTGCACGTTGTGTCCTCACATGATGGAAGGCAGGACAAGACAGAGAGCCCACTCCCAGAAACCCCTTATATGGCAGCATTAATCCATTCATGAGGGTAGAGCCCTCATGACCTAAACACCTCCCATTAGGTCCCACCTCACAACACTTGCCTTGGGGAGTACCTAACATATGACTCTGGGGGATGCATTCAAACCATACCAGGGAAGAAAGAAAGGAAGAAAAGAAGGAAGAAGGGGACTGTATACAATTTAGATATCACCTGCTCATCCCTATCTCATTCATTTGGTTTCTCATAAGAACGCACTGGGGTTTCTCCCCGCAAAACCTTGCCTCTGGGCTTCCCTCCTCACTGTTCTCTGGGCACTCACCTCTGTGATGAATTATCAGCACAACACAAGGGTCGTCAACAACACAGGGCACACACTATGATGAGAGAAAACAATCAAAAGGAAAGTTATAGGTTCAGGGTTATCATTCAATTCAGCTTCACCAGCCAGGAGTCAGGAGACCCTTCCATGAACTCTGTATTCCCCAGGGAAGAGCTCACCTCCACACCTTCTACCCATCTCAGCTCCTCCCTGGCCCACAAACCACGCCCAGATCTGGGCTTTCCCTTACCTATTCCACCCCATTTCTGAAGACTCCAGTCAACTGATTTCTTCACCTTGCCCAGCTCACGCCCTGCAGTGACATCTTCCCCAGCCCCTTCCATCAAGGGCCTGCTCAAGCTTCAGCTCCTCCATGGCTTCTTCCCTGGTGACCCCTCACCATCCTCTGAATAGCACTGGTCATCTGAGCCGTACCAGTCAGCGCTGTTGATTCTGTGGCTGTTGTTTCATAGCATTTCCCACAGCACAGGGCTATACACAAAATCAGAGCTCAAACACATGACTGACATGAATTAATACAGCAACTGGCTTTTCTGCAATGCTTCATCCTTTATCATTTCCTTGGTGCATCCTTCCTTCTTCTCCTAGCCCTAACAAATCCCTCTCTCTGAGGCCCCCTGGTTAGCTAAGAATTATGCCCCTTGCCTCTGTTTGTTTTTTTTCAGGTATTTTGTTAGAGACACCCTCCAATCACACGGCATGCAGCTCCCCAACACTCGAGCCTATAAGCCAGCCCTGACTTCCCTACAGACATCTCTTTGAGCTGGCCTCTCTCCTTGGCTGCTGCACTTTTCTTACAGGTTCTTCTCTATCCTTATCAGAGGAAGTTTCATGGGTTCCTCTCCAACATCTCATACATCAAAGGGGCATTAGAAGTGGAAGAAGGTTGTTAAGTTTAAGGTCAGGTTCCAGCCCATGCTGAGGTCTGAAGGGAGTTGGTGGATGAATGGCAGATGGATAGGAGGAACACTTAGGGAGCCATAAGTGGGTGAAATGTAACTTTATTCAGCAGCTCTCTTACACTGTCTGTCTGTGTCTCGGCTGCATGCTCCAGCGGCTCCCACATACAGCTACACAACCAGCAGTCCCTTCAGGGTAAACAGCTTAACTCTTGCCCTATGGGCACAAGCGAGCCAAGCTGTGTCCTGGCTCCACAGCTCTGGCTTTCTCTGTCTTTCTCTGGGCACGAGCATGCCTGTACAGTGTCAGCAGGGCAATTACACCTTTTACAGACGATAGTGGCTCCAAGCCAAGTTATGAGCCTTCCCATATTATGGCTACATGGCTGTGATTATACAACAAGTGGAGCTATGCTCCTGCACTACAAATTGACTGTCACGCAGGATGTTTACCTTGGCCTATCCTTGCTTGGCTGCAGCACAGCCATGTTCCTTACAAAGGGGCAGCCACAGCACCACGTCAGCTTGTGTGGAATTCATAGCCAACTGACTCTATTAGGTTCTGTTGACATGAGCTGCTGTTAAGTCAGGTTTTTCATCCTTTACAGAAACAACTGATTTTGCGAACCTAAGGAGTGTAATTTAAATTTATCCCTGTTACATTTCATCATGTTTAGCCTGATTGTTCCAGTTGGTGACGATCATGTTGAAGCTTCACTCTGTCCTTTCGATTTCTCAGTAGGGTAGAAACAAACTCAGTGTTTACAGCCTTAATCAGTGGCCTCAGTGAAATAATTAACACCATGTCTACATTGGGGTTTTAATTCAGTTCTCGACCCTGAGATCATAACAAAGTTGGGTCAGCTGAACTGCCTTTTAGGGCTCATTTTCATCACCATAGATAAGATAATCATTCATTATCTTCTCCCAACCTCACTTCCACCGTTAGGCTCCTCCACAGCACCCCCTGTCTCAGTAAATGCACTGCCATCCTACAGGTGACCATGCCAGGAACTGGGGTTGGGGTGGGGAGTGCAGATTCCCAACTCCTGTCTCTCCATGAGCCCCACAACTGAATCAGTTCCTTAGCCTTATCGATTGATGATGCCTCCTAAATCAATCCAGTTCCTCAGCCACCAATCTCTCTTACATGTCAGCCACGCCTTTGTGCAGGCTTCCTCCTGGCCTGTGCGCTCTTCCCCCTCCTTCATCTATTTATCTTCTATCCTTCAGGTTTCAGCTCAAACCTTGCTTCCTCCAGGAAGGCTTCTCTGTCCCATAGATATGATCGGAGCCTCCTGCCAGCAGCTTCCGTAACATGGTGCTTTCTCTCTGATTCACCGAACTCACCGCACGTTGTTGCTGGTGGAACTCTCCCCAGCTACACCTAAGTTCCCTGAGGATAGAGAAGGATTCTGTTTTGCTCATTGTATCCCTAGCCTACAGTAGATACTCAATGAATATTTCTTGAATTATTGCATTAAGTATGGTGCCATGAGTTTGGTTGCACAAGGTTTAAATCACTAGCAAGTGAGTTGGCTCCAGACCCTTAAGGCCTCTGGCATGGGGAAAGCACACCAGCTTTGCCCTCTACACAGCAGCGGGACCTGGGTGATTCTATGAGCCTCAGTTTCCTCATCTGAAAAGTGAGAATAAAAACGTATCATATGGGATTGTCACAGGGTCAAAGGAAATCAGGCACATGAGCTTGCTCCCAAGCTGAAAAGCATGGTTCAAGCACAGGTATAACCATAGCCACCCAGTCCCTCTGTGAGTGACTTTGCCCTGGCTTTGGAGGCTGTGCCAAAGTTGCATAGGCTCAACCTTGACCACGTGACTCAACAGTGTGGGCTCAGTAAAGTCCAGCAGGTCTTTCTTAACTCCTTCTCAACCCTTTCTGCTATCCTCATTCTTCTGTACTACTGGGCCACTTCCAGAAACTCTCATAACTGCAACTTCTATTGCACTCTCTTGGTGGAGGGTTTAATGATCCTGAAGGCCCTAGAAATACACTGAACTTAAAACGCCAAATGGAGAGCATTGTGCATTTTAGTGAAACAGCAATTAGGAGCAGCAGTCACCACGTACTTGGGAGGGCAAGAGAGCCGAGGAGAAAAGTAATAAAGTGACCTCATAAAGACACTTAATTTCATTACCACCAGACGCAGTTTCCCATTATTGCTCTTGGTGTTTAATGGTTTTATGATTTCATCTATTGATGCTTAGCTAGTTCATTAACTGTGCTGCTAAAAATACAATTATTTCCAACAAACCCTTCATCACTAATAAATGGGGGGAAAAACCTCCATCATTACCAGAAAGCAGTGGGGTGGACACACCTGTGCAGTAACGCTGCAGCCCCAAAGTTCTCATAGAGACTGAGACTGTAACCACACAGGTTTCATGTGGCCAGTTTAGAAATTCAGTCAAGCAACTGCTTTATTATTTGGCTGATTCCAACTAACTAATGGACTGATTTTGTGCACCCAACTGACATAGACTTTGATTGAGCAGCTGAGTCACAAAGCTGGTGACCAATGTGAGATCTGAGGATCTGCTTAACTGCTCATTCATTCACCGGGTATTTACTAAGCCCCTACTGGGTGCCAAGCCCCAGTCAGACATGCAGTGATATGTAAATAGGCAGGGGTTTTGTTTTGGGGAAGCCTGTAGCCTAGTTGAGAATCTGTGTCTGCTGGGATCAGGGGAAGGAGAATCCCAGTAACTGAGCTGGGGGTCAAGGCAGAGAGCTCCACTCCTGACTTGGGGTGTGGGGAGGAGATAGCGGGCACTCAGCAGGGCAGAAGGTTTTCCATTTCACTTAGCATCAAAGCTGAAGCCATCATGATGGCCCTGCAGGGTCTGTCCTCCAGCCCCACCCTCTGACCGCTCTATGGTCCTACAAGAGGAGGAAGGGGATGTCAGTACAAGTCACCCAGGTCATCAGTCAGAGGGAGCCCAGGGCCTAACAAAAACCTACATAAAGATTTTTTAGGTAGCCCACCTATCCTAAGGAGTCCCCCTTTTTTTTTTTATTTCTGGAGCCCAAACTGCTCAGCTGTATCCCCCTGCCCTCATCTCCTACTGCTTCTCCCCTTGCACACTCTGCTCGGGCCTCTTTATTTTTCCTTGTCCAAGGCAGGCCTCAAGGCCTTTGCCCTTGCTGTATCTCTGCCTGCTATGCTCTTCCCCGAACACCTCGGGTCTCATTGCCTGGCTTCATCCAGGTCTTTGCTTAAACTGTTCTTAGTGAGACCTTTCCTGCCCACCCACCCACTCCCACCACTCGCTGCCCACTTCCTGCGTTCATTTTTCTCTGTAGCTCTTACTGCCGTTTAAGAGATTACATATTTTACTTTTTTTATATGTTTGCTGACTGTCTCCCCAACTAAGATGCTGGCTCCTAGATGGCAGGGAATTTTCTGTTTTGTTCCCTGCTCACTCCCCAGCATCACAACAGTGTCTGGCATTTAAAAGGTACTTAGTAGGCCGGGTACAGTGATTCACGCCCGTAATCCCAACACTTTGGAAGGCCGAGGCAGGCAGATCACAATGTCAAGCGATCAAGACCATCCTGACCAACATGGTGAAATGCCGTCTCCAGTAAAAATACAAAAATTAGCTGGGCATGGTGGCGTGTGCCTGTAGTCCCAACTGCTCAGGAAGTTGAGGCAGGAGAATCACTTGAACCTGAGGAGTGGAGGTTGCAGTGAGCTGAGATTGCACCACTGCACTCCAGCCTGGCAACAGGGTGAGACTCCATCTCAAAAGAAAAGGTACTTAGTAAATATGTGCTGACTGCCTGAATGTACCTATTGTTTGTCTATTGCCTCCCAGGCCCAGCACACTCTCTGCACACGGCTCGGTCACACTTGGCTCCTTTGCCAGCTGACTTCTTCACAAGCTCTCTCAATAAGAGATGCTGGGAGAGTAGTGCTGATCTTCTATTCCTCTCACTCTTTCTCTCGTTCCTTCTTCTCCAGGTGGTGTCTCTCAAGCAGCTGTGCCATTTCCATCATCTCAGCTCTAGCTGCAGCAGTCCCTCCTCCACAGCACTGCTCCTCCTCTGCATCCCAGATCCTAATGATAACCCTCCTTATTTTTGCTTCCCCAGCTGGGGCAGCAGCTTCCTACAGGTCATAAGCCCTGGGCCACCTCTCGGTCTCCCTCTTGCCATCCCAGCCTTCCAACATCTACACATTCTATAGCCAGTGTTAAATTCCTCTGTCGGATACACCACGCCTGGTTTGTGTTTTCCTGCCTGAATCCTGACAAATACAATGAACCAAGGAGGGAAATCAAGGCACAAGCACAGCCCCAGGGACTGAGCCAACATGGAGAAAGGGCCAGAGAACTCTGACAGAGGCCCTCCCACCCTTCCCAACTCTGCGAGGAGCAAAGAAGCTCCAACAGCAACGAGAAAGCCCCGCAGTGCAGACTGGTCTGCCAGATCCCAGCTGAAGGCTGACCCCTCTCAGTGGTGGGGCAGACACTGAGGAGCATGCTCTGACTCAATTTGGCTTGACTCCTGAAAGTCTGAATCACAAAGACAGCCAGCCCTGTGCATCCAGCTGAGAGATGCTGGAGAAGAGAGACACGGGACTGATCCTCCGACACTCCGCATCCCAGGCCTGGGAGATGATGCACAGCAGTCTCAGTGGCCTCCCAGCATGGTGTATACCAGGTGATCATCGAGGCTGCCGTCTAATCACAGTCATAGTTATTGCCTCACACCACATGGATTTTTCCTTCAGTCCTGTGACCACAGCTGAGACAATGCACAGTCCAGGGGTGCAATTTTTAATGTGCCTGAGGTTGAAATGTATAAATTTAATGGGTAATTGACACATTTTTTTCCTGAGAAGGTGTTATTGGTAGTGCATCTCATTATGAATAGCATCTGGAATTGAAGAATGGAAAAGCTGTCATTCTCAAACATAGCTGCTTCTCAGAGTCTCACTGGGAGTGCCTCAAAAATTCACATTCTCAGAACCCAACCTCCAATAGTTTCTATTAAAGGGGGCAACACTGGAGTCCAGGAATGCATTTATATTTTAAATCTCCTTACGGCATTAGCAAGAAAAACTGAGCACTTTAATGTGCTAGATGGTGCCGTGCCCTGTCACTGAGGCCTAGAAGCAGTCCCACTGTTCCCACTTTTATGAATAGGAAATGGAGGTCTGAGAGGATTGCAACTCCCACAGCTTACTAGTGCTAGATTGGGGATTGAGAAGCCCGTGTTCTTTCCATCCCATCATGCCAGCCATACTCACACCTTTGACCAGGAGGAAGGGCTGAAAGGCAGATTCTGAAATGAACTTTTGGTGTCAGGACCCTCTCCCAGCCTGGTGGTGGAGAACTAGAAGCAAAGAAGTCCCCCAAGAAAATTCAGATTTTCCCAGGCATCTTCCCAATGGATCCAGGACCCATCTGGCCAATCCATCTGGTGAACTTCTCCTCTGCAAGACAGAAAGAAGTACTGGACATGGCCCCACCCTTGAGGTGGTTCCAGTCTCATTAGGAGCAATAACAACAAAAAACAATGGCCAGGCACGATGATTCAGCCCTGTAATCCCAGAACTTTGGGAGGCCAAGGTGGGCCAGCCTGGCCGACATGATGAAACCCCATCTCTACTAAAAAATACAAAAATTAGCCAGGCATGGTGGTGCACACCTATAATCCCAGCTACTCGGGAGGCTAAGGCACAAGAATCGCTTGAACCTGGGAGGTGGAGGTTGCAGTGAGCCGAGATCGTGCCACTGCATTCCAGCCTGGTCAAAAGAGTGAGACTCCATCTCAAAAAAAAAAAAAAAAAGCGGGGTGGGGGGGAACAGAGAGAAAAGAGAAAAAAATAAAGAACAACAGGCAGTACTGTCAAATTCCACAAAAAATAGGACAAGGATCATGCATATAAGGCTCCGGGAGACAAAACTTTCCAGAAACTGAAGGGCATCCTCAGCCTTCACTCTGCCCTTTGGGGAGAGCATTTGAGTGTCAGGAACTCTGGTGGTGCTGTGGCTCCCTTTGGATCCTCACACAACCTCCCAATATAGGTCTTGTTAGTCCCATTTTACAGATGCCCTAGGTCATACTGTTGGTGACAGTCCAGCTGGACTTGAACCTCGGTCTGCCTGCCTTTTGAAATCCATACCCTTTCAACCACACCATGTCCTCAGTGCATGTGTGTGCACTTACACATGCGCGCGCGCACGCACACACACACACTCCCACACACACACACACTCACGTGTCTTATCTACTGTCTGCAGAGGTAATTGTTTTTTTGGAGAATGCAATATAGAATACACTGCCAGGTGCATTCAGAGAAGCCAAATGTTCCATAATCCTTGCTAGGGATATTGTTTGCCAAGAGAATGGATTTTTGTGGGGTTTGTGGGTGTTTTCTGTTTTATAGTCTTGGGGCTTTTTTAATGATTAAAAAATAAAGCACACAGGTTGTAACATTTGAGATTTATTCTTTACCTGGCAAGCAGCTTTGTGCAGAAACAGGGCTATACTCCCAGTGCTGGCCTTACCACCAGGAAGCCTGCTCTGTTGGGCACTGGGCTGAGGGATGAGGGGAACAGCAAGGTTAACAAATGCCAATCAGCCAAGGACTTGACCAGGCCACCAAGTGCCCCAGGAACATCTCTTTTTTCATCTAACAGATATGCATTCAATGCCTACAGGGTCCCAGGCACTAGAGGTAATAAAATAGCCCTACCCTCAAGGTGATCAGTCTGATGTGATAGAACAAAATTAGTCATTACAGGCAGAGCATAGTGGCTCAGGCCTGTAATTCCAGCACTTTGGGAGGCCAAGGTGGAAGTGGATCTCGCCCCAAAGTCAGGAGTTTGATTAACCTTAGCCACACAACAACAGGGCAAAAACCCCATCTCCACTAAAGGAAATAAAAAATTAGCCGGGCATAGTGGTGGATGCCTGTAATCCCAGCTACTTGGCAGGCTGCGGAAGGAGAATCACTGGAACCCAGGAGGCGGAGGTTGCAGTGTGCTTCTGGATGCACCACTACTCAAATAACAAACAACTCGATAAGACATCTCCATCTTTTTAGAAGAAAAGAAAAGAAGGAAGGAAAAGGAAGGAAGGAAGGAAGGAAAAAGGAAGGAAGGAAGGAAGGAAGGAAGGAAAAGGAAGAAGGAAGGAAAAGAAGGAAGAAAAGGAAGGAAGGAAGGAAGAGAAAAAGGAAGGAAAGGAAGGAAGGAAGAAGGGAGGGAAGGAAGGAAGGGAGGAAGGAAGGAGAGGAAAAAGGAAAAAGGAAAAGAAAGAAATGGAAAAGGAAAAGGAAAAATCATCCCTATCTAATATAAAGTGTCAGTCTAAACTCTAACAACATCAATATCTATAAGAGATCTAAATGGATCGAGAATCATCCATCAACATCGTCGACATCGGACTAACTTTAAAGAAGAATAGAAGATCTCTTCCTCCTAAAAGAGAAAAAGTCGAGGAAAGGAACTCAAAAAGCTCTATAATCGGCTCGTCATCTCAAAACGTAGTCTAATGAGGACTGTAACATACCTGGAGCAAAACTAGGATGCAGGGGAGGTGGGTTGTGGATTGTACCTGGGGAATGAGTCCTAGATTGATGAAGTGTCATTTTTCCTAATTCATGCTCACACATAGCCTGATGTATTTCAGAACGTGGCTTAATTGATATTTTAATTATATGGTTATACCCTGAAACAATTTCAAACGACAGCAGGTACATGAAACAAGATAACAGTGAAACCACTTAGAGGGCTATGATGTGTTAGACCAAGTACTGTTGGTAAGGTTGTTTCCGTGTTTTTCTAAGATTCCTGAGGCAGATCACTCTGCTCATTCCCATACCTATTTACTGAGGCCCTGCTACATGCACAACTGGGGCCAATGAGCTGGGAGGGCCGGGGGCAAGGGACACAGCAGTACTTCCTCAACACCCAATTTGGTGCCATCCATGGCACGGTGCCACCCACCCTGGCTGACAATGTGTGAATGTCAGCATCTGTCACTTAGACCAGTGAGGAGGCACTGAAATGGTAAACGCATTGGCATAGCAGTGCTGGGTGGCTGAAGGGTAATGGACTTAGCCTCCACTCCACCTCTCTGCCTAGAGGCCTTGAGGGGCGGCAGCTCTGGATCTCAGGGTTCTCATCTGGAACATTCAGAGATAATGGTGAGGGCCCCCAGTATCCGAACTCAGAAGCAGAGTCCCCACACGTGCCTCATGCATTCATACTGGCCGCCCCAGGGAAAGAGGTACAGGAGCTGCAAGAAGCGCAAAGGAGAGAGGTTTGGACACTCCGGATATCTCGCTGAGTAGCACTTGACAGACTTGCTTTCCTCCCCTGACAGAAAGAAAAAAAAAAAAAAAAAAACTGCCAAGGAATCCCCAAGCCCCAGCTTATTCAATAGCGGATACCAAATGCCACATCCATTCATTAACTTAGTAAACATGGATGGAGTATCTTCTGTTTATAGGTAACGCACAAGGCACTAGGCTACCAAGATTTTTTAATAAAATATTTTTAAAATAACAAAAAGACATAGCCTCCCAAAATTCACACAGCATTCTAGCCAAGCTAAAAATAAGAATATTTAAATTTTTAAAGCCAGTGATTTACCTGGTGTCTTCTGGGGTAAAGAAATAATTACAAAACAGTGGTAACAAGGGTTACTTACAAGATAATCTAAATTTTAGAACGAGGCTCTAACATAGGCCTAGGCACATACAGTCACCGTTCAGTATCCAGAGGGATGGGTTCCAGGATCCCCTACAGATGCCAGAATCCAAGGATGCACAAGTCCCTCATAAAAAATGATGTAATATTTGCATACAACCTATGCACATCCTCCCTTACACTTTAAATCATCTTTAGATTATTTATTATGCCTAATACTATGTAAATGCTATGTAAATAGTTGTTATACTATATTTTTTATTTGTATTTTTTCCAAATATTTTAAATCCAAGGTTGGTTGAATCTGCAAATGCAGAATCCACAGATACGAAAGGTCAACAGTAGTCAGTGTTCAATAAACATTTGTTGAAATAATAAAGGATGGCCAGGCTCAGTGGCTCACACCAGTAATCCCAACACTTTGTGGGGCCAAGGTGAGCGGATCACTTGAGCCCAGGAGTTTGAGAGCAGCCTGGCCAACATGGCGAAACCCCAGCTCTACAAAAAGCACAAAAAAATTAGCTGGGCAAGGTGGTGCATGTCTGTAGTGCCACCTACTCGGAAGGCTGTGACTGGAGGATCACCTGAACCCTGGGAGGTTGAGGCTGCAGTGAGCTGTGATTTTACCACTGCACTCCAGCCTAGGCAACATAGTAAGATCCTATCTCACAAAATAAGTAAATAAATAAAAGAAATAAGAGAGGTTATAAGAACAGGGCCTCATGAAATCATCTAGGAGCAGTACCCAGTCCATGGGTGGGGTCAAAGAAGGCCCCCCGGGGGAGCAACTCCTGATGCCTGCAATTGCCTCAGTTGGATCCACTTGGATTTGCTTTGGGGAAAACCCAGGCTGAGGGGCTGGCAAGAGCTTTGCTTTCTGGGGGGCGTCAGGCAAGAGAGCAATGGCCACATCCCACATTGCCTCTGCTGTGAGTCAATGCTGCCTTTGCCAAGAGATGCCCAAGTAGTATACAATGTTTTTAGGGCTGGGGAGGAGGTGGTGGTGGCAGATGCAGCCTCCTCTCAAGTTGAAGTGTTTGCAAACATGGCCAGTTGGCCACACCTACCTGCTCGGAGGGCGCCTTTCTGGCACCTCCTCTCACTGAGTCCCTGGCTATCTCATTTGGCGAGAGCACAGCAGAATCCAGGCCTAAATTGCTTGTTCCATCTCCTTCCTGTAACTTCCTGATATAATCATCTTGTCAGGCATTTGTCCACATGCCGGAAGAATGAGCTTGCCCAAGGCCAGCTCCATCAACTCACTCTTTTATCCATGTAGCACTCGAGTCAGGCTGAAAAATAGGATTATTTCACTTTTTAGCTGGTGGGAGTACAGCCTGGCAGAACTGTTTTTGGGAAAGTGATTGGTAATGCAGATGGCACAAGGCAGGGAGAAGAGCACCAGCTCAACCACCCACTAACTCTGGGGCCCTGGGCAAGTCACAGAACATCTCTGAGCCCCCATTTCTCTGAAGCAATTGGAAAGGACAGATCACAGAATGCTCAGGAGCCGAGGGACAAATTATAAGCTGCAGCATAGCAGATGCATCACCCACATCACCAGAAGTGCACACTGTTGGATGTTTCAGGTGAGGGCATCTTGGGGGCATAGCAGAATAGATGGCACTCAAATTAGATTGTTCAGGGAGAGATTAATAAAAAGATTATGTATGAAGCTGTGAGTGGGACAGAAGACCTTGGGGGAATAGTGCAGTGTTCTGAAGCTAATAACAGCCTTAGCATCCTAATAGGGCAGAACTGGGAGCCCAGGTCCAGGGGGCTGTCTGCAGAGAACCTGCTGGGAGCTGCAACCTTCAATGGAGAGATGCAGCCAGACAATGTCAACCCCACAGGGAGGGAACCAGAGGAATAACTACCCCAGCATCTCTCCCCTGATTCTCTCCAGACTCTTGCCTGGGACTCCCACTCACCAAACTCAAGCAGACACTGAAAGGTAAGGGAGCCCTTTGATACATTCTACATGCGCCAGCCCCAGAAACAAAGCAGGGTGAAGGAGGATGAGAGGTTGGCTCTGGAGAGACAAATAAAGATATCCAGCACACCCCACAAAAGCAACCCACAAGAAAAAGGGTCAACTTTGAATGCCTACCAAAACAATGAGGGCACCAAAACAGCAAGATCATGACAGTCCCAGCCAAGTAAGCTCTTTCCTGCCTCTCCCGCTTCTTCTATGCTCCAACCCACCCTACAGAGTTCAGAAACTGCAGTTAGTAAGTCAATAGGATTAAGGATGGGATGAGGAGGTACCAAGGAGGATAGTAGAGAGCTCATTATGCCTCCTTTTCCCAATGCAGGCTTTTAACCTGACACAGACCACAGCTGGAGAACATAACAGTTAGAGTGTGAGAAGCTGTAGTAACAAACAGTCCCAAACATGCAGTGACTCAACCCAGTACAAGTCTGTTTCTTGCTCATGTAACAGTACAGGAAAGTGCCAGTTTAGGGTAGTAGGGAAGGCAGTGAGTGGGCTTTGCTTCATCCACACAGTTAGGGTACCAGGCTGATGATCTTTAACAGATAGCTCCCACATGCAGGCTACGTTGAGGACTTATCAATGCACAGCCATCACAGGCAGGTGCTACTGAGAAACAAAAACACTTCAGTGGCAAATTGTAGACAGATGTGGATCACTCCCATCTCAGCCAACCAGAAAGAGGAGATAATATGAAGAAGCACACATGGGAAGTGTTTCAGGGATAGGCCTGGAAATGAAACCTATCCCTCTGTTCACATTCCATTAGTTAGACCTCAGTCACATGGCCACTTCTAACTGCAAGGGAGACTGGGAAATGGAGTCTGCTGGCCAGCCATGAGATTAGAACTTTTATTATAAGGGAAAATGGATTTTGGTGGACAGTTGTCAGTCTTTGTTACAGAGAAATTTTACATCTTGAATTTTGCTTCTACATAGAATGGACATTTTAATCACTGACAGAGGCCAGGCGCGGTGGCTCACACCTGTAATCCCGGCACTTTAGGAGGCCAAGGCAGGCAGATCACTTGAGATTAGGAGTTTGAGACCAACCTGGCCTACATGGTGAAAACCCATCTCTACTAAAAATACAAAAATTAGCCAGGTGTGGTGGCAGACACCTGTAGTCCCAGCTACTTAGGAGGCTGAGGCAGGAGAATCACTTGAACAGGGAGGTGGAGGTTGAAGTGAGCCATGACCTCACCACTGCACTCCAGCCTGCATGACAGAGTGAGTGAGACTCCATCTCAATAAACAAATTAATTAATTAATTAAATTACTGACAGAGTTTGTTTTGTGATTAAAAGTCATGAGAGAACTTTCCTCATTTGACAGGGAAAAAGGGAGTCAAGACATCTGCCCTAGATTTACCAAAGGAACAAAACAGTACCAGGCAGAGAGCAGGTTTGAGTCAACTTGAACAACAGTTTGAAAAATAGTTTGAAGGTTGTTTGTTTACACTTTGGGGATTTCCACTTGCTCAGTGTGCCAGTTATTCTGTGATCAGAATATGTGTAAACTTTTTCTCTCTCTTTTCACTTCTCTGAGAGAAATTTTCTCAATTGCTTAAAATAAATGTTACTTTTAAATGAAGAACACTATTAAAAATGTATGTATTTTTTAAAAGTCAATGAAGTTACTCGATCTTCTTATTCTGACTGCATTCAGTTCTTTACTGACCACCAGTCCCCTATGCTTTAAAAAGCCATGTGTAATATCATCTTACATATCATTTTTCCTCCATTAGTGATGTCTCTTTTGCTCACATCGACTCAACACTGTTCAATCCCATTTGACTCTTCCTCCCTCACCCCATCACCCAGTTGATCACTAACACCTTGTTATGCACAGGGA
The DNA here is from genome assembly GCF_008728515.1 of Papio anubis. Classification (NCBI taxonomy): domain Eukaryota; kingdom Metazoa; phylum Chordata; class Mammalia; order Primates; family Cercopithecidae; genus Papio; species Papio anubis. The sequence continues at coordinate 22,100,887 of NC_044987.1, forward strand.
AGTTGGTCATGGCAGCTGGGGAAGGGGACAGAGGGCTGAGGACGGCAGAGCAGAGCATGCAGGCTACGTTTAGGACTTACCAATGCACAGCCATCACAGGCAGGTGCTACTGAGAAAAAAGAAAAAGAAAAAAAAACAACCACTTCAGTGGCAAATTATAGAGAGATCTGGGTCAGGATCCAGGTAAAACCAGTAAAGAAGTTTTCCAGGGATGACAGGGCTCATGGATGTCATTCAGAGACCAAGTCCAGGGCATGCACTTTAGACAGTGTATGGCTTAATCCTGCCTCCGCTGTTTTTTTTTTTTTTTTTTTTTTTTTGAGGCGGAATTTCACTCTTGTTGCCCAGGCTGGAGTGCAATGGCACGATCTCGGCTCACCGCAACCTCCGCCTCCCAGGTTCAAGCAATTCTCCTGCCTCAGCCTCCCTAGTAGCTGGGATTATAGGCATGTGCCACCAGGCCCAGCTAATTTTGTATTTTTAGTAGAGATGGGGTTTCTCCATGTTGGTCAGGCTGGTCTCGAACTCCCGACCTCAGGTGATCCACCTGCCTCGGCCTCCCAAAGTGCTGGGATTACAGGCATGAGCCACTGCGCCCGGCCTCCTGCCTCAGTTCTAAGTAACTCTCCCTACCAATCACACGCCACTCCCAACCCCACCTCCACTGCCGTCATCATCTGCATTTGATGTCCAAGCTATACATGGTGAAGCCAGGAACCAAACCAAGAAGTCAGTTCAAAACTGCAACCACTCTACACTGAAAATAATGCTCCCGTGCTCGCTTCGGCAGCACATATGCTAAAATTGGAATGATACAGAGAAGATTAGCATGGCCCCTGCGCAAGGATGACACGCAAATTCATGAAGCATTTCATATTTTTTTCTTTGACAAACCTGATAAAAACAAGCAATGGGGAAAGAATTCCCTATTTGATAAATGGGGCTGGGAAAACTGGCTAGCCATATGCAGAAAACTGAAACTGGACTCGTACCGTTACGCCTTATACAAAAATTAACTCAAGATGGATTAAAGACTTAAATGTAAGCCCTAGAACCATAAAAACCCTAGAAGAAAACCTAGGCGATACCATTCAGGCCATAGGCATGGGCAAAGACTTCATGACTAAAACACCAAAAGCAATGGCAACAAAAGCCAAAATTGACAAATGGGATCTAATTAAACTAAAGAGCTTCTGCACAGCAAAAGAAACTATCATCAGAGAGAACAGGCAACGTACAGAATGGGAGAAAATTTTTGCAATCTACCCATCTGACAAAGGTTTAATATCCAGAATTTACAAGGAACTTAAACAAATTTATAAGAAAAAAACAAACAACCCCATCAAAAAGTGGGCGAAGGATATGAACAGACACTTCTCAAAAGAAGACATTTATGCAGCCAACAAACATATGAAAAAAAGCTCATCATCACTGGTCATTAGAGAAATGCAAATCAAAACCACTATGAGATATCATCTCACGCCAGTTAGAACGACAATCATTAAAAAGTCAGGAAACAACAGATGCTGGAGAGGATATGGAGAAATAGGAATGCTTTTACACTTTTGGGAGTGTAAATTAGTTCAACCATTGTGGAAGACAGTGTGGCAATTCCTCAAGGATCTAGAACTAGAAATAGCATTTGACTCAGCAATCCCATTACTGGGTATATACCCAAAGGATTATAAATCATTCTACTATAAAGACACATGCACACGTATGTTTATTACAGCACTGTTCACAATAGCAAAGACTTGAAACCAACCCAAATGCACATCAATGATAGACTGGATAAAGAAAACGTGGTACATATGTACCATGGAATACTATGCAGCCATAAAAAAGGACGAGTTCATGTCCTTTGCAGGGACATAGACGAAGCTGGAAACCATCATTCTAAGCAAACTAACACAGGAATGGAAAACCAAACACTGTATGTTCTCACTCATAAGTGGGAGCTGAACAATGAGAACACATGGACACAGGAAGGGGAACATCACACACCAGAGCCTGTCAGGAGGGATAGCATTAGGAGAAATACCTAATGATGATGGGTATTTCATTATCATTAATGATAATGAATAGCTTTAGGCAACCTGGAGGTCCTGGTTGGATGATGGATTGTGATTAAAAGTTATAAGAGAACTTTCCTTATTTGACAGGGGAAAAAGGAGTCAAGACGTCTGCCCTAGATTTACTAGATGATGGGTTGATGGGTGCAGCAAACCACCATGGCACGTGTATACCTATGTAACAAACCGGCACATTCTGCACATGTATCCCAGAATTTAAAGTATAATAAAAAATAAAAGAAAAGAAAAAAAAAGAAAAGAATGCTCCCACTGCAATTGATGAAATTATACATGTACAGTGCTTACACTAGCTCTGTGAGTTTGCTAGGGCTGCCATAACAAGATATTGCAGACTGGGTGGCTCAAACAGAAATGTCTCACAGTTCTGGAGTCTGGGAAGTCCAAGATCAAGGTGTCAACTGATTGGTTTCTTCTGAGGGCCATAAAGGAAAGATCTGTTCCAGACCTGTCTCCTCAGCTTGTAAATGGCCATCTTCTTCCCACGTCTTCACGTGGTTTTCCCTCTGTACACACCTGTGCCCTAGTCCCGTTTTGAAGGGATGCAAGTCATACTGGATCAGGGTTCACCCTAATGACTTCAGTTTACCTTACTTGCCTGTATAAAGACCCTGCCTCCGAATATAGTAATGTTCTGAGGTACTGGGGGCTACAGCTCAAATATCAATTTGGCCAAGGGTGGCTAGGGGGTCACAATTCAGCCCATGCTACTAGCTAAGTGATCATAGCTATTACTAGGATCCTGGAATTCAAGGACCCCCATAATGTCAACATCCAAATCAACTTTCCATTCAACTTTATGTTTCTTACCCCCATCCGAATCAGAGGTTTACAGGCACTTTTGACCAAAACACCACAAACATTCCCTCCTGCAAGCATTTTCTCTACTGTGATGGCCCACCCTGTAATCTACCTTGTGATGACAAACACACCAAACTCTCCTCATAGTGAAAGATGCAGCTCAAGCCCCATCCTGTATCCTACGTCCCCTTTACAGGTTAGGAAACTGAAGCTCAGGGTGGTTAAGTAATCGTGTCCAAGTTCACCCAGCAAGCGAGGCAAGAAATGCGATCCTAACTCCACCCATCTAACTCCAGGTACAACGGTCCCTCCATGCTGAATTCCTACAGCAACCCTGGCCTGAAGCACTTGCAGGGCAGTGAAGCTTGCAACGTCCTGATGTCCTCTTCATCGTCACCTGGAGATTTCAGTTTGAACTTTTAAATCCTTATTATCAAATTTCTATTCACATATCTTTTCCTCCTACCTATATTTTCAGCACCTTGAAACAGGAATGGACTTTTCACTTATGCAGATCCCTTCATAGCCTCTGGCAGGGCTCGATGGAGATGGCTGATGTTGGTGTAGGGCCAGCGTGGGGGTCATTCTCTGAAACCTAAAACACGTACCCACTCCTGCAGGGAAGTGCACACACTCCTCGGAGAGCTGGCTTCAGCCAGCTGGACAGATGGGGCTCTGCCTCCTCCAAACACAGTGGCTTCATGAACCAACTGATTCCAGAGATGGATGCTCTGCCATCCCCTCTCAGCCCCAGGTCCCTCCCAGAGCTGGAAGCTGGAGACCAGGCCCTGAGCTGGAAGCTGCAGACCAGGCCTCATGCTTGAGTGGGGCACCCCAGAGCCCAGCTTCTAGAAATAGGGCTAGATATCCACACTGACACATTTGCCTCTGTCTCCTTCTGCTTTCCCCCTTCCTTTCCTGTCCCCAGTCTCTCTCGTCTCTCCTCTTTCCAGGACCTCCAGGTTGCCTAAAGCTAACCTTTGCTACTTAGTGGCTACTGTAGGCCAGGCACTACTCTAAGCACTTTAGAGCTGTAACCACTGCATTGAGCAAGAAGGACTCAGGAAGTGATGTCACAAAGGTATTTTTACTCTGAGTCTCACAATTTATTTACGCCTCCTCGGTGGCGGTGGGCTTTCTTGGATAAAAGCTCAGTCCACATGGTTCTTTCTATTAGCTGTGTCCACGGGCAAAATGCCTAACCTTGCTAAGCCTCATGTGGACACAACATAGTATCTACATTACAGAATAGTTGTAAAATGAGACTTAGTAAAGGATTTGTAAAGGGCTTGGACAGGTAACCAGCATTTGATAAAAATCAGTGTTTGCTGCTGCCGCTGCTGCTGCTAATTCACGCATTTGTTGTGCTCCTTCCCTGATGTAGTCACTGTGCTGGCTCTGAGATAAAGAATGAGGCAGATGCGCTCCTTCCCCATAAGGAGCTCATGGCCTGATGAGGGAGGCAGGTAGATGAGTTGATGGATAAGAGCGAGGCATGAGGCGGGTGCGATGAGAGGGTGAACATGGGGCCAGGGAGTAGAAAAAGGATCCCCTGTGCCACTTCCTTCCAGGCTTGGCTTTGGCTTTGCTGACCCATCCCTTGCTCAATGCCCCAGGATAAGAAGTCCACCTCTAACTTCAATGTCTCGGATTATCCATTGACTCAGAATCACCGAGTGATGCTGTGGTGGCAGGAAGCGGCCCAGTGAAGAGATGGCTGTGTTTGTAGCTATCTGAAATACCTGCTCTCTAAAAAAGAAAAAATAAGTATCTTCTGAACCATAAATGCTGCTGGTAAAGGCTCAGAGATGGCATATGTCCCCCAGATAAGTTAATCAAGCTTATAATGGGCTCCTCACGCATCACCAGAGGCTGCCTGGGAAGGCAGTGCACCTCCCTGGGACTGAAACCACGTCATTCCACCCTTTGAGCCAGCTCAGTGACCGGCTCAACTCAGAGGGAGCTGGCTTCCCTGCGCAGAGAGCTAGCCTCCAGTGCTAGCACCACCAGAGCTCCCAGGCTCTCCTCTCTCACCAGAGATGCTGCTGAATTCCAGGCAGGATCTCCCTAGGAAGAATCAAAGCCTCAAGGGGCTGGGGCCCAAGGACCCTGTGGCCTGTTGTGGAGACTGTGACTTTCACAGCATGAAAGCCACAAACCTACTGGAGGCCTCCCACCTCATTTTCATGGCACCCTTCCCCCCACACCTTCCAGGCCCAGGCAGGGGCCAGCTTCTTGCCCCACAGGCCTCTGCCAGGTGCCTGGCATCTTTTGTCCATCTGCATCCTCACTGCCCCACCCTTGTTCAGATGTGCCTTATGACCCAGCTGGACTGTGGCAAAGAGCACCTACTGGCACTCTTCCCTCTAACATCATGCCTCCTGACGCCACTTTGATACCTGGGAGATGGGGATATTTAGCTCTCTCCAGGCCACTCCGCTCCTCAGAAATCTCCCCCAGCTCCGCCCTGCCCAGCAGAGGGACAGACCCATGGGCTCAGGCCAGACGCAGTGTGCAGATAGGTTTTGTTTGACCTACGTAGTGTTTTTTAAATTTTTGAATAATTTTAAAATCAGAAAATGCATATAAAACTTCAGGTTTCTGGCTTGTCTCGAGTACCAGGAAAGCTAGCAAGGGTCCGTATGTCTACCTGGAGTCATCAGCCGGATCTGGGTCGCAGCAGCTGCCCACCCCACCAGCTTCACCTGTTCACCCACATCATGGCTGCTGTAGACACGGGAGTGCGGGACCCCAGCCAAGCGTTTAAGTCCAGACTCCTTGGGCTCCTTCCCTTAATCCCTTCCTAAGTCTTCCTCCTAACTTCATCTCTCACTATACACAGAGTGAGCACATGATGTATCTTTCAAACTGGAACAATTTTGAAAGTAAAAAGGGACACCAGGAATCATTAACAGTTGTTCATTGATCCACAAAAGTCATAAAGTGGGACTTTTTCTGGGTAACCTGGGCATAAGGTCTCCCAAACTACTGGCCCCAACTTGGGCATCACACACCCCAAACTCCAGCCAAGACACACTGCTCATGCTTCCTTAATGGAGCCTACATTGGCAGGTCAGCGCTTTCACCCCTGTTGTTCCTGCTTCTAGAGATATCCTTCCTTCCCATCTCAGCCTGTCGGGATTCAGCCAGCACTTCAAAGCCCAGACCAAATGTGACTGCTTCCTGGAAGCGCTCCCGTGTTTCCTACTTGGAATTCCACTTCCCTCTTCTGAGTGTGTAAATCTGCTACGACCCTTCCTTGTGCCTCACATTAGAATCATGCCACACCTTCACTCAACAAACCTTTATGGACCACTCAGGATCCTGCAGTGAGCAAGGCCAAAGTTCCTCCCCTCGGTGAGCGTGTATTTGACTGCACGTGTCATCCTCGCTCATTAGCTTATAAACTTCTCAAGGCCAGGAATTGCGTGTGGAAGGTCTGGCGCTCTGAACCCAACAGATGATCAAGAATATTTGCCACATTAAATTGTAAAGACCTCTCTGAGCCTTATCCTCCTCATCCGCCACAGGGGGATCATACCCACCCTTCTTCCCTTCCAGCATAGCTCTGAGGCTTCATGAGAAGCCGAGGGATGGTGCTTTGTAAAGTTAAAAATATTTTAGCGCTATAGAGTTCTAAAAACAGTAGCTACTGAGCAATGCAAACTGCGGTCAGCACATCCTGTATCACCTCCTTTTAAATGATAGACATTATCATTCCCTGTTAACAGAGGAAGAAACTGAGGCTCAGAGAAATTGATTGGCTGGTGAGGGAGAGGCAGGCTCAGTCCTGAGTCTGTTTGGTGTTTGACTCTGGACTCTGAAATGTTTCTGCCACACCATGCTGAAAATTAACTGGATTCCAGTGTGACCCAGTTTCTCCTCTTAGGAACAAGAAGGACTAGAAGTGCATCTGAGGGAAATCTAACTTTAGCATCCTCCTGGGAAGTACCTTAGCAGAGACCGTTTCCACCCTAAATGACAGTGGAGAACATAAACAGTGACTGGCATGGAGGGACCAAGATGTCTGGGTCTCTGGGCCTAAACCTGTCTGCCCCCACCCCCACTCTGCCTCGAGCATCCCCCATGGACATTGCCCCCTTGGCCTCTCTGGGCAGTGGGGACCTTCAGAGGCTGCAGCAGGCCTGGTCTAGGGCTGTGACAGGTGATAAATCTCCCTGAAGAGGCGGGTCCTATCTGTGAACGTCCCCTGCCATACCCCGCAACACGCACACAGGTCTGGAGACTCCATTTAGCACAGGGGAGGGAGGGGATAGTGGCAGGAGAAGCACAGTGTTCTCAGTTCACCTGCTGAGATTGTGAGTACCTTTCACCTGGGGCTGTTTTCCAGGCCTGAAGTCAGTGCCTGGCTCTCTGCAGGGCCTCTGGTCATTGCCAGGAAGAAGCACAAATTGGGTTAAAAAGCCATGCTACCATGATTCCAGAACTCCCATTCTGTGAGGCTGTGCTTCCCATGTCAATGAACAGCCAACTCCCTGTAAATGTCTGCTGGTTTCTATAATTACTTGGGGAAAATGTCATGTTTGCCACTGTGCTATTAGTGTAGCACACAGGCTAAGATGCAAACAACTCCACACCAACATAAATATTTTTAATGGCGCTGTTCCAACTCTCTGGTGCATGTGCTTCCAGATGATCACACAAGAGAAAATCAAAAAGAAGGATCTTCTGTTATGAAATGTAGTCATACGGAGGCTGCGTCTGAAGACAGACAGTTCCAGTCGGCTGTGAAATCCAGTGTGATCCTGCATTTGAAGCCATATTTATTCTCTCTTGCTTGAGACTTGATCACTACCTGATTTGACTGTGAAACAAAATGCTGGATATTTAAGCAGTTTTCACAGGAACCCTTAGCAAATGTATCATAGGAACTGAAAAAGGGAAGAATCAGGCTGACCTTTGGGTGAGTCAATATACTTCCTTGGGCCTAAGTCGTCCCATCTATAAAATAGGGATAAAATGTCAACTGACCAAAGTGAGAATGACTTTCTTGTACTTCCTTCAAGCTCTGAAATACATGATGCATTGAAGGCTTGCGATTTCATGCCAAAATAACCTGCAGATAAATGTCAGGATTAGCCAAGGGGGGTGGCTCACGCTTGTAATCCCAGCACTGGAGGCCAAGGTAGGGGGATCACTTGAGGTCAGGAGTTAGAGACCAGCCTGGCCAACACAGTGAAACTCTGTCTCTACTAAAAATAGGACAACATGGTGAAACCCCATCTCTACTAAAATACAGAAAAATTAGCCGGGTTTGGCATTGTGTGCCTGTAGTCCCAGCTACTCAGGAGGCTGAAGCAGGAGAATTGCTTGAACCTGGGAAGAGAAGGTTGCAGTGAGCCGAGATCATGCCACTGCACTCCAGCCTAGGTGACAGAATAAGACTCCATCTCAAAAAAAAAAAAATTAGCTGAATGTGGTGGGGCACACCTGTAATCCCAGCTACTTGAGAGGCTGAGGCAGGAGAATTGCTTGAACCTGGGAAGCGGAGGTTGCAATGAGTCAAGATCGCACCACTGCACTCCAGCCTGGGCAACAGAGTGAGATTCCATCTAAATAAATAAATAAATAAATGCCAGGATGCCCTATAGTTTCTGCTGACTCTAGGAGAAGTGGTCAGGCCTGCCCTAACATTGGCAGGACCCAGGGCAAGATTACAAATGGAGACCCATGTGTTACAGGTCACATTTAGAAGTTAGAAATCAAGTTAATAAACCATTAAGTAAAAGATGTTTTTGTTCTTCTTCCTTGACAAAATAGGCCTTCAAAATGACCTGGAAAGCCAGGATGGACTTTAGAATTCTTGACTCCTTAGGGTTCCACACCACGGTATTGTAGTTGGAAGAGCCTGCCCCAGCTACCCTTTTCTCCCACTCCTGTCTCCGTCTCATTATCTCCATCTCAAGGGGCCTTGCACACCTGCTTGTGAGCAATGCAGTGTGCATGTCCATGCTCTGTACACGCACACACACACATGCACACATACACAACCAACAGTTCCAGGAGTGTGTGCACTAGCAGCATAATCCATTCTCCAGAGAATGGACCTGGGAAAGTTAATGGACTTGGGGCTGTTTGAGCTGGAAATCCCAGGGTCTTGTGTATCCTTAGAGTAACTGAGAAGAGGGAGCACTTCTACTGGTTCCATACCCTACAGAGAACTGTAAGCCCATGGGAGGCCAGAGTGGGGCCAAGACAAGGACCCCTCTTGACTGGAACTAAAGGCAGCTCTAGAGGTGGTGCAAATGATGTGCCATTGGCAATGGCTACTTTCCCCAATATATAAAGAACTCCTTCCAATCAGTGAGGGAAAGTGATAGAGACTCCTCCACAGAAAGTGAAGAGACTTCATTTAAAAGAATATGAATGGCAGCCAGGCACCGTGGCTCACACCTGTAATCCTAGCACTTTGGAAGGCTGAGGCGGGCAGATTACCTGAGGTTGGGAGTTCAAGACCAGCCTGGCCAACATGGTGAAACCCCATCTCTACTAAAAATACAAAAAATTAGCTGGGTGCAGTGGTGCACACCTGTAATCCCAACTACTCTGGAGGCTGAGGCAGGAGAATCACCTGAACCTGGGAGGCGGAGATTGTGGTGAACCGAGATAACACCACTGCACTCCAGCCTAGGGTACAGATCGAGAGTTTGTACCAAAAAAAAATTTTAAAAAGAATATGAATGACCCCTAAAAACAAAAAGGTCGAAAGTTTGGTAGCACATTTTGTTGACAAGGGTGTGAGCAGCAGACATTCTCATCCCACTGCTGGTGGGAGTGAAGGCCGTGTGAGCTCTTGGAAACACATATTGGAAACTACTAGAAAACTTACAAATGCATATACTCCTTGACCCAGCGATTCCACATCTAGTTATGGAAGCTTGAGAAACTCTTCCAACAAGAAAGAATATTAATTGCAGTATGTCTTGTGATGGCAAAATACTGGAAGCAACCTAAAAGTCTGCCAGTGTGGAACTGGTTAACTCAGCAATGTCCTCCGTCCAATAGAATGGCATGAGGCAGATCTATATGAGCCCATACATGGAATGGTCTTCAACAGACATTGCTAAGTGTTGAAAGAAAAGTGCCCAGGACAGTGGCGGTGTGCTGAAATTTGTGTGAAAAGAAAGAACTCACATACACATACATACATATTCATTGTGCAAAAGCTCTCTGGAAGGACACACAAGAGACTATTAACAGAGGCTACATTCAAGGAGGGGATCTGTCTGGCTGGGGAGAGCTATGAGTTGGAGACTTACTCTTTTATTGTATCTCTTTTGTGCCTTTTGAATTTGTACCATGTGTATGTTTTATTTATTCCAAAATATTCAAGTAATAAAAAATAAAACACTTAGCTCAACACCCTATCTGTTCCTTTTTTTCTCTTTGTTTCTTTCTCCTTCTCCTTCTCCTTCTTCTTTTTTAGAGGAATGCAGTGGTATGATCATAGCTCATCTCCCTGGGCCCAAGCAGTCCTCCCACCTGAGCCTCCTGAGTAGCTAGAATAACAGGCACACACCACCAAACCCAGCTAATTTTTTTTTTATTAGAGATGGATTCTCCCTATGTTGCCCAAGCTGGTCTCAAACTCCTTGAGCTCAAGCAATCCTCCTGCCTTGGTCTCCCAAAGTGCTGGAATTACAGACATAAGCCACCAAGCCTGGTCTGGCCCTTTTTCAACAGTCGTTGTCTTTTCTACCTTATGCCATCATCATTTATACACTATTTTTGCATCCTCATCTATATTTTACAGTTTGTGAGGGCAGAATTCATGTCGAATAATAACTAACATTTTTGAGAATCTATCATATGCCAAGCCCTGTTATCAATTCTTTATGTGCATTATCTCATTTATTTCTCTATAATCACCTTTGATGGTAGGGACTGTTATTATCCTCATTTTACTAGCAGGGCGTTAAAAAGAAAACTTCCCTAAGGCCACCTAGGTATGTGCTGCAGACGCTGTCTGATCCCAAGACTGTTTGACCCCAGTTCTGTCTGACTTCAAGTTTGCCTTAATCATTGTACATAGCAGCTCATTCTTCCTCTGATACACACACACAGTACCTGAAATCGGTAATGCATAAGTGAATGGGTGCATGAGTGAGTAAATGAGTGATGTACCCGCCACATCAACAGTTACTCTGCTTGTTGTGCTTCTAGGTCATAGCATGCTATTCCTAGATTTAGGGAGGACTTCCTTATAAATAACCAAAGGTTTCCATTCCCTGCTACTGCCTGGAGGGAAATATGGAGATGGAATTTACCAGCTAAGGAAAATGAAGGGGCTGGTGGTTTCACATAAGAGAGGATATTTTTTAAGCAACGGTGCTGGGGATTAGACAAGAGCCTGAGGGCCTATTCTGTCACTTCTGCATGAAGCATAGGTCACATCTCAAAGCTCTGAAATGTCAGAGAGCTGACTGTACAGTCCCTGGTCCTACAGAGCCCAAGGGTCCCTTCCAACAGCAGGGCAGCCTGTACATGCTTATCCTGCAGTCTGAGGGCCAAGCAACCATGAATCCCATGTGGGATAGCCCTGTCTGAGCATAGAAACAAAGGTTTCTGGTCCCCTCTACCAAAAACAAAATTGCCAACATGTTTGTGTACCTGTTTGTTTTCCACACTCCAAACAAAGCCCACTGTGAGCTTCCATAAGACAATTTGAACCAAGCCTCATGATCCTTACACACAATTCTGTCTCCTCCTCTTGCATGATTTATATGGGGTTTAAATAATAAATTGCATGGATGCTGTAGAATTTATAGTGCTCCAAGTAGGTCATTAAATAAATCACTGTATAATTTATATAAACGAACCTAAATCATGCAGTAGGAGGACTTCATTAGAAAATCAATCCTGTGAGTGGATAAACATGAGGACCGGCAGGTGCACTGTTGCTTTTGAAAAGTCCCTGCGTCTGTGACCGCGTGTGAAGGTGCTCTGTGCTGGAGGGCACTCACTTCTCCCAACTCCACCCTCCCCCTGCTGGGTTGTGGGTGCTCCCAGGAAGCTGGGTTCAGGCTTGCAGTCTCCAAGAAGACCTGCTTCCACCTCCGAGTTCCCGAGCTCTTCTAGCAGGAGTCCACACAGCCACAGGGACTCAGGTCACCTCACAGGCAGCCAGCCTCTTACCATTTCCATGGCAGAAATGAGGATAAAAGATAAGGCTTGGTGCTTTCTGAGTAAGGAAATCCACAGGGCTCCTGCTAACTACAAGCCCAGTCTTGGCTTGAACACAGGCCAAGAAAGAAGTCCAAATATATTTGGCTGGCAGGAGTGTTCACCTTGCCATGGGCAGATGTCTGCTTGATGCTGCTGCCCGCCAGCTGTGCTTCCCCAAGCCTCCCATGGAGAATGTATTCCAGTCTCCATCAGGAACCCATTCTTGAGGGGACATATAGGACAGATGGGTCCAAGAGGCAGGTCTGATTAGGACAGCTTAAACCCCTCAATTCCTCTCCAGATCCATTCTGGGACAGGAGAGCCTTGGGATCTCCACCTGGCAAAGAGAAGCACATCATTAACAGCAGCCTGGGGCAGCTCTGCCAATTAGGGTGGGAGGCAGGAGGCTGATGACTGAAGGCAGAGACATTTTAGGACATGGGAATCTCAGGCGAGAGGAGGTCCTGTATTTTTAAAACCGCTGCTTGAGACAGATCATCGAGATTGAATTAAACAAGATGGAAGATGAACAAATGGCCTATTAATAACAAGTTCTCTGAGAAACTCTACAGGCTCGGTGAGGCTCCCCAGAACCCTGTGGGAAGTTTGGCAACAAGGGAAGCTGAAAGAGTCATGATGTGGCAGGCCATGGGTGTATCCTGTGCTTTTTAGTCACTCTAAGAATATGAGTTTAAAGACTCTGATCCCCCCAACACCTGACTTCCCTAATTCCTTGACTTGCACACTCTGAAATCCTGCAGGTCCACGGGTCAAGGTGGCTCTTTGCTCCTGAGAGGGGTGGCAGCTGGGGACATGGCCCCAGAGGGCCTGTAAGGACCACAAAACTGCCCACCCCATGGATTGGGGACGCGTGCCAGGCTCCTCTTGCCCTCTGCTCCTGTGGGTCACTGTTGCCCAAACACTCACAGGTGGCTGTGCCCATCGTCTTCATTGAGACCCTTTAGTGTTGATGCCTAAGAAATAAGAGAATGAAGCCCTGATAGCTGGGACATCCTTTGAACTTCCCAGATACTGAACAGTCTCTGTCTTAGTGACCTGAGGCCAACAGCTATAGAGAAAAAAAAAAACTACTACCTGAACAGCCCACCATCCACCAAATTTCCCCACTGGATCATTGTCTTAGCCCATTTAGGTTGCTATAACCAAATTCCATAACCTGGACAGATTATAAACAGCAAACATTTATTTCTCACAGTTCTAGAGGCTGGGAAGTCCAAAATCAAGGCATGGCAGATTTGGAGTCCACTGAGGGCCCACTTCCTACATGGTGCCTTCTCCTTGTGACCTCACATGGCAGAAAGGGTGAGGAGCTCGCTGGGCACTAATCTCATTCATGAGGGTGGAACCTCATGGGGCATAAACCATAGCAAGTATCGTGATCACCATGGAGGTAGTGGCAGAGGGGACCAGCACACACTGTGCTTCCAAGATCTCATTTACAGTCGCAACTGAGATTTTTCCCATTCTGAAAAGTGAAGGAGATAGAAGAAGAGAGAGAAAAAGAAGGAAAGTGGGATAGGAGGGAGGAGGGGGAAAGACATCTTGTGAATCTACTGACTCTATTTGTCTCTCAAGCTACTACCCTAGGTTTTTTCTCTTGCCTTTATTGCTAATTATTGTTGCTTGTTTGTTTGTTGTTTGCTTGCACTCTTTTGCCCAGGCTTGAGTGCAGTGGCACAAGCATAGCTCACTGCAGCCTCAACTCCCTTGAACCAAAGCGATCCTCCTGCCTCAGCCTCCCACATAGCTGGGACCACAGGCATGCACCACCACTATGCCTGGATTTTTTTTTTTTTTTTTTTTTTTTTTTTTTTTGGAGAAACAAGGTATCCTATATTGTCCTGGCTGGTTGAACTCCTGGGCTCAAGCAATTCTCCCACCTCAGCCTCCCAAAGTGCTGAGAGTACAGGCATGAGCCACTGCACCTGGCCCCAATTACTGCTTTTCTTTTTTTTTTTCTTTTTTTTTTTTTTTTGAGATGGAGTCTCACTCTGTTGCCCAGACTGGAGTGCAGTGGCATGATCTCCCCTCACTGCAACCTCTGCCTCCCAGGTTCAAGCAATTCTGCCTCAGCCTCCCAAGTAGCTGGGATTACAGGGGCCTGCCACCACGCCCAGCTAATTTTTTGTATTTTTAGTAGGGGCAGTGTTTCGCTATTTGGCCAGGCTGGTCTCGAACTCCTGACCTCAGGCTATCTGCCCACCTCAGCCTCCCAAAGTGCTGGGATTACAAGTGTGAATCACCGTGCTCAGCCAATTATCGTTTTTTAAGCAAGCCCCACCTGTTGCCTTTTCTGCTCAGGGGCAACTCACCTCTTGGCTCTGTGCCCACTGCTCTCTGAGAAGTTGCCAGCGCCCTCCTCCTGTGTGCTTCTGTTCTCACACACTTCAGCATCCCCACTGCATTCCACGTGACTGGGTCCCCACCCTGCTGAAGCCTCCTTCTCCCTGCACCTACGAAACTCACCTGTGGCTCTTGTTCACTCTTTACTTCCCAGGACTCTTTGACTTGTTTTCTCCTTTTCCTTCCCTCAACATCAGCATCTCCATTGGTTTCAAATGTCATGTCTATGAAGATGACTCTCAGATCCACATTTCTGACTCTGACCCCATGTCTTCATGATAAGCAACCACCTTTGGTTATCATTACATTGCTCTAATTGGGTGCCCCACTACCTAAAACTGAACTCACCATCTTTCTCTCTGCAAATGGACTTTCTTCCTTGGACTCATTATCACCATGAGGAATATCTCCATCCTCAAGCTCCTGAAGCCTTTTGAATGCTCCAGTTATTTTAACACTGCATACTGTCCTTCATAGATGCCTGCCAATTATTCCTATGATGTTTCTCTCACATCCACTCCACTCCCACAGCCCTCACCGCAAATGAGCCCTCATGGTCTCATACGTGGGCAAGAGAAATACACTTTTAAAGCTAGGAGGAATCCAAAGCTAGGAGTTCATTCAACCTTAGCAAAGGTTCAGAGGAAATGTCCCAAGGTCACACAGCTGTTTAGAGTCAGGACTTACACCCAGGCTTCACAGCTCTGTCCCTCGCCTTTCACCTTCACCACAGGTAAACTTCACAGTGGCAGCCTAACTCCTTTCACTTTTCCTTATAACCACTTACCAAGACATTTTTTGGGGTGTCCGCCCATCTCACCCACAAGGGTGGAACCCAGCAGTTATATTGCACCATGTGGTCTCCCTTACTGGTTAGAAGTTACCGGATGAAGGATGGTCATCTGACTGTTCAAGACAATCAGATTTTTTCTCCCAATATTTGGAATTAGAGATAAAAAAATTCTAATTCAGTCTAAATTCATCTCTTGAAAGTGGCCTGTCATTCACCCACCCTCTGCTCTAAGGTGCAAAGAAAGGTGGGCTTCAGAGTGATACAAACACATGGCGAGAAGCAGACAGGAGTGGGAGAGAGAAGCCTAGAGAGTGGCTTGGGGGTAGCAGGACTGGTGACTTTATCTGACCTATTACCTCTATCTATGTCCCTAATCCATCCCCAGGTAAACATACAATCTGAGCAAAAACTGGGTTTGCCATGAGGACAACTTCAAGTCTTCTAGCCCTAGAAGTTTTTGCTTTAAGCGATCTCAATTTGGTTTCTGTTGCTTACAATCAAAGAGTTCTAAGTAATTCACCACCCATTCCAACCAAACCAAACACATGCACACACATACACAGACACATACACACACACACACACACACACACACACACACCATGAACCTATGCAGGGTAGAGGGTAGTTTCTCTCAAGCCCCTCTAAAAAGCTTCTCCAGCCAGAAGATGTAGGCGAATGTTTTTCCATTCAACTTGCTCTCAGCTCCCCGCCCCTACCTGCCACTGCTGGGTGGCTCCAAACCCTACCTGAGTTAATGTTCCTTGGAAAAGCTTTCCTGCTGAGGCTCATCCAACTCCAATCAGCACCTCCAGCCTCAGCCCCAGCTCAGCTTCCCCTCCCTGTAGAGAACTTGTCCATAAAAATACACTCAGTAACGTAACGTCAATTCTATGTTCTGGCTTTTCTGGTGTGTGTCCTAACTTCCTGGTGGTCTATGAGCTTTTCAATAAGGAAGACAGGCATCCCTTCCCAGCAGCATCTGGTGCAGTACTTTCTACATGATAGACACTCAATTAATTTAACTGCCTGACTGGTTAGAACAGGAAAGGTAATAAGCCAGCATCCAAACTTGCTCCCAGCAGGCCTCTAACTTCCTCCCTGAAAATGGCAGGCATCAGGAGCTCTGGGGCCCTCCACTCACTTCCAATCCTGAATTAAGATGTGGTGCTGCATGAATGACTCAGCCCTTTGGAACCATCTGAACAGGGATCAGGTGCAAAGCAGAGCTAAAGGGTGCAGGGCAGGATCTTGGAAAGCAAGGCCTGTCAGAGAGTGCATGGGCATGAATGTGAACAACCAAGGCCCTAAACTAGGACAGGGAATAGCCCTAGGATCAGCTCTGGGCATGCACGTGAGACTGGGGACCTCCAACCCAACTCCAAACTTTCCCCACAGCCTTCCTCTTCCAAAGCGCACTGTGAGCACCCGTGCTTTTTACTTCAGACCCTACATCCCACCCATCGCTCTTAACTACTTTCTGCAGATAGGGGAACAAGAAAAACCTAATGACTTAGCAGTATAAATCTTCAAAGAGTGTCTTCTTTTTGGCCAAAAAAAAAAAAAAAACTACAGCTGCTACTCTATGCCAGTCATTATAACTCTATTAAGTAAATTACCATTAATTATTTCTATTTTACAGAAGGGAAAACTGAGGCTCAGAGAGATTAAGTCTTTTGCCCAAAAGTATAAGTATGCAGAAAGCCATTCAGATAGGAGGTGGTAGATCTGGGATTTGAATCCACGTATTTTTTTGTGTAGAAGTTGAATATTTTCCTGTATACCTTGCTGACTCCTGAGATAAGGCAGCAAGACCCCACGCTAAGAAAAACTTGGCCAAACTACACAAGGAATCCTTCCTGGTCAGCAGGAGGTCAGGAAGATCAGCAGGGATGAGTGTAGGTGAAGGTGAAACTGAGCATGACAGACAGTAAGATCATAGTGAGACCCTGTGTCCCACCCAGAGTGCTACGGCCCACCAGGGCAAAAAGAGCATTAATTGAGAGCAATAGGTCAAATAACAAAGGTCCAGAACAAAGGTCACCTTCAAGGTGACCATCTGTTTCCTGCAAGAAAGAGGAGAAAAATTCAACAGATTTTGTTCTCCTTTCCCACTATCAGAGATTAATATATTTGATTTTACCATCATCTTCATCATCATCATCATCATCATCATCATCATCAACTAACACTTATTAAGTGCTTGTGTACTACATACTTGACTTTTATTATCTCATTTAACCCTTACAACAACCCAGGGCAGGGATATGGGTGTTATCCTCCCCACCTTTAACAAATTAGGAGACTAAGGCTCAGAGTGCTGCATCAACTTTATCCAAGCTGCATAGCAAGCCAATGGAAGAACCAGAATAGAACCTGAAACTGTTTGCCTCCAGAACCCAAGCCCATAACTATGACTACAGCAAGGGCTGCGCTGGTCATCACACTGAGGGGTAGTCGTTGCTGGCTCTGAGGTCTCAATACACTCAGGACATTGAGATGTGTGTGTACTATGGAGAAGCAGGATGGCAGCCCCCACTGCCACCCTACCCCCAGAAGCTAGAAGAGAAGGCCTGTATGAATAGGGGTGGTCAAGTATCAGCCCTGGGCAGCCTAGGGGAGCAGCAGGAGGAAGGAAGCAGCACAGGCACTAACCCTTAGTCTTGAAGCATCCAAAGGACCAGTGCTGCCTGAAGCACAGAACCCTGAGTCCCTTTGCTTCCTCTCTGCAGCATCCTATTTTTACCCCATGTTCCAAGAAGATTCCTCTTACACAGTCACAATCACGTGTTACCAGAGCCTTCTCAGGGCTATGACTTTCTCAAGACCAAAATAAAGCCTCCATTTGCTATCCCACCCTGATGCCGTATGAAATACTTCATCACCATGGTTTTTGTTGTGGGGGTTACTTGGTAGAGAATCTGAAAACATATAAAGAGAAAGGTATGGTAGGACTTACATCTCTTTTTCATTCCTTAAGAAGAATTGTTATTTTGGTAAAGAAGGCTTGCAGCAGCATTGATTGCAATGCTGGGGGTTTCACAGTTGTGCTAATGCAGTCCTTTTTCTTTAGAAGCCAAGCCTGTTAAGCAGGGTGGATGCTAATGACTGCATAGAAATTATAGAGCAAAATTTTATTCTAGGAAATTGAAATTGTAACTGATCTCCACTTTTATATTCTGTTGGATACTGATATAACATAATCATCATGAAAAATTCCACAAATACCTATGGATAATTTGCAATCTTAGATAATTGTGCTAGTGTCTTTCTTAAAAATAAACCAGATTTATGGTATTCAGTAAGTCACTGACTGAGACCACATGAAAAGGCAGTATGGTGCCAAGGTTTGTGAGTAGGGCTGGAATCTGAGAAACCAGGGTTCAGTTCTCAGCTCAGCGCTACTTGGGGTGGCGCCTCAGAAGCTCCCCAGCCTCTGCTCCATTCTGCACCTATCCATAAGGTGGGAGTGATAATAATAACCCACCTCCATGGCTGATCACTGAGATCACATTGGAAGATTACCCAGCAGTAGCAGAGGATTCCCAAATGTGTTTTCTTCTTAGCAGACAGGTTTATTGTGATAATGTTCAATTTCACCTGAGCCCTATGCTCCTGGAAGCATGAAAGGTTCAAAAGTCCCCCACTTGGCCCACCACAGTGGCTCACACCTGTAATTCCAGCACTTTGGATGGCCCAGGTGGGCAGATCACTTGAGGCCAGGAGTTTAAGACCAGCCTGGACCAACATGGTGAAACACTGTCTCTACTAAAAACACACAAAAAATTAACTAGGCGTGGTAGTGCACACCTGTAATCCCAGTTGTTCAGGAGGCTGGGGTAGGAGAATCACGTGAACCCAGGAGGCAGAGGTTGCAGTGATCGGAGATCACGCCATTGCACTCCAGCCTGGGCAACAAGAGTG
This sequence comes from Papio anubis, assembly GCF_008728515.1. NCBI lineage: Eukaryota > Metazoa > Chordata > Mammalia > Primates > Cercopithecidae > Papio > Papio anubis. The sequence goes on from NC_044987.1 coordinate 22,120,045, forward strand.
GAACTCCACCTCAAAAAAAAAAAGGTCCCCCACCCTTTTGTGTTCTGGTGAATGCCATCCTGCAAAGAACTCCCCCTTCCCCATTTGACTCACATAAGAACCATGGATGCCTCCCTTGATCACCTGTGACAAAGTTAGACACACACTCTCCAAACTCCCATTCTTTGCCTTATAAATGATCATCTGAACCATTTCATCCCAAACCATTCAATAGGAACAATCCAAACAAAATGCCTGTAAACCAAACATTAGCTAAGTTTCTCCCTTTCATCCAGTCCCTGAACTTTGGCTCACCCTCACCCTAAGCCAGTAGACGGCCCATCTTGAGAGCAGGCGGGTCTCAGGATTATAACATTCTCTGAGCTGCTGTCCTGATCCTGTCATCCCACTCCTTCACAGTGGTTCTTTCTAGCCTTGTTTACTCCTCCCTATAAAAGAAAAACCCTTTTTGCCTAACCTTTGGGAGACCTGCAGGTACATTAGTCCCCCGGCCTTATCCACAGTTTCACTTTCTGGAGCTTCAGTTACCAAAAGTCAACTATGGTCAAAAAGTAGATGAGTACGTTAAAAACATCCCTGTCTGACTGCTCTGAAGAAAGCAGTGGTTCTCTCAGCACGGCGTTCGAGCTCTAAGAACAGACAGACTACCTCCTCAAGTGCGTCCCTGCCCCATGTGTAGCCTGACTGGGAGACACCTCCCAGTAGGGGCCGACAGACACCTTAAACAGGCAGGTGCTCCTCTGGGACGAAACTTCCAGAGGAAGGATCAGGCAGCAATGTTTGCTGTTCTGCAGCCTCCGCTGGTGATGCCCAGGCAAACAGGATCTGGAGTGGACCTCCAGCAAACTGCAACAGACCTGCAGCTGAGAGGCCTGATTGTTAGAAGGAAAACTAACAAACAAAAAGGAGTAGCATCAACATCAACAAAAAGGACATCCACACCAAAACCCCATCTGTAGGTCACCAACATCAAAGACCAAAGGTAGATAAAACCACAAAGATGGGGAGAAACCAGAGCAGAAAAGCAGAAAATTCCAAAAACCAGAGCACCTCTTCTCCCCCAAAGGATCGCAGCTCCTCGCCAGCAAGGGAACAAAACTGGATGGAGAATGAGTGTGATGAGTTGACAGAAGTAGGCTTCAGAAGGTCGGTAATAACAAACTTCTCTGAGCTAAAGGAGCATGTTCTAACCCATTGCAAGGAAGATAAAAACCTTGAAAAAAGGTTAGATGAATGGCTAACTAGAATAAACAGTGCAGAGAAGAGCTTAAACAACCTGAAGGAGCTGAAAACCACAGCACGAGAACTTCGTGACACATGCACAAGCTTCAATAGCCAATTCAATCAAGTAGAAGAAAGGATATCAGTGATTGAAGATAAAAATCAATGAAATAAGGCAAGAAGACAAGATTAGATAAAAAAGAGTGAAAAGAAATGAACAAAGACTCTGAGAAATATGGGACTATGTGAAAAGACCAAATATACATTTGACTGATGTACCCGAAAGGGATGGGGAGAATGGAACCAAGTTAGAAAACACTCTTCAGGATATTATCCAGGAGAACTTCCCTAACCTAGCAAGGCAGGCCAACATTCAAATTCAGGAAATACAGAGAACACCACAAAGATACTCCTTGAGAAGAGCAACCCCAAGACACATAATTGTCAAATTCACCAAGGTTGAAATGAAGGAAAAAATGTTAATGGCAGCCAGAGAGAAAGGCTGGGTTACCCACAAAGGGAAGCCCATCAAACTAACAGTGAATCTCTCAGTGGAAACCCTACAAGCCAGAAGAGAGTGGGGGCCAATATTCAACATTCTTAAAGAAAAGAATTTTCAACCCAGAATCTCATATCCAGACAAACTAAGCTTCATAAGCGAAGGAGAAATAAAATCCTTTACAGACAAGCAAATGCTGAGAGATTTTGTTACCACCAGGCCTACCTTACAAGAGCTCCTGAAGGAAGCACTAAACATGGAAAGGAACAACCAGTAACAGCCACTGCAAAAACATGCCATATTGTAAAGACTGTCAATATTATGAAGAAACTGCATCAATTAATGGGCAAAATAAACAGCAAACATCATAATGACAGGATCAAATTCAAACATAATAATATTAACCTTAAACGTAAATGGGCTAGCCCCAGTTAAAAGACACAGACTGGCAAATTGGATAAAGAGTCAAGACCCATTGGTGTGCTGTATTCAGGAGACCTATCTCACATGCAAAATGCACTTAGGCTCAAAATAAAGGTATGGAGGAAGATCTAACAAGCAAATGGAAAGCAAAAATAAAAAGCAGGGGTTGCAATCCTAGTCTCTGATAAAACAGACTTTAAACCAACAAAGATCAAAAGAGACAAAGAAGGCCACTACATAATGGTAAAGGGATCAATTCAACAAGAAGAGCTAACTATCCTAAATATATATTCACCCAATACAGGAGCACCCAGATTCATAAAGCAAGTCCTTAGAGACCTACAAAGAGACTTAGACTCCCATACAATAATAATGGGAGACTTTAATACCCTACTGTCAATATTAAACAGATCAATGAGACAGAAGGTTAACAAGGATATCCAGGACTTCAATTCAGCTCTGGAACAAGCAGACTTAATAGACATCTACAGAACTCTACACCTCAAAGCAACAGAATATACATTTTTTCTCAGCACCACATTGCTCTTATTCTAAAATTGACCACATAATTGGAAGTAAAACACTCCTCAGCAAATGTAAAAGAACAGAAATCGTAATAAACTGTCTCTCAGACCACAGTGCAACCAAATTAGAACCCCAGATTAAGAAACTCACTCAAAACAGCACAATTACATGGAAACTGAACAACCTGCTCCTGAATGACTACTGGGTAAATAATGAAATGAAGGTAGAAATAAAGATGCTCTTTGAAACCAATGAGAACAAAGACACAATATACCAGAATCTCTGGGACACATTTAAAGCAGTGTGTAGAGGGAAATTTATAGCACTAACTGCCCACACAAGAGAAAACAGGAAATATCTAAAATCGACACCCTAACATCACAATTAAAAGAACTAGAGAAGCAAGAGCAAACAAATTCAAAAACTAGCAGAAGGCAAAAAAAATAACTAAGATCAGAGCAAAACCGAAGGAGAAAGAGACACAAAAAAACCCTTCAAAACATCAATGAATCCAGGAGTTGTTTTTTTTGAAAAGATCGACAAAATAAAATAGATAGACCATTAACAAGACTAATAAAGAAGAAAGAAGAATCAAATAGATGCAATAAAAAATGATAAAGGGGATATCACCACCGATCCCACAGAAATACAAACTACCATCAGAGAATACTATAACACCTCTATGCAAATAAACTAGAAAATCTAGAAGAAATGGATAAATTCCTGGACACATACACCCTCCCAAGACTAAAAGAGGAAGAAATGGACTCTCTGAATAGACCAATAACAGGTTCTGAAATTGAGGCAATAATTAATAGCCTACCAACCAAAAAAAGTCCAGGACCAGACCGATTGATAGCCGAATTCTACCAGAGATATAAAGAGGAACTTGTACCACTCCTTCTGAAACTATTCCAATCAATAGAACAAGAGGGAATCCTCCCTAACTCATTTTATGAGGCCAGTATCATCCTGATACCAAAGCCTGGCAGAGATACACACACAAAAAAAGAGAATTTGAGGCCAATATCCCTGATGAACATTGATGCAAAAATCCCCAGTAAAATACTGGCAAACCAAATCCAGCAGCACATCAAAAAACTTATCCACCATGATCAAGTCGGCTTCATCCCTGGGATGTAAGGCTGGTTCAACATACACAAATCAGTAAATGTAATCCATCACATAAACAGAACCAATGACAAAAACTACATGATTATCTCAATAGATACAGAAAAGGCCTTCAACAAAATTCAACAGCCTTTCATGCTAAAAACTCTCAACAAGCTAGGTATTAATGGAACGTATCTCAAACTAATAAGAGCTATTTATGACAAAGCCACAGCCAATATCATACTGAATGGGTAAAAACTAGAAGCATTCCCTTTGAAAACCGGCACAAGACAAAGACGCTCTCTCTCACCACTCCTGTTCAACATAGTGTTGAAAGTTCTGGCTAGGGCAATCAGGCACAAGAAAGAAATAAAGAGTATTCAGTTAGGAAAAGAGGAAGTCAAATTGTCTGTGTTTGCAGATGACATGACTGTATATTTAGAAAACCCTATCATCTCAGCCCAAAATCTTCTTAAGCTGATAAGCAACTTCAGCAAAATCTCAGGATACAAAATCAATGAGCAAAAATCACAAGCATTTCTATACACCAATAATAGACAAACAGAGAGCCAAATCATGAGTGAACTCCCATTCACAATTACTACAAAGAGAATAAAATACCTAGGAATCCAACTTACAAGGGATGTGAAGGACCTCTTCAAGCAGAACTACAAACAACTGTTCAAGGAAATAAGAGAGGACACAAACAAATGGAAGAACATTCCATGCTCATGGATAGGAAGAATCAGTATCATGAAAATGGCCATACCACCCAAGATAATTTATAGATTCAATACTATCCCCATCAAGCTACCACTGACTTTCTTCAAATAATTGGAAAAAACTACTTTAAAGTTCATATGAAACCAAAAATGAGCCTGCATAGCCAAAACAATTCTAAGCAAAAAGAACAAAGCTAGAGGCATCACACTATCTGACTTCAAACTATACTACAAGTCTATAGTAAACAAAACAGCATGATACTGGTACCAAAACAGATATATAGACCAATGGAACAGAACAGTGGCCTCAGAAATAACACCACACATCTACAACCACCTTATCTTTGACAAACCCGACAAAAACAAGCAATGGGGAATGGATTCCCTATTTAATATATGGAGCTGGGAAAACTGGCTAGCCATAGCTAGGTAGAAAGTATGGCATATGTAGAAAGCTGAAACTGGATACCTTCCTTACACCATATACAAAAATTAACTCAAGATGGATTAAAGACTTAAATATTAGACCAAAAGCCATAAAAACCCTAGAAGAAAACCTAGGCAATACCATTCAGGACATAGGCATGGGCAAGGACTTCATGACTAAAACACCAAAAGCAATGGCAACAAAAGCCAAAATAGACAAATGGGATCTAATTAAACTAAAGAGCTTCTGCACAGCAAAAGAAACTATCATCTGAGTGAAAAGGCAACCTACAGAATGGGAGAAAATTTTCGCAGTCTACCTATCTTACAAAGGGCTAATATCCAGAATCTACAAAGAACTTAAACAAATTCACAAGAAAAAAGCAAACAACTCCATCAAGAAGTGGGCAAAGGATATGACCAGATACTTCTCAAAAGAAGACATCTATGCAGCCAACAGACATATGAAAAAATGCTCATCATCACTGATCATCAGAGAAATGCAAATCAAAACCACAGTGAGGTACCATCTCATGCCAGTTAGAATGGCACTCATTAAAAAGTCAGGAAACAACAGATGCTGGAGAGGATGTGGAGAAATAGGAACGCTTTTACACTGTTGGTGGGAGTGTAAATTAGTTCAACCATTGTGGGAGACAGTGTGGTGATTCCTCAAGGATCTAGAACTAGAAACACCATTTGACCCAGTGATCCCATTACTGGATATATACCCAAAGGATTATAAGTCATGCTGCTATAAAGATACATGCATGTATATGTTTATTGTGGCACTATTCACAATTGCAAAGACTTGGAACCAACCCAAATGTCCATCAATGATAGACTGGATTAAGAAAATGTGGCACATATACACCATGGAATACTATGCAGCCATGAAAAAGGATGAGTTCATGTCCTTTGCAGGGACATGGATGAAGCTGAAAACCATCTTTCTAAGCAAACTATCACAAGGACAGAAAACCAAATACCACATGTTCTCACTCATAGGTGGAAGTTGAAAAAGGAGAACATATGGACACAGGGCAGGGAACATCACACACTGGGGCCTGTCGGAGGGGTTGGGGGCTGGGGGAGGGATAGCATTAGGAGAAATACCTAATGTAAATGACGAGTTGATGGGTGCAGCAAACCAATATGGCACATGTATACCTATGTAACAAACCTGCACGTTGTGCACATGTACCCTCGAACTTAAAGTATAATTTTTTAAAAAGTGAGTACAATTCGCTAAGATATTTTGAGAGCGAGAAAGACCACATTCACATAACTTTTATTATAGCATATTGATATATATATATATATATTTTTTTTTTTTTGAGACGGAGTCTTGCTCTGTCACCCAGGCTGGAGTACAGTGGCCGGATCTCAGCTCACTGCAAGCTCCGCCTCCCGGGTTTACGCCATTCTCCTGCCTCAGCCTCCCAAGTAGCTGGGACTATAGGCACCCGCCACCTCGCCCGGCTAGTTTTTTGTATTTTTAGTAGAGACGGGGTTTCACCGTGTTCGCCAGGATGGTCTCAATCTCCTGACCTCGTGATCCGCCCGTCTCGGCCTCCCAAAGTGCTGGGATTACAGGCTTGAGCCACCGTGTTATTAGTTACTATTGTTAATCTCTTACTGTGCCTAATTTGTAAGCTAAAATTTATCATAGACATGTACGTACAGAAAAAAAAAAACATTAAATATATAGGGTTTGCTACTATCCACGGTTTCACTCTCCACTGGGGATCTTGGAACATGTCCCTGTCGGAGAAAGGGGAATGACTCTATTACGGTCAGAGCATTCTCCCTATCGCAATAGTCTCTTCCTATCCCACTCCTTGAAATAATCCTTCCAATAAAATCTATTCTAAGTCCAGACTTGTTTTTTATTTGACAATGGCCATGGATGACTCTAAGGAGGTCTTAGACTCAACAACTGTCCTCTAAAACTGATCTCCAGTCCTGGAAAGTGCCATGAGCCAAGCATCTGCGGGCATGTAATATGGCCACACTTTAGTAAAGACATTTGTCAGGGTACTGCCACCGCCAGATGCTGTCGTGGCTCCCATGGATGAATGCTAATTATCCTTTCTTTCACCTTTCTGTTTGCATCTTTGAAGTCCTGGCATCAGATTCAAAGTCCTGGGAGGGAGTGTGTGATCGGCCTGGCTCAAGTCCCATGCTTGTGTCCTGAGGTCAGGAGCCAGGACAGAGAACCTCCCCAAGTTGGTTTCTGAGGACACAGGCAGGGCCCTGCATCCCAGCAATATTACACGCAATGGGGAAGACAGCTTGATGTTAGGACACCCACGAAAAACCAATAAATGTCTGCTATCTTTCTATCTAGATCCTAGATGTTTGTTTGTTTGTTTGTTTGCAGGGGTGAGGGGATGCTTGTTGTTGTTAAAAAAGACTCCAAAACTTGTTCTCTTCATCAATAATGTTGGTATAAAGTCCACAAATAATGATGTGTGGCTAAGGCTTCACAGAGCAGTGTACGGTTTCATAGACAACACATCTCTCAAACTCCCGTCCTCAAATTGCCCCCTGCCCACACCTTCGGCTTTGATTAATCAACCCAGATGCTGAGGCAAGAAGGGTTCTTCTTGCTGCCCTCCATGGTCTCCAGCTGCTGATACTGTCCCCCTAAGCCTGAGCCACTTATCACTGAAGAGGATCCTGGGCCCCATGTGACAGGGGGAAGGGAAGGCACCAGCATTAACCTGCTACCTGATTCTGCTGGGGCCTCTGCCAAATGCCTGTGGGGAGCTGCAATAAATTGTCATGCAACATGCCAACATAACAGCTGGTGACCAGTCATTAGGGTAATCCACCGAGCATGGGAATTTCAAAAACCTCTCAGCACGCACAGAAAATGAGAATTATTGCAAAACCAGGTGTTCCGGTCTAATTGCACCAAGTGGTTTGAAATGTTAATCTGCTCCCAAAAACTGCATTTTGCATGTGAGGAGTGTGGAAGAAATACTCCCAGCCAAGGCTTAATAGAGGAGAGCAAATACTTTGTTCCCTCATCTATTTACTCCATTGAGGTTGTTTCTAAGCTTTTGAGTCATAGAATCACAGAGAATTGTGGCTGGAATTGACCTTGAGGGCATCAGCTCTGTGCCCTGCCATAGTGCACAGCAGTCAAACTGTGCCAACCTGGTCCTCGGCAAGGTGAGCCTATACTTCCTAGAAACCTGCCCCAATCTGCCTCTCAGATGACATAGCAGCCAGACATGCCTCCCATTCACCCAGGGACTGTCATTTTTGCAGTATCAGCCGCATGTGTCTGTTGTGGGAAGCAGTCAACCCTGGCTATTAAGAGAAGTTCAGAGGCAGACACAACTGGCTTCAACTTCTTGCTCTGTCCTTGCTGGCTGTGTGGCTTGGGGCAAGTTTCTTCACCTCTCTGAGTTTCTTGAAGCCTCCATTTCCCCCTCTTTTGAAACCGGGATAATGAATCTACTTTACAAACAGAGGTTAGGATTAGCTTAGGTAATGTATATAAAGCACTTAGCAAAGTCTGTGGTCATGGCAATGAAACAGTAAAATAGCTCTTATTATTAATTCACTGGATTAGCTAACTTTATTCATTTTCAGAAATCAAGGGATCTTCCTCGTGGCTACATATTTAAAGACAGCACAACTTTCCCATGAATCGACGCCTTCATCCTTTCCTCTCCAGGCTCTGTTACTGATGTTTAGGGCTTGCTGTCACTCGGCCTTTGCTGCTGCTTCCAGTTGATCTGCCATGGGTTTGCAACCCCATTCTTTGCCCCCACCTTCATAATCTGCTCTATCCTGTTTCTCGGGCGCTGGGATGCTCTTTCTGCCCTCTCTGCCCTCCCTGACCTATGCAACTTCAAAGCCCAGCTCAAGTCCTGCCTTTTCCACAAAACTTCTTCTGGCTGCCCCAGCTCGTTCATTCAACAGCACATGCTGACTGAGCATTGGCACTAGGCTAGGCCCGTGCCTCCCTGAGGCTGGGGTGAAACGTAGACAGGACACACTCCATTCAGCCCTACCGAGCACTCCTTTCCCTGAACCACAGTGGCAGATTACAGTTTATTGCCACCCATGTTCATGGCTGATGTGCACATTATTCTTGCCTTTTGGAAGCTTAATTCTTTAAAGAAATGATGCAAGGCAATGCTGTGGAAGAAAGGACGCACACTGTGAGATCAAAGAGTCCTAGATTCAAATCCCAGCTCTGCTTCTTGCTAGCTGTGTGACCCTGGCACGTACGTGGGCTCACTACAGGAAAAGATGTGGTATCCCTGCAGAACCAATGCCCTGTCACAGTGTGAGGACCACTGGCTCCTGCTGAAACAAGCTGCAGACACTGTCTGACATTTTAGCATCACTGTCCCTTAGCTTTTGTCATTGTAGAATCTGAAGAATACCCCAGCCACTCTAGACTGGACACCAGGAAGTGACTTCTCTCTCTCCTCGAAGTCTATGCACAATATACAAGGAATAACACCAGAGTCTTCTTTTATCTAATCAGTTCACAAAACGGTTGAGCCAGTTTTTCTGCAGAGTTCTTTCTCCCCCTTCTCTGCAGAGTTGTTTATGAACATATTTTTTAATTGTCTGAGAAACATATATAACTTGTTATTCAAAGCTAGGTTACCATAACTCTGACTTCTGCTTGGGGGAAGAAACTAGGAGAGAGTGAAATAAACTCCGAGTACCCTTTCAAACAAATCCCACTGTTTCTGTGTAATATTATTTGAGCATCCTCAGAGCGGTGAGACTGTGGCAGAATCCTGCAAACCTCCCACGGCCACAGGTGTACTCCCTCAGGATCTGCCGTCTACCCAAATCACTTGGACACAGTAAAGGACAAAAGGGCCTCCAGCCCTGCTTGTCACTGCCGCTTTGCCCTGTGTTCTCTATTTGTGGCTTGCAGGCTGCTTTGGGGTGTTGGCAATAAAATATACGATGAATTGATTTGCCTTCGATCAGAGAATCTTTGTTCTATTTCCACTCTGAGTCTGACCAAAAAATACACTTGAGTCCATTGAAAGGTGAGTAAACAAAGCAGACCACTCCCAAAATCCACCAAAATGACAATTTTATTTTTTATTTTTTAAATTTTTTTGAGACAGAGTCTCACTCTCTCGCCCAGGCCAGAGTGCAGGGCTGCGATCTCGGCTCACTGTAACCTCCACGTCCTGGGTTCAAGCAATTCTCCTGCCTCAGCCTCCCAAGTAGCTAGGAGTACAAGCACACGCCACCACACCTGGCTAATTTTTGTATTTTTATTAGAGACGGGATTTTACTATGTTGACCAGGCTGGTCTTGAACCTGAATAGTGATATATAACTATTGAAGAAGAACTACAAGAAAATATTCTAACATGGAAAGTAAAAAGACAAAAATTATATGAAGGAAAAAATTAGAGACATAGAAGATTAATTAGAGCCTATATCTATCTCATAGAAGTTGAAACAGAGAGAAAGAACCAAGAGAAGGGAAGGGAGAAAAGAATCAAATAAATATTTCAAGTCTCTATGCCAAAAGGCCCACCAAGTACTAAGCAAGATGATTCTCAAAAGACTCCTACTTAGACATAAATATCCTCATGTGGTTTCACTACATGGAAAAGGGAAAGTTTCTAAAACCACTGGAGGAAGCAGTTTAACCTACAAAAGATTGATCATCTTCTCAACAATTCTGGATGCTAGGAGACAGTGAAGCAATTCCTACAAAATTTTGGGTTAAGTTATTTTGAACCCAGAAGCCACCCAAGGAACAGGACAAAAATAAAGATATTTTCAGACCTGCCAAGATCCAGAAATTTTACCTGAAAAAAAAAAAAGTTGCCTGAGGATATGCTCCAGAAAAGCAAACAAACAAAAAAGAAGCTGTGCAAATAAACAAGCACCAACCAAATGAGAACAAGCAAAGGCTATTTATTCAGAGCTTGCTCGAGCAAAAGAGTCAGCTGCCATCCATTGCATTTTGGCGAGACTCAAAAACAAGCAGAGAAATGGGAAAGCTCTATAGTAGAAAAAAGGAAAGGTTTCGGGCATGCCCTGATTGGAGGCTGTCGGCATGGGGAGGTCGCAGGTGGACTAACGAGAAGCTCAGCATCCCACAGGATTGATTACAGGTGCGTATCTGGCTTTCTCTGGTTGATCCCAAATTGGAAGCAGAGACAAAGACTAGGGATGCTGTCAGATATTAATCAAGTCCTGACTGTTGGAGACCCATTGCTTCTGAGGTTATTGTTAGGCTTCTTGGGCTGAGTGCCGGAGACAGTGGTCTGACTTACTATACATCTGACTTATCGATAATAAGCTGGCTTCTTGGGCTGGTTACTGTAGATAATGGATTGGTTTCCTGGGATAGTTGCTGCAGTTTGTGAGTCAGTGTTTTGTTTCTTAATATGGTTTGGCTATTATCCATTTATTTATTCAGTCCCTCAAACCAAAGAAAGAAAGATGTGGGACCTATCAAATGGTGGAACTAAAGAGTGCATCAAAAAAGTTCAGGATGACACAGCTAGAAAGTCTGTTTCAAATTGGCCACTTTCCAAATAGAATGATTAAGAAGTTGGAAATTCTTAGTAACATGGTGAAGGCATGTCAACCAGAAAACAGACACACACAATTATAAATTCCAGAATGAGACTCATGTTCCAGATTGAAAATGAGTTCTTATATTGAAGAATTGTTAGCATACAGCAAGATTCTGTTTACCTTTGATGCTTGGAACAACCTCCTTTGGAGAGCAAAGATTACATCAGAACATAGGATTACATCTCCTCCATAAAGCCAAACACTGTTCTGGTTCTGCAGCGAATAATCTTTACAAAATCACAGTATTGTTAAAGCCATGTATTGATTTTCAATTTTCAGCATCAACTTGCATATAAACAAAGCATGAAAGGGACTAGTTGTGGGTACGATATGAAGTGTAAACGTTCTACACTTTGACAACATAAAAGTAAAGTTAGCGCTGACCAATACTGGGGGGGAAGAGAAAGGTGGCAACATGGAGTTAATTTCCTTACATTACATGATAGAGAAACAAGACATACTAAGTTAATGCATCAAAGAATGATGGTTTAGGCACATTATTTTAAATTATAGAGAAAATATATACAAGAATAAAAATATAACAAAAATGGGCAGGCAGAAGTTGGGGAGATACAGGCCTCATCTATCACAGAGAGGAGTCAATAGCTACTGCTTCATATTGATAAATCAAGAAATGCGAATGTAAGCATATTATTTGAGTTATGGATAAAACCACCACCAACGCTTCCTCCCCACAAGAAAGTCGAGTGAAGAATTTGGACTAGCAATGGAGGTGAAGAGAAAGACTTATGTTTTATTTCATACCTTTCTGTACTATTTTAATGATTTTTCCCCAGGCACGTGTACTTAATATTCTTTTCTTCTTTCTCTTAACTTTAAAAGAAGTCAGGATTCAGAGACAGCACTTCAGAACTCCCACAAAGTGAACTCTTTTTTCTCTGTGCCCCAAAACAGCTTGGCTTTATTGTTTGACATGGCCTCACCAAGTTTGTGTTTTCAGCTGCACTTTCTCAGACCCACATTCTTGGGGATGTAGAAGAGACATTTAATGCATATTTATTGCATAGATGAGAAGACAGTAATTCCTTCCTGGAATAAACACGTTCAGAGAACCTACTGTGTGCTGGGCACTGGAGATACAGAAGTGAACGAAACAAAGTCACTGCCCTCATGGAAAGTGTTTATATTCTTATGGGCAAGATAGCCACCAAGCAAGGAAAACCTGCCCTTCCTTCACCTGCTGAGAGAAAAGCTAGACAAACCCACGTCCGCATCTCTGTTACCAGCTGCAAGATCCTGAGCCAATGACTAAACCTCTTGGAGCTTTTATGTCCCCATCTGTAAATTGCAGATGCCTACCTTTCAGGGTCATCAGAAGAGTAAACATGGTTCCAGGTTCCCACGTTGAGTTACAGAGACACAAATTGGAGTTTTTAATAATCTAGAAAGGAAATACAAAATCAATTCAAGTTTCAACACTCTTTGGGTAAGAGCTTATAACAATATAAATATCAAACTATTTCTAGTTTAGTTGAGAGAAGTATAGATTTTGAGTCTTTTGGTGTTGATGACTTAGAAAAATCAGCAGGATGAATCTTCATTCAAGTAAGACTCTATTTCCCAAAGTATGTTTGGTGAAACGCTTGTAGCAAGGGCTCTACAGCTAAACAAACAGTAGAAGTGCAGCCTATGATAGCCCTCTCTTAGAAAGTCACAATGCGCCCTGGTGTAATAAAGGTCCTGAGAAGTCCTGCCGCAAACAGGCCTGTTCAGCCCACAATTTCCCAATTGACTTCACCATGGAACTCTTCCACCCACTCTCCATCCACAGAATGGGTGGAGTGCTGTCCCACACAAACATCTCCTACCCACCCTAATTCCACTGAATTAGTACTTAGCAGAATACACTTTAGAAAATGCTGAAGCAGAGGGCTTGTGGCCTCTGTTTAGGTCAAGCCAGAGATAATAGTCTTCACGAATTCCCTAGCACTAAAAAAAGCTCACCAGACTCAAGCAAGGCCCATGTGGCCAACAGCAGACCTCACTGAACAGTTTCTCTCTCCTAAAGGCCTTTCACATTGTGTGGGCGGCACATGAATGCCGCTAGGACGTGATGAACGTATCTGCACAGCCTGGGAGCCCTCCTGAGGCCCCTCTGGGCTCCTGCCATCCCGTCAGGTTCAACAGTGAATCGGAACCATCCTGCCATCTAACTGATGCCAGCAAATCCACCCCAAGAACACCTGTTCCTCAAATAGCCAACTAATCCTGCAGACACTTCTCGAACACACAGCCTAACACGTGAGGGGTGTATGGCAGCCGTTTCCAAAGACACCACTGTGCCCAGCCCTACAAGCCCTCGAACCTCCCCCTGCACCCCTCCCCACCCACATCACACCTCTACGCACACACACACAGAAAGCTTCCTCCTGGCTTCCAGCACACGCAGAATAAAAGCTGTTCTTGGGGCCTATGGGCTTTGCCAGAAAAAGAGTTTTGGGGACAAAACTGATACTGCTGCTGGAGTAAACTAGCAAATCAAAGGACAACTGACTGGCATTTCCTTCTGTTCCTGTGACATCTTCATTTTGTGCAGAAAGTGCAGTTTGGATACCACTGACAGCTGCTGACCCTCCTGTAGGAGGCTGGAAGCCCACGATCCCTCCAAATGGCAAGCTCTGCTTTTCCCTCCTCTTATGCAGTGACAGGCAGGCTGTCACCTGGAGCCTTGCCTGGCTTTGTTCCCTTCCACAGAGACTCACCACGGCAAGCCGTGTGTGCTGCTGCCACTCACAGCCACTCTGTTCAAACCATATCAAGTAGTTGGAAAAGTGATACAAAGCGGATGGTAGAGGAAGAGGCAACTGCCTCCCAGGAGTGATCAGAGCATGAAAAGCCCTCTTTCCTCCAAAACATTCTCCCCTGCCAGCTGTAAATGCCTAAAATATTAGAGTAAGAGTTTAATTCCTTCGACTGAAAGCAGGTGGTACGTGGGAGGTGCGTGGCGCTTGCCCCTGCCTCCTCCTCTACGTTCGTGGCAGGCGTCGCAACCCAATCCGGGAATATTTCCTGCAGCTTTGCACCCCCTTCCAGCCACTGCCCTACTAAGTTTTCCATTTATTCCCATCAAATATACCTTCCCGTATTTGTAAGAAATCGTTTAAAATAATACAGAAAAAAAAGTATAGGGGGAGATAAGTGAAGAATGGAAGCAAAAATGATAGACTGTTGATAAATGTTGAAGCCAGTGGGTATGTATGGGTTCATTATATTTTCTCTCTATTTTTGTGTATATTTAAAATTCCTATAATAAAAATCTAAATTAAAATATATATACAGGCCGGGCGTGGTGGCTCATTCCTGTAATCCAAGCACTTTAGGAGGCCGAAGCAGGAGGATCACTTGAGCCCAGAAGTTCAAGACCAGCCTGGGCAACATGGCAAAACCCCATCTCTACCAAAAAAAAAACAAAAAATTTTTAAAAAATTAGCCAGGCATGGTGGTGCATGCCTGTAGTCCCAGCTACTCAGGCGGCTGAAGCGGGAGGATGACTTGAGCCTAGGAGGCAGAAGTTGCAGTAAGCCAAGATCGCAGCAGTGTATTCCAGCCTGGGTGACAGAGTGAGATGCTGCTAAAAAAAAATATACATATATATATACACACACACATACACATACACACATACACACGCACACACACATACACACACACACATATACATATAGTATATGTGTATATATGCCAGTTTCCCTTCCTACCTGATATCACTTAGATATCAACTTAAATTATAACGTGAATGAGTTTTTGCATCTTTTTGAGAGCAAATTTTGACAGTAAAAGAATAGAATAGCTGAATTCTCAGTGAGGCAGGAGGAGGCCACCAATTGGGAGGAAAACAAAGTCAAACATAATTGAGAGGCAAGGGTTCCCAAAAACCTGGAAGGGTATTTACTTTACAAACTGTTAAGTCAATGCTATTCAAGAACAATCAAACTGGATTAGGGAACTTTGGTGGAGAAACTAAATGGCCATTTGCTCTCTCGGCATTGTTGGTTTCTGAAGTGTGAATTTTTGCTGTTGTCCACCTCTGCTTTTTGCATCAAGCAGCTGAGTGTTAGAGGCCAAGGTGTTGATTTAAGGTATGAACTTTAATAGTTTGTGGACCAGCCCCTGTTATTTCAATGAACCCAGTTTTCAAGTTATTGACTCTATACTGTTCTCTGATCCCAAGGACACCAATGAATCTGTTTCTAGCCTCCAGCAGATTTAGAAGAATTCATTTCTCGCCCGTAATTTACTGAATTATTTTCATTCAAGATTCTTAGATGAAGCCACCCTTCAAAATATTGCGACATGGGAGAAGTTGTATAAGACCTGCTCTTTCCATTACATCCCCCTTTAAACACCGGCTGTTCCCCCGTTCAAAAGTCAATCAGTAAAGATGTAATTCTACTATGGGAACATTAAAGCATTCGGCAATAGGAGTCTGGTTAAATAAACTGAAGTTATACACACAATGCAATATCTATGCAACCATCAAAGAGGATGAATTTGATCTTTAGGGGCTGAGATGAAAAGATCTCTAAGATACACTATTTAGTGTGACGCAAAAGCCCAGTTGCCCTGTGGACATGAAGGGACAAGATCACCCCCTGCACAGACAGGAAGTGTTTAACGCTAGTCACCAGAACTGAAGGCTCACCAAGCCTGCCCCTGAGCACAAAGACAGATGGAAATGGTGGAGCACAGGGGGATGGCAGAGTTTGAAAAAGGTCATGTGCCTTGTTCCAGAAAAGAGTAAAGCTGCTCCCCTCTACCTGAGACCTGAGAGCAGCTAAGAGGAACAAAGCCTCTATCATGATTTTTGCATATTTGTGCCTGCCTTTTGGAAATAGAAAGCAGTTACCTTAAGATCCAATCATATAAATTGTAAGTTTCTGAGCCTCTGGCATTTTCCTTATTTTCTTCTTTTTATGCCTGAGTACTATATTTAATAAAGTTCTTGGAAAATGCTTGGAGAGCCAATTCATGCTAGAGACAAAGAAGGAAAGGAGGTGTCGCACCCCCTGGGTCTAAATTTCAAAGGTGAAGTTGTGTGCCCTCAGGTGGGGTAAGGTCAAATAAGTGAGAAAATGCACGAAGCAGGTGAACTTCAAGGGTTCAAGCTCTTTCTGTTCACACTCACAGCTGGATATTTTATTTTCATAACTCTTCTCTGCTGGAAATTTTGTGGTTAGTTTTGCAGGGTGTGGCAGAGACTGCCACATTCTCCTCTTATGCTAATGTGTATTCTCTGATCACTGGCTGGGCAAATAGCTGTGTGGAATAAGGACCATATGTCCCAGCCTCCCTGGCTACTAGGTGTGGTCAATTGACTAAGTCAAAAGACAAATCAAGAGGGTATGGTAAGTGTAATTGGAACATGTGATTTCTGGGCAGAGCTCTTAAAGAGAGAGATCCCAACTCCTCCTCCTCCTTTTTTCTACTGACTAGAATGTGAGCATAATGGCTGCTTTTTGGACCAAAAGGCAGAATCTTCATGTTGAAGATGTAGAGCAACAAGAGACATGGAGTCTGGCTTCCTGATCACTGTAGAACTGACAAACCAATTTAGGACAGCCTATGTCTATGGGATAAATAAACTTCAATTTAGTTTAGGCCACTGCAGTGCTGGATTTTTCTGTCACTAATAGTCAAGCTTAAACATGGCTAACAGAAAATTTTCTAAGTCTTTTGCCTGAAAGAGTCCAAGGGCTTTATCAGGGCTGTGTGTGTGTGTGTGTGCGCGCATCTGGGAATAAGGTTACCATGGATCACTTCAGAGAGGGGGCATGTGCCTCCTCCTCTTTCTGTAGAAAAGTCTCATTTTGGGGGAGGTGTCCTCTGTTCCATTTTTCTCCAGCTTGCCCCTGTGAGCACTGGCCAGGCTGCAGAATCTGTGGGCACTGGGTGAGAAGGAGGTTCTCTTAGAGTCTCTGCTTCATTCAGAACAGCTTCAACTGATTCCTCTCATAGTCCAGGTGACTAAGTCAGGGTGGTCTCATTACAGGGATGATTGTTTCCTCCGAGTCTTTAAGTAAGAACCCTAGTTGTGATACTAGACCTCTTATTCCCTTTTCCTGCAATAACCCAGCTTCAATTCAGCTTCAGATAAATTTGAGTAAATTTCATCAGAACTGAATCTTCCTTTCAGATCTGTAGACCCACACTGCCAAGATGCAGTTTGGGCATCTTGTTAGGACTTTCATGAAAGCCCTAACAAGAAAGACTATTATTCTCAAGGTTGAACCCACAGATACAATAAAAAATGCGAAAGCTAAGATTCCTCCAATCAACAGGGGTTGATTTTGCTGGCAACTGGAAGATGGATGTACCAATGTCTGATTATAAAATTCAAAAAAAGGCCTCTTTTGCTGTTGAGGCTTCATGGTGCTAAGAAGTCATCTTATCACGCTCCCAAGAAGAATAAGTCTAAGAGAAAGAAGGTGAAGTTATTTGCTCTGAAATACAATAAGGTTGATGGAGATTGGCAAAATGGGTCGCCTTCTCCAAGGGTGTCCTTCCGATGGCGTCTTCATGGGCCATGTTAACCCACGTGACTATGCGAGTGCTGTCTAATCCTTGCTGCAACAAACCAGAAGATAAGAACGTGTGTGTGTGTGTGTTTGTGTGTGTGTGTGTGAATATAAGACTAGAACTACTTTAACTATTGGATTTTATGCCAACATTTGAAATACAAAGATTTAGATTTTATTCTTGAAAAGGCAAAATTATGGTGATGGAGAACAGATTAGTGGTTTCCAGGGGCTATAGGTGGGGTGGGAGCATAAGGGAGTTTTTTTGGGAGTCATGAAATAGCTCTGCATCCTGATTGTGTTGATGTGGTTCCACAAAGGTACATATGTGTTAAAACTTACAGAACTAGACATCAAACAAATTCAAGTTTACAGAATAATTTTAATTAAATTTTAAAAGGTCTTTCTGAGCATCCAAAAAATAAACAGACCCATACTTTTGTTTATATGAAACTAACAAGGAACGTACAGCAAATTCTTGCAGGCACTCCCAGTATCTACATATCAGTATTCACACACTGAGGCCACTATGTCACTTAGAGATGGCTACAAGGATGAGCTCCCAGATCATAGGGGACCAGATCACTGGTAGAAGGACAGTGGGACAGTAACCAGTCACAAAAACCATTCCATCTTCTTACAAAGGGACATTCTCTGTGCACAGTGATTCATAGAAGACCCCCAAAGTGTGCAAAATAAAGACACCTGCAAAAGAGAAAAAGAAAATACTCAGTTTGTTCGACCTGACTAGTTACCTAGAAGAATTACCACCACATACACACAAAAAATCATGCACTATGTAAGCATAACAGTGTGTTCTCTATAAATATCTGCCCGGAGTCTTCCAGTGGCTCACAGAAACCTGGAACCAACTATGGAGCTGGGAAGAAAGTTGGCACACAGGGAGGAGAGTCTCAAACGAGATTAAATTTCTGACTAGCACAGTATGATGGGAACATGGAGTCAAAATTAGGTTTACTTATGGGCGAGGACAGAATTGGAGATTTCTTACCCATCTGAGTTTGGGGACTGGGATTGGTGCCCCCTATCCCAACCAAACTCACGCACTGTCACTCTCGATAACCATGCGGTAACCCTCTCCTCCCCACTTCCTGGCTCCAGGAGTGACTAGGATGTGTTTCGCGCCCCCACATCACTTCCCCTTAGCCCACCAGGATTTCCGCTGCAGCTGTGACAGCCAGTCCCCATGAATGGTGCAGGGGACCACCTCCAGCATCCTGCTGGTCTATTTGTTACCCTCAGGGCTTTTTATCCGAAATTTCAGGGTCTTAGTGTGCAGGGCAGTCCGAAGGCAACCCCAGAAGGCAACCTCAACCAATGGGTTTGGAAATCAGAGAATAAATGCACCCACCTCCCCTCCGGAGTGAAGCGTCCAAGGAGACATTCCTGACAGATGCTCACCAGGACTGGGCCCAGCTGACCGCCATGGCAGCCAACTCAAGACTGACTCTTCCTCCTTCCCTGCCTGGCTCATTCTGCTCCCTCACTCCCTTGCCTTGGATCACTCCACACATAAACTCACTGCTCCCGAATCCTTGTTTCAGGCTTAGTTTTCAGGGAAACCCAAACTAAGACAAATGGCTAGATTATGACTCTCTACTCCATCTCACTCGCTCCGTGAGGTCCTAGAGCCAGCTCCCGGAACATAATTGCACATTTCCATCAAATGCCATTGGCTGGAAAAACTTCAATCCTTTAATGTCGGTAAATGGACTAAGACGTGGGCTCTGTCTAATGAGGAAGCTTTGCAGCTACCTCCCTATACCATTTCAAGAAGCTGCCACTTTCCAGTTCCAGATGCCTCTTGTCCCCAGCCCCGGCTCCCCTTGGCCCCCAGGCTGTAACCAGCAGATCCTGACCATTCCTGTCTTCTGCCTTCATTTGTGTAAAGAGCCCCAGGAGGCTAATGCTCTGAGCATTTCAGTGCCCATTGGAGGGCTGCAATTTCTTCACTAATTAGGCAGGTGAAAGGGCTGTGCCGAGGGGCCTTTGCTCCTGCATCTAACACCAGCGTTACACCAGGTGGCATAGCTTTCCCCCTCCTTCCTCAGTCTGTTCAAGCCCATTGCCTCCCAGCCACAACTGCTCAGGTTAAGATGCGTCAAGATGGAAAGTTGCCACTTGATTAAGATAAAAATAAAATAATCAAAATATGTACCACGTTCCTCCTTTGAACAGATGGCCAGGAAGCTTGCCTCATAACATTGAACATCAAAAATGAATCAGAGGCTCATCTTCCTTCATAATCAAGAATTTGCTCACTGTTTGTACTACAGCCAGGCAGGGAGTGGAGATTCTATCTACAAAGGTTGAGAAATGACAGAGAAACCACTGGTTCCATCGTGAGGCTCTCCCTAGTCTTTTCCTCAGCCTGTCGGGCAGCACTGGCCTGCATCAGACATCGTGTCAGTGTGTGCAAGAGAAAGAGGAAAGAGGATGCAGAGATACGAAACAAATAAAAGATATGTCAATTCTGCCCCTCAGGAGGGCCCAGAGCAACCCTTTATCAAACCATACTCGTTGCCATTTTTTCTCCAAAGAAAGAGTATTCCAGACACTCACGTTTTTTATCTCATGGAGACATCCCACTTGTCACTTCACTCCAGTTACAATACTTGAGCACACTGTATGATGATTTATGTGTTTACTTGTCTGAGCTCCCTTCAGCTCTTTGAAAACAAGGATCATTTCTTATGTGACTTGATATCACAGAGCCCAGCACACACCTAAATGAATGTTTGATGAATGAATGAATGAAAATAATCAGAATTGTTGAAGGAGTCTCTCAATTGGTCTAGCTTCCTCCATTCTCTTTGCTCTATTCCACCTGGCCACTGGTTTAAATCTGTCTAAAAGCTTCAATTAGATAGACCTATAGGTGCTGTGAAACTACCTCCAAGATATACAGTGAGGTGTAAAAGTAAGATACAAAACAATAGACATGTCCAGTTGATTTTCAAGGAGAGGAGGAATATGTACATAGATAGTTTAGATATCCCTAAATGTTTCCAAGATATACAAGAGAAGGAAAAAAATGTTCCATTCTAGGAAACAAGAGTTAGATGCTGGGGATGGAAAAGAACCTTGCTTTTTAGTATACATCCCTCTGAATTTTTATCTTGCACATCTATTTCTACCTTTCCATTTAAAAAGCCAATTAATAATTATTTTAAGAATTATGGTTAAAATTACTCCCACACTCAAAAATATTCATCAACTGCCTATTTCCTTCAAGCCAATTAATCTCATAAACCCCAATTTGACTTTCTAACTTTTCCCTGACAATACCCTGCACAGACCCTCTCAATGGTAAATGAGTCTCCATGTTACAGGATCGTTTATGGTGGCATCACAGCTGCCCACAAATACGCCAGTTCCGCCTCCATGCACATGGTAGGGTTGCACTTCCCTGCCCCCCTGAGGTTAGGGGTGGCCATGTATCACACCTTAATGGGCTAAATGGAGGTTGAAGCATACAGAGCCTATGCTAGGCACCTTCCAAAACAGTTCCCAGTGACACTTGCTTCCTGGCATGTGTACACTTGTGTGGTCCCTTCCTCTAGAGTGTAAGTGGGGCCCAGCCAATTGTTCCTGGTGACTAGAATATGGTGAAAAGGATGGAATATCACCTCCAAGGTTAGGTAATAAAAGACTGTGACTTCCATCTTGTTGCACTCTCTTTCTCTCTCTGGCTGTTTCCACATGGCTTCCCTAATGGAGAAGGTCACCTGCTAATAACCATGTGAATGAACTTGGAAGCTGACCTGGCCTTGTTGAGCCTTGAGATGACTGCCTCAGCAGACACCTTGATTGCAGTCTTATGAGAGACCCTAAGCCAGACCACTCAGCTAAAGCACATCTGGATTCCTAACCCACAGAAATGGTGACATTATAAGTGCACATTGTTTTAAGCCACAAGTTTTATGGTACTGTGTTATGCAGTGGTAGACAACTAAGATAGAGCCACTGCACCATTCCCTTTCCCCTGCCAGGTGATCCTAAAAGCACAGGTGGAGATGGACCCTGTCCCTGAGTGACTATGATGAGCAGGGCAGACTCACACACAGTAGATGAATGAGATGAAAATAACGAACAAAAAAATTTATGATTGTGTCAAAATGAGTGTATAGAGGAGAATAAGAGTGTGTGAATTCATTCATTCATTTAAATATTTAGGTGTTTGTGTTAGGTACTGTGGCAGATGCTGGGAATATAATGATGAGTAAAACCCACAGGATCCCTGTGCTCATGGGGTTTATATTCTAATAGAGATGACAGGCACTGGATAAATGGAATGGATACACATATAATTAGTTACAGTTGTAATAAGTGGTAGGAAAGAAAAAGTGGGGGTGGGTGGATAGCACTCAGAGAATGGAGCAGATTGCTACGGACCAGGGTAATTAGAGAGTAGTTTGAGAGAGAGGTCCAATTGAAGAATGGTTGATGTGAATAGCTGGAGAGGAAAAATGGGGTCCAAAGTCTTACGGTGAACAGTTCAGATGTTGCATTAATAGTTTAAGTACTTACTATACTCAGATTCTTTATGGTGATTTCAATACACATGCTGTAATAGTCAGGTGATGGGACCTGCCCCATTCTCTGAGTGCTAACACCCACCCCCACTTTTTCTTTCCTACCACTTATTACAACTGTAACTAATTATATGTGTATCCATTCCATTTATCCAGTGCCTGTCATCTCTACTAGAATATAAACCCCATGAGGACAGGGATCCTGTGGGTTTTACTCATCATTATATTCCCAGAATCTGCCACAATACATAATACAAACACCTAAATATTTAAATGAATGAATGAATTCACACACTCTTATTCTCCTCTGTACACTCATTTTGACACAAACATAAAATGTTTTGTTCGTTCTTTTCATCTCCCACATGTTTGTTACGGATTGTACCTCCCAAGTAGATTCTGAGTCCCTGGAGGCATGAATTGCATCCTTCAATTGGGCAGGACACTTCACAATCACAGCAGTGCCTTAAGCATCATATAATACCCAGTGCAGTGCCTTGCTCATGGCTGGAGCACAATTACTGCTAAATTCATATTATTCCATGTGCTCAACAAATTATTGATAAGTAAATTAATATAAACAAGCATATATCAATATAATGGTGTGAAAATAATTCTTAAGGAAATAGAGCAAATGAGTGAGGAGTGTGAGATGAGGGCAGATGAGAAAGGCTTTCTGCAGGAAGAGAGCTGGAAATAATACATTTGTAAAGAGGCAGAGAAACCACCATGCACATAGCTGGTCACCGTGTCAGGCACCAGACTAGATGAGACGCATGTATTATTTTGTTTAATTTTCAAATTAGCCCTACGTAATAGGTTCTATTATCTCCACTTTACAAATGAGGAAACTGGAGGACAAAGACGTTAAGTGACTTGCCCAAGGTCACAGAGCTAACCAATGGCAGAAGCAACAACAAACTCAGATCTGCCTCTCTCCAAAGCCCATCTCTACCATGCCAGAACCTAAGTTTAGATGTAAGCCTGGTGCTGTCATTTATCGGCTGTATGGCCTTGGGCAATATACTTAACCTCTCTTGACTCAGTTTCCTTAATTTAGTTAGGATTAATCATTGTGCCTACCTCATGGGATTGTTGTGAGTATTAAATGAGATAAAATATGTAAAGCACTTAGAACAGTGCCTGGGCCACGGTACGTACTCAATAAATGTTACCCATTGTTATAACTATTTAAAAACAGATGTCAGAGAAAAATATAATTCCCCTCCCAAAAAAAAAGAATTTTTATAAATGCCCCTTTCATTCACATCTACTTTCGTTTGATATTTCTACACCCAAAGCTTTAGGACTGCAAGAAGAAGGGAGCTTTCAGGACAGAAAAGGCCATGTGGGAAACCCAGGAACAGATCTCATCTCACCTGTCCCTACCAGCCTCTTCTGCCCGCCACACATTGCCCTGTGCAGCCTGGGGTCCCATAGCACCAACTCAAGGTGAGGCATTGGGGGCAGCCTCTCGTGCACTGCCCTCTGACCATCAACACACCCATTCTCACAGATCCTCAAACAGGATCGGCCACATAATTTGGAGGGCTCAGTGCAAAATGAAAATGTAGGGGCCTCTTGTTCAAAAGGTATTCAGACTTTCAAAACAGCCACAGCAGAACGTCAAACCAAGCTGAGGGCCCTTCTAACCTCACAGGTCACCTATGAAGCTGTCCCTGTCCTCAAACCTCTCCAGAGGGGGCCCAAACAGCTGGGAGAGTCATAAACAAACGAGACGCACCATCTCCCACCTGGCTTCTCCATCCAGGCAAAACCTGACGTGGAAAACCCTTTCCTACAGAGTACCTCAGTGTTTTCATTAAAAACCAGGATAAACTTGTGAGTGCAACAAAAGAAGAAATTGATGTTTTAATACAACTCATTAGAGCACCTTTATTAACTCCAGAAATAGAAAGAGGATATAAAATAGAAAGATTAGTTTAAAATCAACACTGCGCTGGTAAGGGCAGCCACGATTCCAGGAACATTAATTGCTGGGTAGCCTCATTACTGATTAAATAAGAAATCTCAAATACCATTAGACAATTGTGATTAAATGTATGTCATTCTAATGGAATGTGTGGTTTATTGCCTTCCACTGAATCAGCAGGTCACCTTCCTGTTTTGTATATTTGAAAGGGCACATCTATGCAGTGACAGCACAGAGCCATTATTTCTCAGAGAGCCCTGAAACACTCGCAGTTGTATCCTAAAATATGACTGTATGTGCAGGTGGCGAAGGAGTATGCCATACAATAGGGAACCTGAGATGATGAAAATAAATCCCACTTAATGTCACGGCTGGGCACTTTTTCCTCTCATCTCATTACCCAGCTCTAGAGTCACTTGCAGTCCCCCTGCCTTTGCAGTCATTTGAGGACTAGGGGGAGTTGGGCACCTTCTTGGCACAGAGAAGAAGCTCTGAGTCCTTGAAACTGGATCTGGCTGAGATCGTGGGGCAATGAAAAACCTCTGGTCTCATCTCTCCCTCACTTCTGCTAAGGAGCCGGGACAGAAGAGTTTTCTAAGGTCCATCCTTCTTGGTTTCCCAAGGATGAAAATACAAAATTAATATTGTCACTGTTCTGACTGATTTTTGTTGCCCACCTATCCCATGGGACATGGGCTATCATCTCCCCACTCTGCTCTTGGCTTTGCCTGGAATAAGAGCCAAGGTGAAGTGGGACAAGCACCTTGCTGCAGGCCCGCGGGCTGCATAGTCCCACACAGCACATCATTCCAGAAGGGACCAGGACAACACCAATCCCAGGGCCCACCCTGGAGGAAATCATACAGTAGGTTAGGTCATTCTCAGTTGAGTTTTGTTACATGGCCATGCACCTATGTGAGCGTGCACGCATCTGCGCGTGCGCGCGCGCGCGCACACACACACACACACACACACACACACACACACGCAGAGTTACCACAGTCTTCTTCCTAAGCTCCAGATCCGGTCACATCAGTGCCCTGCTTCAGGTAAATGCTGGGGTTTTTTCCCACCAGCTGTGCCTTCAAGGCCTCCACCAGCTGCCCCAACCACCCTCTCCACCTGATCCCCCAGTGACATCCTATACCCCTGCGCAAGGACTCCCAACAGACCCAGCACGGGGACGCACATGCTGCCTGCTCTGCCTGGAATGCTCTTGTTACGGTTACTGGGAAATTACTTCATATCTTGTTTCTCCAGAGTCCCTGGAAAGGAATGTTTCCCGCTCGTAAGGATGAAGCAGTGTTCCTAAGGTCTAGGCTCCCCAGTCACCAGAGGGTGGTCAATACGGTTCTATATTTCAGTGGAAATGAGGAGAAAGGAGGGTGGGCTCCAGGGCAGCCTGTTGCTGAGGGTTGAGATTGTACAGGCTGCTGGCTGCATGGGGCTGAGTGAAAGGCAGGCACCAAGCCTTGGGAGCGGCAGAGGCGTGGTGAGACTGGTGCCACCCCCAAAGCTGTCCAAGAGACTGGGCTGGTCTAGACAGGAACCGTGAGGCAAGATGGGTTCAGGAGGTGCCACAATACTAGACAGATGGTGGAAGAGCAGCTTTCAAGAGCAGTCTCAGATCCATGCAGAGTGGAAACCACAGACTGAGACCCAGATCCATTGTGGGGTTCCTGGAAAACCTTGTCGGGGAGTGCCCCCAAGTAATGACTGGTTTTTAGACTTCTCACCAATCCTGGCTAACAGGAACTCAGAGCTCAACTGACTTGATTAAATATCTATACTTGGCTGGGCACAGTGGCTCACGCCTGTAATCCCAGCAGTTTGGGAGGCCAAGGCAGGTGGATCACCTGAGGTCAGGAGTTTGAGACCCACCTGGCCAACATGGCAAAACCCCATCTCTACTAAAAATACAAAATAATTAACTGGGTGTGGTGGCAGGCGCCTGTAATCTCAACTATTTGGAAGGCTGAGGCAGGGAGAATTGCTTCACGCAGGAGGCGGAGGTTGCAGTGAGCCGAGATCACGCCACTGCACTCCAGCCTGGGTGACAGAGCGAGACTCCATCTCAAAAAAAAAAAAAAAAAATTCTATACTTAAGCATCTTGGAGCAGCCATACCAAGTACAACTTTCCCCTTCTTCCCACAGGATGGGCTCTTCACCTTCTCCAGGAAGTCCTCCATGCTGCTCCCACAGCCACTCATGTTCATGCTGCTAGTAGAACACTGACCACATGGCTCTTGCAAGTAGGGTGTGTACAAGCATCTCCCAAGATACATTAAGCCCATCCTTGGCTCCCAGTACCTAGTAGCCTGCCCAGCACATAACACATGCTCAGGAAATATTGAAGGCAGGAAAAACAAAGGAGAGAGGGAAGGAAACTTCAGCTGCTCAGGCCTCCACTGAGCTACCTCCTACACATCACCAGACCCAGACCTCCCTCAACCACCCCACCACCTCCACCAGGCCCTGCCCCATGTGCCTGTAACACCTGGGATACCCACTACCATGCTTGACCCACTTCAAGGCAGTAAAGCACACCAGTCATAAGTCTGACCTCTGGAGCCAGCTCGTCTGGGTTCAAATCTCAGCTCTGTCACTTATTAGCTGTATGACCTTAGGTAAATTATTTAACCTCTCTGTGCCTCATCTGCAGCAAACTATATAAAACAGTACCTGCTTCCTAGGGTGATCACAAGCATCAAATGAGTAGAGCGATTTTGAAAGGATACATGGTGCTTAGTGAATGCTATCTTATTATTGCATTATGATTATCTACTTAAAAACTCATCCCCCCACTAAACCAGGAGTTCCACAAGGGTAAGAATCATGTCTGGGTTTTTTTTAATATATCCGATACTTAGCACAACCCCTAGACTGGCTTAGAATAGGCAACAGTAAATGATTTCTGGATGAATGAGTACATGACGCAGATTCTAGTTAAGAGCAGAGAGCTCTGGCAAGCCTGTGGAAGAGAGGGCCTGAGGGCTGTGGGATGGCTTTAAGACTGCTTGGTAAGGGACGAACAAGTTTGCAGTGGGCTAGGAGAGGTGGGCCTGAATCTCCAGGGGCTCTAGGGCCTCACTGGAGCATTTAGAGAACCTAAAGTATCAGGATTTAGATGGTAGGATATTGGAAAGGGACAGAGACAGAAAATAGCTGCATTTCCCTGACTTTCTCCCCCTGTTTGGCATTCATGGCCCTCTCCTCCTTTTCTCCTTCTAATTACCTCTTCCTCTCCTCCCAAACTCAGGAAGGGCAAGACATAGCAAGGCTAACAAAGAAAAGTGCCCTGGATCACTACTGTTGTATAGGTAGAACACAGACAAAAAAGAGATATACTCAAATAGCCTCCCGGCCAGAACTTCTGCGGGCAGGGAAGACATCAACAATTCTGTACACCGGAAATACGTGATGTGGGAAGAACCATCACTCAGTGGATAGCCTGCCCTCTTGATGTTCTTACAGGAAGGCTTTCTTTAGACTTTCTTTTCTATTTCATCAATTCTTCCTCAGTACAAAACAAAAATCATTAATAATTCACTTGTAATTTATAATTTTCCCAATTTCAAAGTTGAACTTTTTTTTTTTTTTTTTTTTTTTTTTGAGACAGAGTCTCACTCTGTCGCCCATGCTGGAGTGCAGTGGCACGATCTCAGCTCACTGCAACCTCCACCCCCCAGGTTCAAGCGATTCTCCTGCCTCAGCCTCCCAAGTAGCTGGGATTACGGGCATGCATCACCAAAACCAGCTTTTTGTATTTTTGGTAGAGACGAGGTTTTGCCATGTTGGCCAGACTGGTCTCGAACTCGTGACCTCCTGTGATCCACCTGCCTCAGACTCCCAAAGTGCTAGGATTACAGGCGTGAGCCACCGCGCCTGGCTCAGCTTTTAAATACACTTAAAATACTCTGTCCTAACCAGGGCCTCAGATCAAGAGCACAGAACCCCTCTGCAAAGTTTACCAATGCAGCCAAGAGAGGGTCTGCTGGATTCCAGAGTGACAGCCACCTCAGAGGAGAGTTTCTTCACATTAGAATTAGAAGTCAAAGACCCCAGTCTGCTTGGGTTTAGGAATCTCATTTCATTCCTGCTGTGCACTGCAGGCTGGTAGGTGTGACAAATTGTCTTATCTTTGTCTAACCTTTGTTGGACCCGTGCTTGCTTCGGGGTTTAACTTTAATATATGGCTTCAGTTTAATAGCAAAGTGCTTCTCTTAAAATGTCAGATTGTAAAATGCTGAGTCATTCACCAAGAAAAGGCTGGTCCTGAGTGGAAATTAGATTTGCTGGGGCACACAGAGCAATACCACATATCTTCAGCCTAAATAGAGGAGACAGAGCTTAAGTTCAGATCAAATTTAGAAGGCAGTGCTGAGCTCCAGTGGGGTTGTTTGCTCTGAAAGACAAGAATGAATCAGATGGAATGATCAGGCAGCAGCTGAAATATTGTCACTCCTGAAAGTAAACACAGTGGCAAAGATGTGATATTCAACATTTTATGTACTTAACAACTGACTAAACTCTACTAAATGAGACCAAAATAGGAAGAGAACCAACAAATAGTGTTCCAGATGTAAGAAGTGATACAATCCTGCCAATATGCCTACAAAGTTCTGTTAGTTTTGCTTTATACCCATATTTGTCTTTATATTTATATATGAATTAAATTCCACAGTAATAATTATTTCAGGCCGGGCGCAGTGGCTCATGCCCATAATCCTAGCACTTCAGGAGGCCAAGGTGGGTGGATCACTTGGGCTCAGGAGTTTCAGACCAGCCTGGGCAACATGATGAAACCCTGTCTCTAAAAAAAATACAAAAAAACAAAAAAATTAGCCAGGCGTGGTACTGGCTGTCCCAGCTACTTGGGGGGTTGAGGTAAGGGGATCGCTTGAGCACAGGAGGTCGAGGCTGCAGTGAGCTAAGATTGCACCACTGCACTCCAGCCTGGATGACAAAGTGAGACCCTGTCTCAAAAATAAATAAATAAATAAAAATAAATAATTATTTCAGGCTGAATTATTAATAAATCCTAAAATCAGTGGGTAGAATATGATGAGAAAAGGATATCTAGAAAGTGTCTCTCCACAAAAGGCTTTACAAAAGCAAAAACAGTAACTTTACAGTAGAGAAATCTGGCAGTCCCCACCTTAAACAGGAAGTCAAAGTTATCACCAATAATAAAACAAATCGATGATGTGCTCCTTAATACGATGCTCTGGGAAGGATACAACATCACTTCCGTAATATTCTTGCCAAAAACGTATGACCTGGATTTAGATCTTGAAGAAACATCACATAAACCCAAATTAAGGACATTCTAGATGATAACTGGGCAGTATTTTTCAAAAATGTCAAGGTAATGAGAGACAAAGAAAAATTAAAGAACTATCCCAGATTATAGGAGACTAAGGGGACGTGACAGCCAAAGGCAATGTGTGGTCCTGGGCTGGATCCTGAACCAAGAAAAGGGCTGTATTGGGAAAACTGGCAAAACTCGAATTAGGGCTACAGATTATGTCATAGTATCTTCTCAATATTAATTTCCTGATTTTGATCATTATACTCTAAGTTATATAAGATGGTAACATTTGGGGGAATCTGGGTTAAAGAGTGTATTGAAATTCTTTGTACTATTTTTGCAACTTTTTTTAAAAAACTGAAATTAATTCAAAATGAAAAGTTAAAAATAAATAAAGCTTTAAGTGAAGTAGAGGATCTCAATTTAGCAGTTATAAGGATGAGGGGAGAGGACTCTTCTTTTGCAAAGCCCTTACTCCCCAGTCTCAGATAAAAAGAATTTTGGTAACTGTGAGACATAATAGAACTATCAAAAATGTATGAATCTAGCTATATAAATAAAGAAGCATACGTCACAGTTCTTTTTTTCCCCCTGTAATTGTGTAAAACGTGCAAATTTTTCAAGATACACAGCTACAAGCTTTAGAGCTATAAGAGCTGGTATGAAGTAAGGTGGAGTGTTGTTTCCCACCCGGTAAAATAGGGCCAACACCGTCACTGGGAAGCCAGGAGACTTTGGCTGAGCTTCTCTTAGCTCCGTCTCTTCCTCCATGAAATGGATTCATCCTAATGCCTGCACTAAGAGGTGTGAAAGGGCAGTGCAAAAAGCGTCACTGTCCTCCTACTGCACAGCAACACATGGCAATGCAGCCACCATTCTGAGGAGCATGTCGGGCACTGTGCCACAGCTTGTCTGGTTGGAGGGGAAAGTGGGCTAAGTAACCAGTCTCTGGGACAGCCGTATCTAAGGGCTCTAGCCGCAGTCTCCATCCCTCACTCTATGGTTTCCTCATCCCACTGAGCAAGGCCTGGGATGGGCAAGAGTCTACTGCAAGAGACCAGACAAGCTCCACAGTCCCCGTTATTTGGGACTTCGAGCTGCCAGCTCCCTGCAGCCTTCCCAGTCCACTTCCACATTCTCATCAGCACACTCCCCACTGTCAGGCTGCTTTATTAGAGGCACGATTTACATTTCACATCGACAACCTAGTACCACAGGCGGCAAAGGCAGAGACTCGTGATGGGCAGTGCCCGGGTCTGGCAGATGATGAGATGGGTGAGCTCGGGCCTCTCAGGACTCTTTTGCACGAAGACAGGTGGGAGCCTGCTGGCGTGCCCGTTCCATCCCACGCCTCAACCACAGGGAAATCTCATTCATTCCCCACCCACTCTACTCACCCTGCTGCCCCCAGCTCCTTCTTGACCCACTAGGGCACACACACACAAAAATTGTTTTTGCTCTTGAGGAAGACACAAAAGCCTATAGTTCCTGCAAGCCCCACATTCCCTCGCTCACAGGGCAGGGGCCAGACAGGGAGCATTTGTTAGTGTCTCCCATCAAAGTCACTTTCTGACCTGGCTGTTCATCTCTAACCTGCCTGCTCCTATCTGCCAGTTTGTCCTCCAAGGGCAAATGGTGAGCAGTGAGGCTGCCTTTCAGCCCTCTTGGTGCTGCTTTTCCTCCCCTAAACATCTAAGAAGACAAGTGTTCATTGAGCCCCTCTTCTCTGTCACACCAGCAATAACTCTGTCAAAGAAACATGCAAAAGGGGCCCACAGGCCTGTAATCCCAGCACTTTGGGAGGCCAAGGCAGGTGGATCACTTGAGGTCAAGAGTTCCAGACCAGCCTGGCCAACATAGTAAAACCCCTTCTCTACCAAAAATACAAAAATTATCCAGGCATGGTGGAGTGCACCTATAGTCCCAGCTACTTTGGAGGCTGAGGCAGGAGAACTGCTTGAACCTGGGAGGTGGAGGTTGCAGTGAGCCGAGATGGCGTCATTGCACTCCAGCCATCAGAGTGAGACTCCATCTCAAAAAAAGAAAAAAGAAAAGAAAAGAAAAGAAACCTGCAAAAGGTTTCAAAGTTCAACAAATAGGAATGCAAGTTCTGGTCCTAGAGCCTGCTTGCTGTGCAATCTTGGGTGAGTCATTACCCTTTCTGATTTCAATTCCCTCACCGGTACCATAGAGAAAATCATGTGGACCTTGCAGGGTTGTTCTGTGGCTCAAATGAGATGATGTCTATAAATCACTTATTGCCACGTAGCACATGCTGGATATTCAATAAACAGTTCCAACCTCCTCAGTAATAGAATGATTGCTTATTGGGCATGCCAGTCTCTGATGTGGGCACCTTACCTACATCATCTAATTTAATCTCACAGTAAACCTCTAAGGCAGCAACCTTCATCCCTTTACATGTGAGGAGACTAAGGCTTAGGCAGGTCAGGTAACTGTTGCTCAAGGTCATACAGCCAGGAAGTAGCACAGCAGGACTCAAATCTTCTGATCCCAGACACCAGACTTTCTGGTCTTCACAGCACAGCCTCCGTCCTGCCCTGGCAGACCTTAGAACTGGGCTGACATCAACAAATGGGGCAACTGGAAGGCACCGGCCCTGGCACCAGAAGCAGTGCTGGAAGGAAGCCCAGTCCGGAAGCCACAGGAGCAAACCCAGTGGTGGGAGGGAAGAGGCGCCGCGGCTCAGGGTGCAACCACACAAACAGGCGGAGTCCCACACCAGCGCGGCTGGGGAATGTGAGTGTGAATACCAGCTGTCCACTTAACTGGACTGAGAGAGGCCGAGGTGGCTGGTGAAGCATTGTTTCTGGGTGTGTCTGTGGGGGTGTTTTCGGATGATGTGAACTTGGGAGTTAGTGGACTGGGAGAGAAAGACCCACCCTCAATGGGGAGGACACCATCCAGTCGGCTGCCAGCACGGCCAGAGCAAAGCAGGCAGAGGACGGCGGCATATTCAGCTTACTGAGCTTCCTCTCCCCCGCCCCCTCCCCTCTCTCTCCTTTCCCACACGGGATGCTTTGCTTTCACTCCTCCTGCCCTCGGACGGACGTCAGACCCCAGGTCCTTTGGCCTTCTGACTCTGGGACTTGCGCCATCAGCCTGCCGGGGGGCTCTCAGGTCTTCAGCCTCAGACTTGGGGCTGTGGCTCCAAGTGTGGGCTCACCTGCCTGCTCCTTCCCGGTTTTGAGATTTCAGATTTGGACTAAGCCAAGTTACCAGCTTTTCTCATTCCCCATCTTGCAGAAGGCCTGTCATGGGATCCTTGGAGGACCCTAATACAAAGAGGGTGGGGAGAAAGGCAGGGGGGCCATGTGGAAAGGGGAGAGGCCACCTGAGCACAGGTGGGGACCCTGGGTCAGGTGACACCCAGCCCTGCAGGCGGTCAATATCAGGGAGGTATATTGGTCAGATTACCTAGATATTCAAAGGCAGTTCCAGGACCAGTAGCATCACCTGGTCGCTGATGAGAAAGGCAGAATCTCAGGCCCTCCCAGACCTCCCGGTTCAGAATCTGATGTTTAACAACAGCCACGGGTATTTCTTATGCACATTAAAGTTTGAGAAGCAATAGGTCAGAAGGTAACTTGTCCCCTGCCATGAATTTGGGGAAAGCAGAGAGCAGTGGTTCTTAACCTTGGCTGGACTTGTTATCCAGACCCTTGTCCAGATTACAGTGACAATAACAAAATTCAGCCCACGGGGTTGCTTGTGAAGATCAGTGGCCCAGCACCCATGAACGCCACGCCCCTGTAAACTAGAACGTGCTCTAACAGTACTACCTACTCTTTTTGCTTTTCCTGTCATATTTCCTCTGCTGCTTCAAAACCAAAGGAAGTGAGGCCTCATTTCTTCAGATTTTGTCATTTAATTTAACCCTATTTCACCCCACAAAGTCCCCAGAAGGCACAGAGGAGAAAATCACCCCCGAGACCTGCCTCACTTCTGCTGAGACCCTGCCTACTGCAGTTCTTCTCACCTACCCCTCCACCCCCGTGACACACTGAAGGAAGAGGAGAAAACGCCAACAGGTCTGATCTCCCAGGCGTACAGATTTACAAAGCAGTCAGCACTTTTAACTAAAAGTCTTGTCCAGGATATGCACAGACATTTATCATGTGGGCAGGGCCTAGCGCCGTGGTTGGATCTCAACATGGAGTCTCCTCTTTTATGTCAGATCAGGACGGGCCAACTGCAAACTGAGACAGGAGGGTCTGCTGGAAAAAACGGGGACCTGGAGAAGACCTGTGTTTAAGCCTTCACCCCAGCTCTGCTTCTAACTTACCTTATATGATTAGAAGGATTATTTAATCACTCTTTCTATGTTCCCACCTCTCCTGCTGCTGTCAAACCTCAAATCTCTATTAACCATTGGAATTTTGTTAGAAAGTGACGAATAGTCCATGCAAAGGCATGTAATAAAGAATATCTTCTATTTATAGAAATTTGATCATATTTAAAGTACTTGATAAGATGATAAACAAAGAAAATATTATCCCCATTTTATTAATTTAAAAACTGAGATTTGGATTGATTTGTAAAATTGCCCAAAGTCTTTAAGTTTGACATGAAAGGCAGTGTCAAGAACAAAATCCGAACTTCTGACCCCTAGGCCAGTGTTCTCCCTACACTGCTAATTTCTGCGGAATGCCATTGCATGTATCTATGAAAAACCTATTTCCATTTCTATCTGCATAGAAAAAAGTAATGGTGGCAGAATGGCCATGTCCACTTTGATTGGTCCTGCTTTAGAACTGAAGGAAGGCTTTGGTTTCCAAATAATGTCTCTGCTAGAAAGAAAGTTTGCAAAATGTGGATCTCTCATTAAAGAGTCTTTCTGATTAGAGGGGAGTGGGAACAACGCCAAGGAAACTGTAATGGGAGTCAGCTGGAGATGCAGGTGTGCAGTCTTATAAATTACTCAACAGTTCTTCACGAGCGCCCCCCAAGACCCCACAGCATAACGGGAAGACGAGTGCTCCACTCTGCCCAAGGAACGCATGGCCAAGAACTCCTGCTCACTTTAGGATTGGGTCTAGGGGGTTTGATTCCAAAAGCCAAGGGTGGCAGGGACTTGCCCAGCTCACAATAAGCCCCATTCTCTGACAACTGCCAGTAGTCATGCTTGTACCATCTCATACACAGACACACATCCATATCGACTGGACTAGGGTGATCACATGACCCAAGCCCATCCAATTCTCTCTCTCCCTGGGAGTCTGAAATTAAGACTTAGAGGCATCCAATCAATCTGAGCTGATTACTTGGATAAACAAGAGGAAAACTCAGGAGCTATGAGGCATCCATTTTACAGCATGCACGTGAAGAGCAAAGTCACATGTACACCCTGAACAGGACTTTGTTTGCAATTAATGTTTCTTTTACAGGATGCAGAGGAAGAGAATGAACAAGGACTATGGGCTCCTAGCAGCTTCAGAGCTCCTGGTCCCACCTCTTAAAAGGCCCAATTGTCCTGGGATCTTGTAAGATATCCCAGTATCACAGTGTACTCTTTTCCCTTCCCCTGCAACTGGCTGTAGTTGGTTTCTATTATTAACAACCAAAGAATCTTGAATGAGACCCTAGGTAAAAGAAATTACCCACCATCTGATGACTGCTTGGCATGGCTACACGCTACCAAAAAGGGTCTCGCTCACCCTGCCTCCTCCAAAGGTGCAGGCAACAATGAGATTTAGAAAAGCATTGGAGGGCAACCTTGGAGCCCATGGACACTTCATAAGTGGTTTAAGGCAAGCAGAACATGACGAATAAGTAAACTGAACTCATTCCCAGACCTAATTTTTTTAAGTAAAATAAAATCAGGTCCACTTAGAGTTTAAAATGGCATTTGGCTAGAAGTTCCTGACAAAAGATCTCCAAACTTCTCCCTAAATTATTTATCATACAGAAAAATGACAAAAAGTCACAACAATAATGAAAATGAAGACTAACAACCTGTTACCAGAATCTAGAAGGAATTCCTACTAACTAAATAAAGCTGCTAAAGCTGAGCTGCATTGAGACAAACAGTCCATGCTGCTTCTTAGAAAACAGAAGAGCACCATTGTCTTGAAATATGATAGACATCTTCTTTCTCTCCTACTTTCTACCTCCAGTTCAGAGACCCAGGACCAAGTCAAATGAAAACCTGGCTCTTTATTATGACTGCTATTCTTTGCAGGAGCCAGAGAACTATTACCTCTCCCTCAATCTACATCCATTCATAGAATGCAATTACTGGGAAACCACAGAGCAGGAAGTGGAAGAGGATTACCAATGGCACGTCATGTTTTGGAAGGCATTTTCTCCACACAGCATGCCTTATAGGAAGCACAAAGGTAGTTTGTGCTGGAGAGTAAGATTTTCACATCCCCCATCAGTTCTGGTTGTTAGAGAATGGGCAGAAGAGGTAGGGGGAGATCCTATGCCAGTTCAGCAGGGCTGCACAAGATGAATGCCCTTCAATTCTGGGGAGTTGTGCACCACAACTGCCCTTCAGCTACAGACCTAGGAATAGGGCAGTGAGCAAAGCCAAGGACAATCGGCACAATCTACACTTCCTCTTTTAGCAAGCAAGCACCAAGGCTCCAAGGAGCTCTACTTGCTTAAAGGTAAACAATGTGCCAGGCAGAAGAGGGGATATAGGAGAGGGAATCCTCATGAAGCCTATGGAAAAACAGCATTCACCATAAGAGAATAAGGGAAACAGAGTATCACCCGGAAGACTAAGAAAAAGAGCACATTTCTGAAGATAACTTACTACAGAAACCAGAAGAAAATGTTTTAAAATTGGCATTTATAATATAAAAACATAATGTGGCCTTATGAAATTGAAACTGAAAACCATATATATACACACACACATATATATATACACACACACAAATACATATAGATATAGAAAACAAGCTGAGTTAAACTGCTATCAGGATAAGCTTCAAAGACTGGCATGTGAGATGACATTTTATGTTCTTACAAAAGTGTGATGGGGGGCTGGCTCCCTTGTTTATGTTAGACCTAATTGTGATTCTTTTAAAATGAACAGTGAAGCAAAACTTTTAGGATATCAAGAGAAAGCAGTTAGCTAAAAGAGTGGAGTTTTTAGAAATATGTTATTCAAAACAATATTAAACAATATTCAGATATGATCCACTCAGGCTTCAGCTCCTTACTACTTGTAAGTGTTCTTCCCTCTGCAAATGTCCGAGCAAATCAGACCAGCACACACCCATTGGAGAAGAATGGTACTCTAAAGCTGCTTCTGTTTTTTTTTATTTTTGGCAGAAATGATGGAACTGTTAAAATTCAGTAATGATTTTATTACCTCATTTGAGATCATTTCATTCTCTTTTTCCAGTAGCAACAGCAAATTGGTTAAGGAAGCAAAATCCAGCAGTTCTCATACAAATATTGCAAGAATTTTGTTAAAATATTTTAGGGTACATGGTGATTTCAGAATACGTATTATTGGAGTACCTTTAGCTGCTGTACAAATACATCTAATGTTTGTATCTTGGCAGAAGTACAATAAAAGCTTATCTGTCACTTACAAAAGCGCTTGAGGCAGATGTTCCCAGTTGGCAAGAGCAGCTGTCCACCCTGAGCACCCAGGCTAACAAAGGTTCTGCCACCTTCACCATTAGGCCTCCGAGGTTGTCACTGTCCTCTCATGGCACTCAGCTGGAAGGGGGGAAAGAGAAAAGAGGACAACTCATTAAAGGCTCTTATGGGGAAGTCCTATATGTCACACACATCACCTGCATTCCCATTCTACTAACTAGAATACAGTCTCAGGGTAAATATTAGGGGCTTCAGGCTTATGAAAGAGAATTTGGCCAATGGACTCAAGAAAAGATACAAAGGAAGCTGGTTGTAATAAGAGAAAAATATTCCCAAGAAAATTAAATTATTAAACATAATTAAAAGTCACATAGGAAGCAGTAAATGAGTGGAATGGACATGGCAGAAAACTAAGAAAGCGTTATAGATGGCAAACTGGAGGAACACTTTCAGAATGCCAAGAAAGAGCACCAAGAATTAAAACTATTTCCTTAATTCTAAGATGTCTGTGTTGCCACATCAACACTTCTGAAATCAGGCCAAGTCTTGCAACCACTGGCATCTTATAATCACCCTGGGCCAGGGAGCTGCCATGGTGAGGTCATCAAGACCTGGGCATGGGTGAACTTGCTCTCAGCTGTTCATGTTATTAGCACTTTAATTGAGTTGTATACATTGTTGCAATTACATGTGAGTTTAATTGCTATTTAAAATGTCTTTTAAAAGATTACACTATGGTTTGGCATTGAAACAAGAAGTTATTATGTATGCAGAAAGGCATGGAATTCAAGCAGCAGGATGTAATTTGATATTACTGATGCAAATGTCTATTATTGGACCAACCACTGCAATTCTTTTTATTTTTTTTTTCTTTAAGAAAAACTAAGTGCTTGACAGGACCCAAGAAAGGAAGGTATCCTTAAGTAGAAGCTGTGTTATGTTTTGTAACTGAGACTCATGCAAAAAGAATTGCCTGTCGCATGCCAAACAATGCAACCAAATGCAGGAGCAACTGCCAAGTCCCTCAAAATAGTTGAAGTCTATCAAAATAAGAGAGAGAATGGTGTGAGCAACTTACCAATTTCACAGGACTGTAATCATGGCATTATGTCACAGTTTAATTGGCAGCATTTTTTCTTCCTTACTTGTACTTATAATAATAGTGCTTCTTACAACAAATACTAGCTTAGATTCAATAAAATACAGTACTTTAAAAAGAAGACGATAGCTGTGGAAGACCAGGAATAGAGATTGAGCCTAAGAGTTATGTTTCTGAAGAAGAATCTAGAACAATCAAAAGAGAACCAATAACTGAAGATATAATTAAAGAAAACTTTCCAAAAAGGGACAGAAAGGGGAAACGGAGAAATGGACTCAGTTCACCAGGTTCCAGGTAAAAGTAACCAAGAGACGCTCAAATCCAGAAATATCCTGAGAAATTTTTAAATTACAAGCAAATTTTTAAGTGTTTTCTATGTACATCCGACCAAAAGAAAAAGGAAGTAAGGAGGGAAGGAAGGGAGGAAGGAAGGGAGGGAGGAAGGGAGGGAGGGAGGAAGGGAGAGAGGGAGGAAGGGAGGAAGGGAGGGAGGAAGGAAGGGACGGAGAGGGGAGGGAGGGAGGAGGGAATGAAGGAGGGAGGCAAGGAGGAAGGAAGGAAGGAAGGAAGGAAGGAAGGAAGGAAGGAAGGAAGGAAGGAAGGAAGGAAGGAAGGAAGGAAGGAAGGAAGGAAGGAAAGAAGGGAAGAAGGGAAGGAGGGAGGGAGGGAGGGAGGGAGGGAGGGAGGGAAGGAAGGAGAAAGAAGGAATGAAAATTGTGCTGACCTCTGTCTCTACTACAATGGAGGAGTACCTTACAGAGTTTTGATATGGAAAACACTTAGATGAAAATTTTACTCACAAATAAGTTTAGTTTTTGAGGACAGACAACCAAAAGAGCTCAGAATGTCTGCCACTCACATATTCTTTAAATCACTTTAAAATATATTTCAACTGCCCAAACGATGACTTAAAATTACTCAAGAATGGAAAAAATAGAGTGTCAAAGGACTAGCAGTGAGTGTTGAAGCCAATTACACACAGAGAGTTGGTCTAAAATAGTTGTTTAACTATGGTTACAAGACAGAATATGTGTCAAAAATACCCTAGAACCAAGAGACATACAACATCAAAAAACAATGCATGAATAATCTGATCCCAAGTCCATAAACTAATTAGCTTTCAAATAGGAAAGGAGAACAGAGGGAATTAAAAGTGTACAGAATTCATCCTACACAGTTGTGAGCTTAAAAATACCATTTTATTCTTGACTTTAACAACCAGAGAAATATTGATTGGTGCTCACATCCATTTTTAAAAACTCATTACGTAGGAGAGTAGGGGCCTGTCCTTTAAAAGATAAAACTTCACTCCTGCCTCAAGGTATTTACAGTTTGAAGATCTCTAACCAACACACAGGATAGGTTTTAATTTGTTACAAGAATAAACAAATGTCAACGTCCTTGAAGAATTTAAGGTTTTATGCAGAACCAGTCCTCAAATGCCATTTCAATGTTACTGCCCACCAGCATTTTCCATTCCTTCTGGTAAAGCCTCCTAAAGCCTGGTATGAAAGGACGGCAGTTCCTGGTCACTGTGGTGCCCTCTGTACCTGACAGCAGGGTCCCCTTGATGTCAGTCTGCATTGTGACAATCCATGAACCAGACTGCCCTTGTTTAACAGCATCACTGGTGTCACTGAGAATGAGACACACAGATTTGGATTGCAGGGAAGCTCTCACAGTAACCATTACACACAGAGCACCAAGACCTGAAATCAGTACACAAATACCAGATCTTTTCCTTCCAGAATTTAATTTAATGCTCACAATCACCATCCAAGTAGGCGGCATTTTTCCCATTTTACAGATAAGAAAACTGAAGTTTAGAAAGGCTGTTTTCCAGAATTACAGAGCCAGTCAACAGATGGCAGACAGGGGTCTCCAAGCAAGGAATTTCTGGCTCCAAAGTTCACGGTACCCTACCACACTATTTTCTTAATTCAAAGACAGAAGTTACAAGGAACGGAAATGGAGATAATAATTTTGCAATTTATTACAGCACTAGTAAAGATGCTGCCTCTTTTACAAAGTAATAATCCAATGAACTGAACTAATCATACTGTGCTAGTACCCCGTTAACCCTCTCTAAAACATTCACAAAGTGGATGCGACACAGGGCTGCTCCAGGGCCAATGAGTTTTCTCTCTAAAGTAAAATTCCCAGGGAGCGCTCTGGTCTCTAAGGCTTGATTAGCAAGTACCAATTAATGCGCCTTCAGTCCTCTTTGTGTCTTGAGCACTGAGGGCTAACCCTTGCCTTGCCGACAAAGATGAGATGAAATCATTGACTCACCCTAAAGAGCCCAAGTTCTAATGCACTGCTCCCTCTCAGGGCCTTGAATTGAGAACAATCTTTAGGACAAAAGACTGCATCTCTAATAGTGAAATTTTAGACGTCAGCAAAGGAGATATTTTTAAGTCACACATAGACACACAAATTTTCCACGTCACACCTTATTGAGACAGTGGTTCCTCATCTGGTGCCGAGGACCGCGGCTCACCTCGGTGTTACCCAACTTAACGTCTTGCCCCGCCACAAACCATGGGTACAGACCAAACCAGGGCGTGCAATGCCCGGAAGACTGGTCCAACCCCGGCGCCCAGGCCTGCAACCCCTGGGAGGCGTGGGCGACCGCTGCCAGCACCCCGACTCTGTCGCTGCGTCCCCGCGGCTCCCCCTCTCCGGGGTCCGCCCGGCCAACCCAGGCGCCCGCAGCAGGGACCACGCCCGCCCGGAGCCGGCGCGTCCCCGCCCCCCGGGACGCACCGTGGCTGCCAGAGGGCCGCTGCTGCCACCTCGCGGCGGCGTCTCCCCGAACCGCGCTCAGCCGCCACGCCCAGAAACCGCCCCCCAAAGGACGCTCGGGTCCGAGTCCAGTGGGCCTGGGAGGTGGTGACTCCTGGCAGGGGCTTCCTACGGAAGGAATCGTCTTCATCTCGGGTCACTCACGCCGCGCACCCAGACTGGAGGTGGAGATGAGCGCTTCCAGCACCGACCTCCCCCAGGGTTCCAACGGACACGTGCTCCACGCCCCTTCCCCGTCTGGGGATCCGAAAAAGCCACACAACCTGGCCCCAGGCACAACGTATAACAACTAGGACCCCAGGATCTGGGCAGACCGGCTGTATTTGGGCCATCCTGGATGCCTGAAGAATGCGAGTTGGAGCGGAGATCTTTGAACTCAGATTCAAATGTCAGACCCACTGAATTAGAATCCCCTGGGTAGAGGCCAGGGAACTATTTTTGCAAAGTTCCCCCAGGTGATCCTAATGGTCAGGCAGGTTGGGGACCCTCCCAGTTACAAAATCTAGATGACCTTTTCAGGTTACCCACACATGCACAGAAACACACACCCCTGAGTCTATGAAAAGGCAACAATATAAGGTTGTGTGCTTGAAATGAGAAAGATTTCATGACAGCTCATCACCTAGCCCCTGAGTTTCCAACCTTGTCTGTTTATCATGCCCTTAATGTCTCAATGCTTTTTTTCACAGTAACCCTAGGCCTAAAGAAATACCTAACTGTTCTGTGTATTAAGTAGCTAGACCCAAAGTAAGAAGTATTTCTGTCCTAACAACTTAGTAGCTACTACAAAAAATAATGCATATAAAATAGGAAAAAAAATTATCTTATTCTTAGCCACAACTTCTCACTAATGGGATGTGTGTCCTTTTTGGGCACGCGCAACTTCTCAAACCTTGGAATTGGATTAGGCACTGCCACCCTCACTCCCTACTCTATACTGATTTTTCCCATAGTACATGTTTTATGTCATAGCAAATGACAAAAACTGAAAATATAGCTTCTGAAAAATATGGTTTTATCAAAAAACATGTAGGGCAGGCTGGGCGTGGTAGCTCACACCTGTAATCCCAGCACTTTGAGAGGCCAAGGCAGGCGGATCACTTGAAGTTAGGAGTTCAAGACCAGCCTGGCCAACATGGTGAAACCCCATCTCTACTAAAAATACAAAAATTAGCTGGGTGTGGTGGCCCGTGCCTGTATTCTCAGCTACTCAGGAGGCTGCGGCAGGTGAATCTCTTAAACCTGGGAGGCGGAGGTTGCAGTGAGCCAAGATCGCACCACTGCACTCCAGCCTGGGCAACAGAGTAAGACACCATCTCAAGGAAAAAAAAAAAAAATGTAGGGCAATCTAATGTTGAGTCTGCAAGCTGTCCTGCACTGCTTAGTAGTTTGCATGGAGAAAAACAGAAGTTGAGTGTTGCCTTTGACCTTTAAAATATCCCAAAGAGCCCCTCCGAATTCACAGCAGCACCAAGAACACCTCAGCACAGAGTTAGGGAACATGCATGGACCTCGCTCCTGCTCCTCTCCTCATCCCATACTCCCCAGGGTTCACAGTGCTCCTGCAAGCATCTTCTTTCTTGCCAAATGCTTTCCCACCTCAGCACATTGTGCCATTGCTCTTCTCTCTGCCTGGAATGCTCTTCCTCGGGTCTCCGCAGGCCCAGCTCCTTCTTGGCCTCCAGGTCTTGGTTCAAGGACCACCGTGCTCCCTAAAGCCTCTTCAGGCCTCCCACCAAATCACTTCTATCCTATGGGCCTGTTTCCTTTTCTCTGTAGCTTTTATCACTATCTGAAGTTATCCTGCTTAGTTTACTTACTTATTTTCAAGCTTCCCCACCAGAATGTGAACTTGATGAGAATAGAGACTTGTTCATTACTGTTTCCCCAGAACCTGGAACAATGCTTAGCAATAGGTGGACAATAAATAATTGTTCAATGAATGACTGCAGCCACTACACTCAGCTCAGGGAGATAAAAGGTAAGAAGAATGTGCTTTACATGTGCTATCCCCTTGGATCTTCACAACACCCTTTGGAAATAAATACAAATAGACATGATTAACCCCATTTAATAGGTGAGGAACTCA
The DNA here is from genome assembly GCF_008728515.1 of Papio anubis. Taxonomy (NCBI): domain Eukaryota; kingdom Metazoa; phylum Chordata; class Mammalia; order Primates; family Cercopithecidae; genus Papio; species Papio anubis. The sequence continues at coordinate 22,163,478 of NC_044987.1, forward strand.
CATTCAAAGAAGTTAAGTGTTCAAAGCTGCACAGCTGAAGTGGCAGAGCCAAGATTCAAGTTCATGTCTACTTGACTGCAAAGGCTGCTTTTCATAAAATCACATTAACATCATGTTGGATACCTTCGATACAGACAATAATTTTTTTTTTTTTTTTTTGAGATGGAGTTTCACCCTTGTCACTCAGGTTGGAGTGCAGTGGCGCGATCTCGGCTTACCGCAACCTCCATCTCCCAGTTTCAAGCAATTCTCCTGGCTCAGCCTCCTGAGTAGCTGGGACTACAGGCATGAGCCACTAACCAGCTAATTTTTGTATTTTTAGTAGAGACAGAATTTCATCATGCTGGCCAGGCTAGTCTCAAACTCCTGACCTCAGGTGATCTGCCCGCCTCAGCCTCCCAAAGTGCTGGGATTACAGGCGTGAGCTACCACACCTGGCCAACATTTTTTTTTAAAAAAAAAGTTTAACCACATTGCCTCCCATTATCCCACTATCCACCTAGAAAAGGGAATAATAACAATGGCAAAGTCAAGAAATGTAGCCTAGGGGCTAATAGAGCCCCAGAGTCCTTAGAGAAACTGGCCCATGTTGGCATTTCCCCACTCGAGGTCTCAGCCCCTGCCTCCAGTGGAAAATAGCAGAGGCGCCCACCTGGGAAGGACTTGCCTTTATTATTCCTCTGGCCGTAGCTGCTACCAGGGAGACCCTCTTGTAGACATATCTTCTGGCCTGGCCCGTGTTACCCTGTTAACCTAATGACACGTGTAACTCTCATTGCTGATTACAACTGCCGAGCTCCTGTTGATCATCCTGACAGGTAACAGGTGAACTCACACGCAGCTGCAATCAAGGACATGATGAGCACACACCCTGAGCTCATCTGCATCCCCCAGGAAATGCTGGGTTGCCTTGACCCCCTGGGAGGAACTGTGAAGGATCCCCATAGGCCAGAGCTTGGATGGCTGGACACTGAGTTTGAGACCCTCGTACAAAGAAAGGGAGATTAAAATTTGTTCTCTAAAGTCAAGGGACTTGTGCTTGTCAATTTCCCCTCTTCATATGGTTTGGTTGCCCCATGTTGCTCTTAAACAGGGTGGTTCAGGCAGGAAAAGAATTCAGCTCTTCCCTCCTCACCTCTATACTCCCCTTGGCTTGGCCCAGCTATAATTTCTGCTTATTCAAGACTCAGTAGTGTTGGTGCCGCCTCTGGCAAGCCTGCCCTGGCCCCTGAGACCTCTCCTCTGTGCTCAGAATAACCCCCATACATCACTGGATCCTGGTACTTGCCCGGCTGCATTATAATTATCTAAGTGTGGGTCTGTGTCCCATCCAGGCCGTGAGCAGAACTGAGGTGGGAACTGTGACCTATTTACTGTTATGTTTCCAGCTTAGCACCATGCCTGGCACAGAGTAAGTGGAATAAATATCTGGGCTAAGGGAGTTGCTGAAGTACCCGACTACGTGTTCTGACAGGTAGTTGGGAAGATCGGATCATCATAGTTCTAGTCTCTGCGCTGCCAACATTCACAAGCTCCTGGAAGACCTTAGAAGTCATCTAGCCCCGTGCACAGGTTCCCATATCCTGAGGTCCCTGCACCAGGGTGGTCTGCCAGAATTACAAAGGCCAAGGGAACAACTTCTCAGGAAAGCCTTGGCCACAGGCTACTCTCATTTCTGAAGGCTCTGAGCCTATCTCACTGACCATGTAGAACAAATTGTTCATGACTCAACCTCATTATCTTCTACCTGGGGTATAGGAGCCCCAGCCTCCTCAGCTCTGCATCAGGTCATTGTTATCGCTCCCTTGTGGGCTTGCCATGTCACTTCCACAAGCAGCAGCAAAAATCACTTGCCAGAAAAAATGTCAGAAAAGCAATTAACATGAGTCTGGGAAGGAAGAAGGAAGCAACACATAAGAACAAAGGAGATGGCTCCTCCCTGCAAAGTCTCTGATTGCCTGCCAGGGAAGCCAGCTCCGGGAGACCTGGGGATTGGGCTTGAGCCATCAGCCTCTGCCCCTGGTGCTTTATGTCACAAGCACCAGCATCCCTTTAATCATGAGCAGGAAGCTTGACTGCTGTGGGAACCCAAAGGGACCACCTGAAGCCGGTGATGAGAGGGGCTGCAGTTCAGGAGAAAGGTAGAGTCTCCCCCACTGCCTGCTGAGGAATGCAGCTGCTCTGCAGCTGAACTTGGAGAGGCGAGAAAGAGAATAGGCATTTAGGAAATGAGAGGCAACCCAGCGTCTGAACCCTGAAGGTCATGGGGAGATACAAGAGACAGAGAATAGGCTGGGCGCGGTGGCTCACGCCTGTAATCCCAGCACTTTGGGAGGCCTAGGTGGGTGGATCACGAGGTCAAGAGATTGAGACCATCCTGGCCAACACGGTGAAACCCCGTCTCTACTAAATATACAAAAATTAGCTGGACGTGGTGGCACATGCCTGTAATCCCAGCTACTCGGGAGGCTGAAGCAGGAGAATCCCTTAAACCCAGAAGGCAGAGCTTGCAGTGAGCTGAGATCGCACCACTGCACTCCAGCCTGGCGACAGAGCAAGACTCTGTTAAAAAAAAAAAAAAAAAAGAACAAGGAGGGAGGGATAGACAAAGAGACACAAACACAAAAGGAGAGACGAAAGTCGACAACTTTAAAAAGAGCTTTTAAACAGAAGGAGTTTTCACCATCAGCGAGAGTGTGAGGGGCCTCCCTGAGAGTGGGGGAGGATTATGAAAGCATTACCAAAATGTTCTAGATCTCGCCCTGGAGACCACAAAGTCTGACCACATTTACATTCAGTTCCCAAACTGGGATCATCTAAGCTCTCACCAAGCTGTGGCAGCAGGTCCTGCAGCCTTCTCTGAGGCTCAGGGACTCAGGAGCCAGCCCCAAAGTGGAAGTCCCTCTGCTGTGGCCCCCACCTCAGGCTGCCACCATGGCACTCATGAGCTCACCATCTGCAAGGTACGGCTGCCCTCCATTACGGCTTTCACCACCACTGCCGCTCTGGCACCTAAGGAAGACCTGCCCTGACCCCCACTTCTCAGTCCTTACTATGGGATCCATCCCTCCCCAGTGCCACACTTTTCCCATGGATTTCCTCGAGAACTGGAGGCGACAGAAGGAACCTGTGTGGGGCCTAGAGCAGCCTAAAGCCCCTGACCCACCTGCCTTGTACCTCAGGCCCACCAGCTTTACAGGGCCAGAGGTCAGTCATCTCCCACCATAGAAATAACTGACACCTTCGCGCCCCAGAGCCTGAATCCGAGGGAGATGTGGCTGCCCCCTAGCCTACGGCCCCGGGTCTTGGGGGATGATGCTGGGCTCCTGAGTGACCCTGTGGAATCAAGGAGCTCACCTACTCCCCAGAGGCTGCTAAATGAGGGAGAGAAATAATCCACAACATTTTTTAAACCACTGTATTCTTGGATGTTTTTCTTACGACAGCTTTGCCTTGCACCCTAACAAATAACAAGAGCAGGCAATTTCCTGGCAGGAGTCACATCTGATTTCCACTCACAAGACAGCCAGCCCTCCAATCCTGGGGTTCCATATCTGAAGATTTTCTGTCTGCAGATAGGAAAGATATTTCATATAGATAGAAAATATTCCAAAACAAACCAAAAATATAGAAAATATTCTATTTAGAATATTTTAGAAAATATTCTGAATATTTTAGAAATATTAGATAGAAAATATTCCAAAACAAACCAAAAATATATATATATAACAATAAGAAAACACAGGCCAGGCACGGTGGCTCATGCCTGTAATCCCAGCAATTTGGGAGGCCAAGGCAGGCGGATCGCCTGGGGTCGGGAGTTTGAGACCAGCCTGACCAACATAGAGAAACCCTGTCTCTACTAAAAATACAAAAATTAGTGGGCACGGTGGCGCATGCTTGTAATCCCAGCTACTCGGGAGGCTGAGGCAGGAGAATCACTTGAACCCGGGAGGCGGAGGTTGCGGTGAGCCAAGATCACACCACTGCACTCCAGCCTGGGCAACAAAAGCGAAACTCTGTCTCAAAAATAAAATAAAATACAAATTAAAAACCCAATTAAAAAGCTAATTTACATAGCATTTACATTGCATCAGATATTATAAGTGGTCTGGAGATTATTTAAAGTGTATGAGAGAATTGTAGGGTATATGCAAATACCACACCATTTCATATCAGGGATTTGAGCGTCTGTGGATTTTGGTATCCGCAGGCAGGGAGTATTCCTGGAATCAATCCCCTGTGGACACTGAGGGATGACTATGATGATAATACCCTCTAAGAATCAACTTAAGATGAGGTGGTGGTTCCGAGCAGGTACTGGGCACTCCCAGGGAATAAGAAAGTGTTCTCAGGGCCTCCCTCCACATCACCTAGTAGAGACAAATGGGGCCTTTCTCTTTGTTCCAACAGCTTAATCACATCTTTCTTCCCACTTTTTGCATCCCCCTCCCCTGCCCTTCAAGGCACAACAGCAAATCCAATGAGGGACCAGCCCACACTCAACAGCTACACTAACCAGCTGAGTGACCTTGACAGCTGCTTCTCAATCGAGGGCTGGACTAGATCTGTGGCTTACAATCCCAGCTGTGCTTTAGAATCACCAACGGACCTTTGAAATATTGAGATGCTGAGTCCCTCATCAGACCAACTAAAACCAAGTTTCTGTGGGGCAGAAAACCTTTAACTTGGAAACTAAATCCAGTTCCCAGATTAATTTCATCAAATGATGCTGTTCTGGTCACAATCCAGCCCATGCAGCCTTCGCTGGACTTTGTCTTATTTATAGCCCAACACCTAGGACAGTCACAAGTATCACACAGAGTAGATGCTCACTTTTCCTTCCAAGAGGTTGCTGTCATTGTGGATAAAATTCCATGTTTCCTGCATTTGATTTCAGAATACACGAATGGAACTTTTCTCTAAGAAAGAAAAAAAAAAACTAAGTTTGGTCACTTTTTACTCCTGTGGGGTCTTCCAAAGACTTGTGTAGCAGAGAGAACATGGGCTTTGGAGTCATTCAGACCGGGTGTGAATTTCAGCTCTGCTCCTCCTTCACCATGTGACTTGGGCAAGTGATATACTGGCTCCCCTTGTAACCAACGAGGTCACTTGAATTACAGGTGAATAGCATTTCCTCAAATATTGCAAATATGCAATTTGTGCAGCCCAAAGCAGCAGCTGCGGCTGAACCTCTGAGCCTAGTTTTCTTAGCTGTAAAATGAAAGTAGTAACAGTTACAACACAGCTTTCATGCAAAAATATGAACAATGTAAGTAAAATAGTTAGCATAGCCCCTAGCAGATAAAAAATGCTCAAGAAATATTAATTTTCTCCCACTTTTACCCTCAAAGTTTTCTATATCCCCAAATCTATGCATCTGCGTCCTCTGAATGGAAGGCATATGAGGAGCTCCTATTGAGTGGCCACGTGAGATCTCTGCAGGACACTCACAGAGGCAAGGCAGGCTGAGATGGACAGGGTGTGCAGCTTGATCCTGGTAAGGCAGCTACTAACAGCAGTGCAAGTTTTGCATTGCACAATTCTGTTGGGCTCCTTTCACATCATGGTCATCATAGGTTTTTCTGGTTACTACAGCAGTTTTCTAGAAGATGTCAGTGGCATGTCTGAAAGAAATGGTACCATTTTCTAAATTCAACCAAATTTGCCCTGTTGACCAGCTGTAGGCTGCCATCCCCACTCCCTAGCTCCTCTGCCTTAATACGACATTGGACCTCATCCCCCAACCAACCTGTCCAAAAAGTAAGTCCTGATGACGTCCCTCTCAGGGGCACACAAGTCATTCTTTGTGCCTCTCCTTGAAACTGATGATACAATGAAAATGAGAAACACAGCAGGACAAATGGAGAAGATGAATCCCACCACAAGATGCCCTGAAACTTCCATGCTGTGGGAGCTCCCAGCCCTCTTCAATGCAGACCAATCACCCAGCTCCCAGACAAGGGCTCCAGCTCACAGCTGCCACATGTGAGCTCCCAGATGGGATAGCTCTATAGTGTGCTGCACCTACATCTCCCTTTAAAGGAAACCGCCTGCCCTCATCCCCTGCCACAGGTACTCCCCAGCAGGGCACTTCTGTTTTATGGTACACCCTCCCCTGCCCAGCTAATTGCAACAGGAGGCAGACTCCCAAACAGCTCGTTCATTGGCTGGCTAGAGACTTTTGATGCGGCCCAGCACCTGAAAAGGGCGGAGGGTGTGTCAATTAGATTTCTATCTCAGAAAGCAAAACTGGAAAATGTCAAGAAAATCAATCCGTTGGTGGCGGGAGCCAAGGCTGAAGTGTCATGGAGTGCAGCAAGTGGAGAGAGGCTAAAGGGACCACAATGAGTGAGGGGTGAGCCAAAGTTATGAATCAGCAGAAGCTGTGATGTGGGAAAAAGGCAGGTGCAGAAAACAAGGCAAGGGAGCTGCCAGTGGCAAGTGGAGAATGGAGGACCTGCTCACAGAAGCCAGGTCACCTTACTGGGGGAGAGCCAGAGCAAAGATCCAGGACTTCTGCTGGAGTGTAACCTCAGATCCAAATGCAGGCTCTGTGGACATTCTTACTCCCTTGTTGCTTCCTTCTCCTTCTAGCTACCTCCCCAACTTCACTTAAACTGGTGTGTAAAGACATCTGCTTATTGCAACTTAAAGAACCCGGCTGGGCACAGTGGCTCACACCTATAATCTCAGCACTTTGGGAGGGTGAGGCAGGCAGATTGCTTGAGTTCAGGAGTTCGAGACCAGCCTGGGCAATATGGCGAAATCCCATCTCTACAAAAAATACAAAACAATTAGACAGATGTGGTGGCACATGCCTGTAGTCCCTGCTACTTGGGGAGCTGAGGTGGGAGGATAACTGGAGCCCAGGAGATCAAGGCTGCAATGAGCCAAGATCATGACACTGCACTCCAGCCTGGATGACAAACCGAGACCCTGTCTCAAAAAAAAAAAAAAAAACAAAAAAAAAAAAAAAAAAACTCAATTCAACCATTAGCAAGTAGAGGTGGGCAGAGAAAATCACACACACAAAAAAAAGTCAATCAATAAGGAAACCACCTAAAAGAAGAACAATTATTCTAGAGTTTCTGGTAATAATACTAATTAACATGTGTATAACCATTTGCAAATTTTGGCTTAGGATAATCATGAGAAATACAGAAACTGAATCTTAGTTCTGTCTCACCAGTCACCATTGCAGAATCAGTTCATTTTACTCAGAAGGCCAGATGGGGGACTTTGCAATCTACACCTCACCCTGTCACATCTCAGTGGATCTTTTTGAGCTGAAAAAATAAAAATTAAAAAATTAAAAAAAAAAAATCCTTGAGAAGCGCGAGGGCTAGTGGGAGGAAAGCATCTTGAAATAGACGATCGTGGCCACTAGAGGGAGATGCTTCCTCGTGAAACATTTCACGGCCCGCTCCTTCCCGGTAGCGTTCTCAGCTGAGACCAGAGAACGTGAAGGGACCTGCTCCCCTTCCTCCTCTTTTAGAGACAAGATGAGGCAGCATCCCCTCTGGAACCGAATGGGCTCTCCTCCGCCTTGGTGAAGACAAGGCCGTGTTCTACAAAGTTCATGCATAACCCAGCGTTCCTGCGGCCAAGGCAACAGATACGGCCATCGTCTGGAGGGGCCGGTTGAAAGAAAGAGCCAGAAAAAGAAATGTCTAATGCTGCCCTCAAACAGCTGAGAGGATACGGGGAAGGGCCACATTTGCTATGCGCAGCTTCAAATGGAGGAACTAGGGCCTATGGCTGAGAGCTACAAGGAGAAACCACTCAATACAAGAAGGCCTCCTTGGAAACACAGCTGACCAATTACGGAGTGGATCCCGCTGACACTGACCATCTTTGGGTGTGGCATAGATGGATGAGCATACTGTGTGGGGAGTTGGTCTCACCGCCCCTAAGACCCCCTCCATCTCTGAGAACCTGCAGGAAGAAGTGGCCTTGCGACCCCCACCCGCCCCGCCCACGCCGAGTGCTTCTTTGCCAGCCATCCTATGCGAGCCACCAGGGGGCGTCGCTACTCTGGAAGACGCCTTACCACTGAGCTTTCAGAACCAATCCCTGAGCGCCAAGTGCCCAACCTCAACCAAAAGACCACCTGTTAGGGCGGGATAGCACAATGAATCTGGCTTGGTTGCACCCCCGCTATTCCAAACACATTGTAATAGTACGTAAAGTATAAAAAGAGAAAACCGAAAGATATAGTTCCTGCCTAGTGCTGTGGCTCACACCTGTAATCCCAGTGCTTTGGGAAGCCAAGGTGGGAGGATTGCTTGAGGCCAGGAGTTTGAGATCAGCCTAGGCAACACAGTAAAGCCCTGTCTCTACAAAAAAAAAAAAAAAGCCAGGTGTGGTGGCAAGCACATGGAGTCCTAGCTATTTGGGAGACTGAGGAGGGAGGATTGCTTGAGCCCCAGAGTTCAAGGTTACAGTAAGCTATGATTATGCCAATGCACTCCAGCCTTGGGACAGAATGAGAACTTCTCTCTAAAATATATATATATATTTATATAATATATATCTCATATATATATATATATATATATTTGAGCTGAAAATGTGTATATCTCTTTGGATCAGAAAAGGAAGATAAACCCAAAGCAGTGAGCAGGGCTGAAGCAGCAGGATGGCTGCCCAATGCTACCTGGGGTTACAAATTCCTGGGCAGCCATGGGCCCAGGGAGGGGAAGGACAAAGCCTCCCTTCCAGGAACTGAACCAAACCACCCACTGTGCTGTCTCCAGTATCTCCTGTCACTAGCCACCTTCATGAGGCGTTTCTAGACCTGGGGTTCAAAGGGACAGGAGGGAAGCAACTGCAAAACCTCAGCTGAAGACAGATGCAGTTGAACAATCAGAAGAAAAAGAAGAAAAAATCCAAAAGCCTCCCATTGCACATGAACCTGCAAATCCAAAATTACAAAACACAGGAAGAACCTCATGCTAAGCCTAGCAGCCAGCAGCACCAACACTCTGAACATGAATCAATCCAGACAAAATTAGTTTTCGGAAGTAGCGTGACATCATGCATACATCGAGGCTGAGAAGAGAAAGAGGAAGCATAATGCTGTCATCCACACAGGTGAATGTCCAAATAGCACATGCCCCTGGCCTGCTGGGCAGCACTCCTTGGGGTCCACTCACAGAGAGGACCAGGAACACGTGTGCAGGTCCCCATGACCCTTTTCTCCTAGGCTAGCACTGTACTGCCTGGGAGGGGAAAAGAAGCAAAAGTTGCTTTCTGGGAGAGTCAGGAAAGGACATTCTACTGGTGACACTGCTGGTTGGGGGCCTATCCAGGACTAAAGCAGCCCCTCTCTGGAGCCCCGTGTCCTCAAAGAGAGACTAGTAGATTGAAAAAGTACTGGTTCAAGGAATGTGAAACCTGCTATTAATTGATTTATTACTTTAGACAAGTCACTTTCCTTCCCCTAAGTTCAAGTCCTGAATATCCCTGTTAATTTTCTGTCTCAATTATCTGTCTAACACTGACAGTAGGGTGTTAAAATCTTCTACTATGAAGCAACTACATCAACAAGTTTACAAAATAACCAGCTAGCCTTATTATTATTGTGTGGGGGTCTAAGTCTTTGTAGGTCTTTAAAAACTTGTTTGATGAATCTGGGTACTCCTGTACTGAGTGCATATATATATTTAGATAGTTAGCTCTTCTTGTTGAATTGAACCCTTTACCATTATGTAATGCCCTTGTCTTTTTTATCTTTGTTGGTTTAAAGTCTGTTTTGCCAGAAACTAGGATTGCAACCCTTGCTTTTTTTCTACTTTCCATTTGCTTGGTAAATTTTCCTCCATCCCTTTATTTTGAGCCTAGGTGTGTCTTTGCATGTGAGATGGGTCTCTTGAATACAGCACACCAATGGGTCTTGACTCTTTATCCAGCTTGCCATTCTATGTCTTAATTGGGGCATTTAGCCCATATACATTTAAGGTTAATATTATTCTGTATGAATTTGATGCTGTCATCATGATGCCCGCTGGTTATTTTGTAGACTTGTTGATATAGTTCCTTCATAGTGTCATTGGTCTTTGTATTTCAGTGTGTTTTTGCAGAAGCTGTTAACAGTCTTTCCTTTCCATATTTAGCATTTCCTTCAGGAGCTCCTGCAAGGTAGGCCTGGTGGTGACAAGTTCCCTCAGTATTTGCTTGTCTGAAAAGAATTTTTTTCTTCTTCACTTATGAAGCTTAATTTGGCCAGATATGAAATTCTGGTTTGGAAATTATTTTCTTTAAGAGTGATGAATATTGGCCTTCAATCTGTTCTGGTTTCTAGGGTTTCCACTGAGAAGCCTGCTATTAGTCTGATGGACTTCCCTTTGTAGGTGACCTGCTTTTTCCCTCTGGCTGCCCTTAACATTTTTTCCTTCATTCTGACCTTGGAGAATCCAAGGATATTGTGTTTTGGGGTTGGTCTTCTCATGGAGTATCTTACTGGGGTTCTCTGGATTTCCTAAATTTGAATGTTGGCCTGTTTTGTTAGGTTGGGGGAGTTTCCTGGATGATATACTAAAGTATATCATCTTGGTTCCATTCTCCAACTTGGTTCCATTCTCCTCATCTCTTTCAGGTACGCCAATCAGTCATAGGTTCAGTCTTTCTATATAATCCCATAGTTCTGGGAGGTTTTGTTCATTCCTTTTCATTCTTTTTTCTCTATTTTTGTCTGCCTGTCTTATTTCAGCAAGATAGTCTTCAAGCTCTGAAATTCTTTCATCTGCTTGGTCTATTCAGTTATTGATACTTATGGTTTCATTGGGAAGTTCTCACGTTGTGTTTTCTAGCTCCATCGTGTCATTTATGTTCCCATCTAAACTGGTTATTCTGGTTACCAGCTCTTGTAATGTTTTATCATGGTTCTTAGCTTCTTTGCATTGGGTTAGAACATGCTCCTTTAGCTCAGCGAAGTTTGTTATTACCCACCTTCTGAAGCCTACTTCTGTCAATTCATCCATCTCAGCCTCTGCCCAGTTCTGTGCCCTTGCTAGAGAGGTGTTCTGATCTTTTGGAGGAGAAGAGGCACTCTGGCTTTTTGAGTTTTCAGTGTTTGTTTCACTGATTCTTTCTCATCTTCATGAGTTTGTCTAGCTTCAATCTTTGAGGCTGCCGATCTTTGAATGGGGTTTTTGTGGGGACTTTTTTGTTGATGCTGTTGTTGTTGTTGCTTTCTGTTTGTTTTCCTTTTAACAGGCCTCTCTTCCATAGGGCTGCTGTGGTTTGCTGGAGGTCCACTCCAGACCCTATTTTCCTGGGTCCCTCCCGCACCTATAGGTGTCACCCGAGGAGGCTGCAAAACAGCAAAGATGGCTGCCTGCTTCTTCCTCTGGGATCTCTGTCCCGGAGGGGCACTGATCTGATGCTGGTGGGAATGTTCCTTTATAAGGTGTCTGGCGACCCCTGCTGGGGGGTCTTGAGCAGTGAGGAAGGATGGGTCAGGGTCCAGCCTAAAGAGGCAGTCTGGCCACGATCTGCCACAACCCATGTGCTGTGCTGTGGGGAATTCCTCCTGGGTCAAAACCATCTAGTCTCCCCGGCACCAGCAGGGGAAAAATGGCAGACCCGAGCTGCAGTGATGGCCACCACCCCTCCCTGGGGGAGCTCAGTCATCTTAGGCAGCAGGCAGCTGCGGTGATAACGGCCTCCCCCACCCCTCTGGAAACTCTTAGCAGAGTTAACAGAACAGAGCTGTTAACTTAACAGACCTGTGCAGAGTTAACAGAGCTGTGCAGACTCTCAGCAGCCACTTGACTGGAGACTGCCTAAAACTGCAGTCACGTGGCTGCTGAGAATCTGCACAGCTCTGTGCTTGGGACCCAAGGCCCTGGTGGTGTAGCTCACAAGTGGGATCTCCTGATCTGTGTGTTGCGCAGATCCGTGGAAAAGAAAGAAAGAAAGAAAGAGAGAGAGAGAGAGAAAGGAAGGAAGGAAGGGAAGGAAGGAAGGAAGGGAAGGAAGGAAACCAGCTCATCCACCATTTACTCCAAAAAGCATTCTTTCCCTTCCTTTGTACTCCTAAGGCTTACCTCTATCTTAGCATTTACCCATTAATTTGAAATTATCTGTTTATGAACCTGCCTCTCAACACTAACCAAAAGCTATTCAAACGGAGGGATTGGCCAGGCATGGTGGCTTATTCTGTAATTCCTTTGGAAGGCCCAGGTAGGAGGATTACTTGAGGCCGAGAGTTCAAGATCAGCCTGGGCAACATAGCAAGACACCATCTCTGCAAAAAAATAAAAGTTTTAAAAAGGAGAAATCATAACTGGTCTTTGTGCCCCTGCTCTAAAGCTTACCACAATGCCTGCCACATACTGGGCCCTCAAAATAAATTATTGATTAATTTTCACAATGGGGCTACAAGGCAGGCATTACAAATGAAAAAAACTAACACCCAGAAAGCCAGTTACATACCAGGAGGTGGGAGGGCAGCAACTTGAAACCAACTCTACTGCTAAGGCCTAGGCTCTCTCAAGTGCAACCTGGAAGACATGAGTAAGCATGGAGGTGGAGATGAGAATGAGGTGTTGGGGCACCTGCCTGGGACATGATGCGTAAGGAATGGAGGGATATGAAGGTGGACAATATTCTGGAGGGTGGAAGAGTATGGTCATGAGGCCTTGGCATTGTGGCTTCTAAGCAGAGCCCTGATAAGCTAAACTGCCTGGCAATGTCAGGCCGGGCAGTTTGGTCTGACGTTGCCAGTTTAGCTGCCCAGGCATGTCTGCTAGCTAAATCTAAATCCTGGGCCTGAGGCCCATGTCCCCACAAATACCCACAACTCTGCTGCACAACCATATTCAGAGTCCTGCACTTACTCAGCCTCTGCTTGCTGAGCAAGCAGACACTACCTCTCTTGAGTACAAGCCTCCAGGAAGTTCCTAATGCATATCAAGGCAGGAATATCCAAATTATATTAGAAGGCCAGGCACAGTGGCTCACATCTAGGATCCCAGCATTTTGGGAGGCCGAGGCAGGTGGATCACGTGGGACCAGGAGTTTGAGACCAGCCCGAGCAACATGAAAAAACTCTCTACAAAAAAAAAAAAAAAATAGCCAGGCATGGCAGCATGCACCTGTAGTCCTGGCTACTCAGGAGGCTGAGGCAGGCGGATCAATTGAGCCCAGGAAGTTGAGGTTGCAGTGAGCCATGATGGCACCACTGCACTCTAGGGTGGGTAACAGAAGGAGACCCTCAAAACAAACAAGCAAACAAACTAACACAGTATATTAGAAGATAAATAAATATGGACTTGTGTGGACAAGAGTGTCTGTGCACCTCAGCCTCTCCTGAGAGGTGCCTCTTCTCCCACCCACCTTCCAGGGGCCTTCCCCTACAAACCTAAACACAGAAGGCAGCCAATGAAAGGGACCAAGAGGCAGATTCATGAGATAAGCCAAGGAAAGCCCAGGTCCAGGAGCCCATAGAATCAAGAGAATATTCTCAGACAGTAGCAAAACAGGAGGACTGTTCAACACAGCTAAATGCATGCAACAGAACATGGCCATCCCCTGCACGCCCTTCTCTGGAGCTCCTTAGACTAGAAGATGATTTCTTCTGGACAAGGAAGACACAGGACATGGGGTGAAAATAATTCCAGCAAAAGAAAGCTAAATACACCATCCCATGTTTGCAAAACACAGGAAAGGTAGCGAGGGGATGGAGAACCAAGGATAAAGGTAGGATGCCCTTTTCTGGTAAACTGCATGCTAAACAAAGGTGAGGGGCCACAATTAGCTCATCAGCAGGGAACTCAGGGCAAGAATACCCTGTCCTCTGTTCTGTCCTCACCTGAATCTCTGGGACGAAGCCAACTTGTCACCTCCCTAAATGGTTCTAGAAACAGAAGAGTTCATCCCTTGCCCGGGGAAGGGATTTCTAGGTCTTCAGTTCTAATCATATTTGTTATGCACGAGTGGAGACATTCAGATACATGGCCCCCACCCTGTTTCTGCTCTGCAGACTGAGATGAGAGCCTTACGTTTACAAAATTTCACAAGAAACTGGAATTTGTTGCCCTTCTTTTCCATCTCCCCTCAGCCAGCTCCACTTGTCCTCGGATGTGACGGAGACTCGTTACCAGCTGGACAGCATACATCCCAGAGCTGGAGGGGAGCACGAGCGACCCTGACTCACCTGCCCTTGCTCAGGGAGGGAAGGAAACCTGTGAAACCTGGAAATCCGCTCTGGGGGAGGTGTGGCCAGCTCCTAGGCACCACCTCCGCAGAATTTCTCCAATCATAATAACAAGAAGGAAAACAAGCAGCTATCCAGTGCTTTCTCTCTGCCAGCCATCGTGCTCCACAAGTGTTATGTCGTTAAAAGCTCCCAACAGCCTTATGAGCTGGGCACTGTCATTCTCCCCGCTTTGTGGATAAGGAAGAGCAGTCGCATAGATTGGTCTGGGGTCACCCTTGGTTTCCCATTGGAGTGTAGGCTTCCTGAGGTTAGAAGTTGTTTTTATGGGCTGGGCGCGGTGGCTCACGCCTGTAATCCCAGCACTTTGGGAGGCTGAGGCGGGCGGATCACCTGAGGTCAGGAGTTCAAGACAAGCCTGGCCAACATGGTGAAAACCCATCTCTACTAAAAATACAAAAATTAGCCGGGTGTGGTGGCAGGCACCTATAATCCCAGCTACTCGGGAGGCTGAGGCAGGAGAATCGCTTGAACCCGGGAGGCAGAGGTTGCAGTGCCATTGCACCCCAGCCTGGGTGACAGAGTGAGACTCCCTCTCAAAAAAAAAAAAAAAAGAAGAAGAAGAAGTCGTTTATATGACGCTTTGGGAGTGATATCAAGAACATAAATATTGACTGACCAACTGAAAGATTCAAAGCACCACGGGTATTTAATAAATGTTATTATTGATCACTATTCAAAAATCATTAACATGATTTTACATATCTCAGGAAGCAGTACCACAAATAATTCTGAAGTTACTGTATCAATAACAAATTATGTAAGTGACAAAACTGCATTTGTTCACAAGGCTAGACATAGAGCCTATTTGTTTTCAGGAGTGTGGACCTTATTTGTTTTTGTTGATAAGAAAGATAAGCTGCTCTGGTATTAGTAATGATATTTAATTGCTATTACATAGTATCAAATCAGTGCAAAAGGAAAAATCACAGGTCATGAGATATATGGCAGAAGTTAGAAGACTGTAAGGGAATTAAATGAATTAAAGGCTGCTTCTGTGACTCAATTAATTGAATGATATTGAAAAGAGAAGGTAGAAAGCTGGATTCAGGGCTGATTTCCAGGAGCCTAGTTGTAAATAATTAGGCCATCCCTTGGATGTGTACACGACACCAACACCTCACAGCCTCCACAGGAGCAGGGTTCATCTCCTCCTCCCAGTACCTGCAACAACAGAACCAACACAGAGACGCCAGCAAGCATTTCCGCAATCACAAACCCCACCTTTCTCTTATCATGCTGTTCTACCTTTCTTTTCCCTATATCCTTCACTTCTTACATTTTAAATCTTGTTTTTCTGTAAGCTGCTTCAAATCCTACCTGAATAAGGCAGGGTATCAGAAAATCAATACACTCTTCAGGAACTTAACCGAAGGGAATTTCCTGTGAGCAGCACAGGGCCTTGACTTTGCGCCTGGAAAGGTGTCCTCATCACATCATTGTCAGACCACCACAGGAACCCACAGCTCATCCTGCCTCTTCCAATTCATGTCTCACTTATTAAACCGTCCTGTTTGTTTGTCTGTTTTCTACTGAATCCTCTGGTTAAACAGCAGGAGCAGTGCAGTCAAATGTCTTGATAAAATGTCACACCTTTCCGTGAAATTTCTAAGTGTAGCTATGCAGCACGGAGGAAAAGCCACTCGGTTTCTAGTTACTGACCTGGGCGGACTTGGTTTTCTTCCGGGTTCCCGCAGTGGGTTTCCTCTCGAGCAGTGAGTTCTTGCCTCTCAAAGGAAGAAGCCACACTGGCCATGTAAAGAGAGTGTCCAAACCTTCCTCTTCCGCAGCTGGAGAGACTTCCCAGTTCCTCTTCTGTTTGGGGACTGGGAAGCTCTGAGTCCCAACTTCTCTTGTCTGATTTCACTTTCTCACCCACCAACCCCTGCTCTCACTCAACCACGAAGTGCCCTCAACACTGATCTCTGCCTAAAAATGACTGAAATCGATGTCCAATTTTGGGGGGATGACTGATTCTAATGTTGGGAAGAGGAGCTTAAAAGATCCAACCTCCCACTCAGTGAGAAAGGGGTCCCTGAACACCTTTCTTGAGACATAACCTCCCTACTCCCACTTAAATGCGAGCAATTCCTGCTTTTTGCCACAGCGAGGCAAGGCATTTCTGGAAGTTATGCTGCAAAGTAAATCTTTTTAGAGCTCCGATTTCAAGACTTTGGGTTTTAGGCACCTAGATAGGTGCCAAGTTTTCATTTTGTTAAATAAGGATATTTAAAAAATAAATAGGTGCCCCCTTCTGCGCGGTCACACTGAGCCAGCGCCTAGGCCTGGGACTGGGCCACAGCACCTTAGCTTCTTCATCCACCGCCTCCCGACCATGGACCCCTGGAAAGTGAACGCACTTCGGGCTTTTGTGAAAATATGTAAGCAGGATCCGAGCATTCTGCACATTGAGGAAATGTACTTCCTGAGGGAGTGGGTGGAGAGCATGGGGGTAAACTACCACCTGCTACTCAGAAAGTTAAATCAGAAGAAAATACCAAGGAAGAAAAACCTGGTAAGAAGAAGGTGGAGGAAGACTTAAAGGCAGACGAACCATCACGTGAGAAAAGTAATCTATAAATTGATAATGAAGCTGTGATTGAACCAGACCCTGATGCCCCTCAAGAAATGGGAGATGAAAATGCAGAGATAATGGAAGAGATGATGGATCAGGCAAATGATAAGAAAGTGACTGCTATTGAAGCCCTAAATGATGGTGAACTACAGAAAGCCATTGACTTATTCGCAGATGCCATCGAGCTGAATCCTCAGTTGGCCATTTTGCATGCCAAGAGGGCCAGTGTCTTCGTCAACTTACAGAAGCCAAATGCTGCCATCCGAGACTGTGACAGAGTCATTGAAATAAATCCTGATTCAGCTCAGCCTTACAAGTGGCGAGGGAAAGCACACAGACCTCTAGGCCACTGGGAAGAAGCAGTACATGATCTTGCCCTTGCCTGTAAATTGGATTATGACGAAGATGCTAGTATAATGCTGGAAGAAGTTCAGCCTAGGGCACAGACATTGCAGAACATGGGAGAAAGTATGAGCAAAAACGTGAAGAGTGAGAGATCAAAGAAAGAATAGAAAGAGTTAAGAAGGCTCGAGAAGAGCATGAGAGAGCCCAGAGGGAGGAAGAAGCCAGACGACAGTCGGGAATTCAGTATGGCTCTTCTCCAGGTGGACTTCCTGGGGAAATGCTTGGAATGGGAGGGGGCATGCCTGGGATGGCTGGAATCCCTGGACTCAATGAAATTCCTAGTGATCCAGCGGTTCTTGCAGCCATGCAGGATCCAGAAGTTACGGTGGCCTCTTCCAGGATGTGGCTCAGAACCCAGCAAATATGTCACAATACCAGAGCAACCCAAAGGTTATGAATCTTATCAGTAAATTGTCAGCCAAATTTGGAGGTCAAGCGTAATGTCCTTCTGATAAATAAAGACCTTGCTGAAGGAAAAGCAACCTAGATCACGTTATGGATGTCGCAATAATACAAACCAGTGTACCTCTGATCTTCTCATCAAGAGAGCTGGGGTGCTTTGAAGATAATCCATATCCCTCTCCCCCAAATGCAGCTGAAGCATTTACCGTGGTTTGCCATTCATTCAGATAATGTTTTCCTACTAGGAATTACAAACTTTAAACCGTTTTTAAACCTTAAAAATATTTAAAACAAATTTAAAGGGACTGTTAATTCTTATATTTTTCTTTATTAATCATTTTGGATTTTTTTCTTTGAATTATTGGGCAGGGAAGATACTTATGTATGGAAGATTATTGCTCTAATTTGAGTGAAATAAGAGTTTATTAGTGCAAGGCAAACATAAAAAAAAAATAAATAGGTGAAGGAAGGGAACATCTACCATCTATAATCTACAATGATCATAGTTTCATAAAAGAAAGAACAACAAAACATCATAAAGCTATAATGTCAAAATAAAAGGCAGGCCTTTAAACCAAATCAATGTTTCTTTCTTTTTAAAAATGTCATAATTTTGCCCTCATCTCTGTCATGCCATGAAAACAGGCAAACAGTTGATCAAGATCATTGCCAGCCTAGAGTTTGGCAATAATTGCTATAAAGCAGGGGTTATTTTCCCAGAAGGCCTTGTGACCTGGAGCAGCTCAACCACCCAACCCCAGTCCACTGACCCTGGCAGGCCAACAAGGCAACACAAGTAAAGCACAGTGCAGATCCAGCTGTGCTCTTGACACGCAATTTTGGATTAAACGAAGACACAAATATGATCAACAAAAAGTCTTGAGCAAAGACAGAACAATTAACTATTGCTGTGATAAACTTCTCTCCAAGTTCTATCAAATGTAAGTAGATGAGGTACGTGTCCCACATGTACAACAAAATATACACACGGCATATTAAAATTAAAATGTGCTGTATCTGGAATACATCTGCATCTGAAATGCTAAGCAGAGCACACGTGTATTCCCTAGGTAGTAGAGCTGTCCGGTGGAGAGAATCCCCAGCCGGTGGGAAGGAGGCTGGGATCTGGCCCTGACTTTGTCACTAAGTGGTTCTTAAGCCTGGGGCAAGTTGTTTAATTTTTCTGTGCTCAGTTTTCTCAGACATAATTAAGGGAGTTAGATTAAAATTATCTCTTAGGGCCAGTCCTGCTTGAAAATACTTAATCTAATACATAACAGCATGTTCCCTCTCTCTGAGAATTTGTAAGGCCTCGGGGAATGAGAAGAATGGTATACATCTTTTCAAAAGCTGACCACAGGCTATCCCTAAAGCACAGGGACTCTCACTTTGGGCTATTCAAAGGCATAACACCCACAATGCTGAACCAAAGAGCCAGAGGCACAACCCAATTAGCTCCTAAATCAATATATGTGGACTTGAGCATCCATTGTGGGTCAACAAATGAGAGTAAAACTTCTCCAGCTACCCCCAGCTCCCTGGTCACCCTTGTCCCTCGAGTTAACACAGATACTTGCCATCGGTGGTAAAAAACTTCTCTTAGAGTGTTGACTCTGTGGCATGCATGTTACATGCATTACCTCTTTTAAACCTTAACACAATCCTGCAAGGTTGGTCAAAGTCTCTCCATAATACGGATAAGAAAACTGAGGCTCAGGTAGGTTAAGTACAGTCCAAGGTTACAATGTGAGGAGCAGGATTCCAATGGAGGTCTCTTGGACTCTTAACATCTGCGCCCCTTCCTCATGTTCACCGTATTGCATCCGTCACACAGCTGACACGCCCAAGAGACACATCAAAAACCCCAGGGCCCCTCAGACAAATGATCCCTGCATCCATCAATGGTCGTGTCTGGTGAATTTCGGAGAATCTCCCATTAGACTTTGACCTTGGAAAGCCAACTGCTTCCTCCTCTCTGACAGCTCTCCTTCCCAGGGAGACCAACAAGGCATTGAAGCACCCACCAGACTTTCTACCGCATGAAGAGCCTCTGCATATAAAGCTGTAGGCAGACGGGCAGGCTTGGGGTGCACAGGGCAGTCATGGAACCTAGCTTTTCCAACTTTGATTAGTCTGGCATTTAATTCTAACCTGGTTTACTCAAACCAGCTGCTAAACGCTTGCTATTCAAAGTGTGGTCCATGGATCAGCAACTTCCTGGTATCACCCAAGAGCCTGTTAGAAATGAGGAATCTCAGGCCCCATATCAGACACACTGAATCTGTGTACTAGCAAGATGCTTCCGGTGACTTGAACATGCATGCATGTTTCAAAAGCTCCATCGAAGAATCACTGATGGGGCTTTTTGAAAGTGTGAATTTCCAGGAACTACAGTCCAGAATTGTAGAAAAGGGGCTGAAGAAATATACAAGGAGGCCCCAAAAATGTGTATTTTATTTCAAAACTTGTTTTCT
Organism: Papio anubis; assembly: GCF_008728515.1. Lineage (NCBI taxonomy): Eukaryota > Metazoa > Chordata > Mammalia > Primates > Cercopithecidae > Papio > Papio anubis. The sequence goes on from NC_044987.1 coordinate 22,183,558, forward strand.
TTTGGTCCCCTGTCCTCAAGAAAAATCAAGTCCTTTCCAGCTTGATTCAAAGAACAATTTTGTTTTATGAACAGCTGTCCCTATAGCCGTAGGGCTATAGGCCAGTAGACACGCCCCCCCTCCCTAGAGGACATGCCAGTGTCTTCACACAGGCCCTCTCTTGGGCTGAGCCCCATCTTGCAGAAAATGCATGGAACAATTCTACATAAATCAGAGTGTTCCCTTCTGAGTCGTTTCCCATCCCCCAATCCCATGTCCCCCAGTTCATAAGGAGATTAGACCATCATCCCCATATCAATAGCAGAACTCCTATATTTTATTTTCTACCATCCTCATCTGTATAAATTTAGGAAAGAGGGAAGAAGAAAGGAAGAAAGGTAGAAAACGAATTAACATTTGTTAAAAATTTATATTATATGTCAGGCCCACCCTGTTCCCTAAAATGGTTTTGGGGTTTGTTTTGTTTTCTTTTTTGAGATGGAGGTCTTAATATGTTGCTCAACCTAGTCTCAAACTCCTAAGCTCAAGTAATTCTCCTACCCCAGCCTCTCAAGTAGCTGAGACTATAGGGGTGCACCAGACCCAGCTCAAAACAGCTTACATACACCTTTCACTTAATATACATAAAAGTATGTAAGATTTATATTATTGCCTTAATTTTAGAAGTGGAGACTAAAGCTCAGATAGTTTAAAAACTCTCCCAAAGCAAGGATTCTGAACAGGACCCAATACTAAAGTCCTGTCACATTATTTCTGCTACCCCAACTTGCCTACATAACATATTATGTAAATAAAAATTTTGTTGAGATATAATTCACATACCATAAAATTCAATTTGGTAGTTTTTAGTACATTCACAAGGTTGTGAAACCATCCCCACTAATTACCTCCAGAACATTTCCAACATCCGCGAAAGAAACCCCAAATCAATGAGCAGTCATAGTCATTTCCCATTTCCCGCACCATCCCTAGTCCCTGGCAATGACTTTGTGTCTCTATGGATTTGCTTCTTCTGGATATTTCATAGAAATGGAAGCATACAATATGTGGTCTTTTGTGTCTGGCTTTTTTCACTTAGCACAGTCATTTCAGGTTCATCCATGTTGTCGCATGTATTGGTACTTGATTTATTTTTACAGCTGAACAACAGTCCATTATAAGAACATACCACATTTTGTTTATCCATTCATAAGTTGATGGACACTTGGATTGTTTCCACTTTTTAGCTATTATGAATAATGCTCCTATAAACATTTATGTACAAGTTTTTGTGTGGACATACATTTTTAATTCTCCTGAGTATATACCTAGGAGTGGAGTTCCTAGACCATATAATAGTAAGTCTATGTTTAGCTTTCTGAAGAAATGCCAAACTGTTTTCTAAAGTGGCTACATCATTTTATATTTCCACCAGAAATGAATGAGGGTTCAACTTCTCCATATCTGTGCCAACTCTTATTATTATCTGTCATTTTTATAGCAATAATTCTAGCTGTAAAGAGGTATCTCACTCAAGTTTTGATTTGCATTTTCCTAATAACTAATAATGTTGAGCACCTTTTCGCATGCCTATTGGCCATTTGTACATTTCTTTGGAGAAAGTATTCAAATCTTTGCCCATTTTTAAATTGGGACATTTGTCTTTTTGTTGTTGAGTTGTATTCTTTATATATTCTAGAAACTAGGCCCTTTTCAGATATATGATGTAGATTATCTTGTCACTTTTTGAGATGGGTGGGTCTACACTCTGTTGCCCAGGCTGGAGTGCAGTGGATTGCAATTTTCAATGTCCATAACCTCTGCATCCCGGGTTCAAATGAATTCCCTGCCTCAGCCTCCCCTGGGGTAGCTGGATTCTGAACTGCAACGCCCTTCCTGCCTGGCTAATTTTGTATTTTTAAGTGAGGTGGGTTCACCCAGTGTTACGCCAGGCTGGTTGCTTGGAACTCCTGACCTCAGGTGAGATCCACCCTCATGGCCTCAAGTCCTGGGATTGGTAGTAGAAAGCCACCTTTAAGACCTTTACCGGCCTCTGTGATAATTGGCCTTCCTGAAAAGAACAGAAACTTTTGAACTTTGGAGGGAAGGAGGGTCAATTTATCTATTTTTTCTTTACTTATTTTTGCCTCAGGCATCATGTCTAATAAACCGTTGCCTAAATCAAGATTATGAAGATTTATACCTATGTTTTTTCCTAAGAGTTTTATAGTTTTACATTTAGGCCCTTGGTTCACCTTGAGTTAATTTTGTGTATGATATGAGTAGGGCTCCAACTTTATTCTTTTGCATGTGGATATTCAGTTGACCCAGTACCATTTATTTCCCCATTGAGTTGTCTTGTTACCCTTATCAAAACCCAGCTAATAATAAATGTGTGGATATGTTTCATCTCAATTCTATTTCATTGATTTATATGTCTATCCTATGTCAGTACCACACTATCTTGATTACTGTAGCTACACAGTAAGTTTTAAAATTGGGAAGTGTGAGTCCTCAAACTTTGCTGAGTTTTGTTTGTTTTTCAAGATCATTTTGACTATCCTGAGTGTGTTGTTATAGTTTTCCGTATACAAGTCTTGCATTTGTTTTGTTAAATGCATTCAAATGACCTATCTTCAAGTTCACCAATACTTTCTTCTACCAGTTCAAATATGCTGTTGAGTTCTTCTAGTGACTTTTTTTAATTGTAGTTATTGTACTTTTCCATTGCAGAAATTTCTATTTGGTTCTTTTTATCATTTTTATCTCTTTATTACTATTCTTTATTTGGTGAGACATCAATCTCATACTTTCCTTTAATTCTTTAGATATGATTTCTTCTAGTTCCTTGAACGTATTTATAAAGCTGAGTTAATATCTACGTTCAGTTAAGTTCAGTGTGTGGGCTTCCTCAGGGACAGTTTCTGTTTACCTGGGATGGTTTTTTTTTCTTCTGTATAAGCCATATTTTCTTGTTTATTTGTATATCTTATAATTTTTCTTCAAAACTGAACATTTAAAAAACACGAAGCCAGGCAAAGTGACTTATGCCTGTAATCCCAGCACTTTGGGAGGCTGAGGCACAAGGATTGCTTACACCTGGGAGTTCAATAACAGTCCAGAGAACATAGCAAGACCCTGACTCTACAAAACCTATGAAAATTAACCAGGTGTGATGACACATGCCTATAGTCCCAGCTACTTGGGAAGCTGCGGCGGGAGGATCACTTAAGCCCAAGAATTTGAGGCTGTAGTGAGCTATGATTGCACCACTTCACTTCAGCCTTGGCAATAGTGAGACCCTGTCTCAAAAAAATAAATACACACACACACACACAATGTGACAACTTTGGACCACCAGACTCCCTTCTCCTCCCTGAGTTTGTTTTTGTTGCTGTTCGTTGTTCTTTTTTTTATTGTTGTTGCTGCTGCTGTTTCCTGACTTTCTTAAATTAATTCTGTGAAGTCTGTATTCTTTATCATGTGTAACCGCCAAAGTCTCTGTTCTGTTTGCTTATTGACCAGCTAATAAATAGAGATTTTTTTTTTTAATTTCTTGAACTAATAACTCTGGAACCAACAAGTCTCCCAGTCTTTGCCAAGCACTTCTGCATGTGTGTTTTGGGGCATGCCTTCAATAATCGGATAGGCAGTTTACAGCTCTGCCTTAGCCTTCACTTCTTACTTGTGCAGAGCCTCAAGGTCAGCCAGAGGTGAGAGATTAGGGGCTTCTCAGGTCTTTCCTGGGAATGTGTGTAGCCCTGCACATGCACATGGCTTTTTAGATTCCCAGGGATTTGTCCAAGCTTTTCAAACCCCCTACAGACATCTCATTCCTCAGGGGGTTATTTTACAGTTTTTACTCAGCCTTTTGTTAGTCCCAACTGGAATCACTGCCTCAGAACGTTACAATGTTGAAAAATTCCAACTGACTATTTTTGACAAACATCTTAGCAATATAGGTGTTCACACAGAGGATGTTCTGAGTCAGGTCACATAAAGAAAAGCCCAGAGGACGAAACTTTACAGGCAACTTCCAAAAAGGTCACAAAGTGACAGTTCTCTGGGGATGAGGCTTTTTGGGAAGCTCCAAACCTGTTCTGTTTCCTTCCATCAGCTGCTAGTTTGCTAATCTTCAGAGTTACCATAGCTGCAAAGGCCCTCATGGAGGTGGGGCAAAGTGAGTGTGACCAGGGCTACTTGAAATGCTATAACGCTCATAGTTCTTAATGATATTCAACCATTTTTCTTAAATAAATGCTCCCAGATTGTTGCAAGGATTTGGTTAACTTCCAAAATTCTGGAAAACTTATTTTGACCATTTTTTGCTAGTGTTCTCATTGTTTTAGTGAAGGAGTTGATTTTTCAGAGGGATTTATGCCACCATTCTGCCAGTGTTTCTCTTGAAGGAACACATAGTAAATATTATCTTGATTCTAATCTACATTTTGTTTCTTTCTACTCACAAACTTGCATATTTCTTTCCTCTTCTTCAGTGAGTAAGTCATAAAATTCAGAAAAGAGATGTGAAAAAGCATATTTTCTGATTTTTTTTTTGTGTGTGTGCTATGGTGTTATGGAAGAATGTATCAGGAACAAGGTAAACCTAAGCTGTTTCTTTCCAAATAAATATAAATAATATATAAGTAGATGTAAGTCCAGAAGCAGAGTCTTTCTCATTCTATGCTAGTCACTAAATGAATTGGGGATTGGAGACTTCTTTGATTAAGGAGGGGTGGAAGAGGGTATGTAATCCAGGAAAAGAGGGTTTTTGTGCCTGGGTTTCCTGCAGTGAGAAGAGCGGAACTTCTCAACGGACCAGGTATGTGATGATTACACAACTCTGAATTTCACTTGCTGGTATTTACGTCTTCTCAATGGCTTTCTTCAAACAGCAGATGCTGAAATGAGAGGTGTAAAAAAAACCATATTCAGGACATTCCCCTTCCTAAGCAAAACTGCAATTTGCAAAATCATCGGTGACAGGTAATGGTGACTGGTGATTCATTACTGATGATGTCTTGGGCCAAATTCCAGAAGCCAATGTATATTCAGAAGGGGCAGGGAGAAGATCTGCACGTATGACTTCACCCAGAAGCCCTGGCATATAAACAAGAGGTGAGTCAGTTTTACCCAATACCAGGCCTAGCACTTTCCAAACAGATTGAGACCATGGCAGTCCTCCATGCCATGCTGCTGCAGCCACTGAAGATGTTTCTGTGCCTCAGTCTGCAGCTTTCTTCTGCCACCTTTATAAGGTACAGTAACACCTGCTTCACCTTTGATGAATATTACACCATCACCCTAGACATCAAGGCCAGTTCACGTATCTATGAAAGCAATGCAGTCTATTCTGGTGAGTAGAAGCCATGCTCTCTGCTGTACTTTGTTCCCTGAGGGAAATTAACCAGAATTTCAGAACACACTCCTCTATCGTTACTCGCAATTATACAAAACATGTGTCTTCTGAACCCAATGGGAAGCAAGGGAAGGAAGAGAAAGAATGAGAATTAAGGGAGTGGGTTGGGGGGGTGGCTATTTCTGCATGTTCCTTGTGAACTCAAGCCACAGGAGTGAGAAAGCCCTAACCCCAGAGTCACTGAGTCCCGGTAAGAGCATGCTTGGGGTAAATCCTCTGACTTAAATAAAATGGGCACTTTTATCATTTTAAGGGATAATCATTGCATTCCAGTGTGTAATCTTTTCTCTTTTTGTTTTTGTTTTTCTGGAGACAGAGTCTCACTTCATCACCCAGGCTGGAATGTAATGGTACAATTTCAGCTCACTGCAACCTCCGCCTCCTGGGTTCAAGCAATTCTCGTACCCCAGCTTCCCAAGTAGCTGGGATTACAGGTGCGCACCACCACACCTGGCTAATTTTTTGTATTTTTAGTAGAGATGGGACTTCTCCATGTTGACCAGGCTAGTCTTGAACTCCTGGCTTCAAGTGATCCACCCACCTCAGTCACTCAAAGTGCTGGAATTACAGGTGTAAGCCACCGCACCCAGCCTCCAGCGTGTAATCTTTTCATATCTATTTGACAAAATGATGCTGCTGGGGATAACTGTATACTGCATTTAGTCCGTGGGTGAAAAAAAATCTTATAAACTATACAGGGGAAGTATTACTAACCCACTTTATGTATGAGAAGCCTGAGGCCAAGGGAAATTAAATGACCTGCCCAGAGTCTCCCTTCTAGTAAGTCATAGAACTGGCTCTTGAATCTTAGTCTGTTCATTCTTAATCCAATACTTTCCTTAGAGGTGTCCAGTAGATATTTTTTATATATCCCTTTTCGAATCAGCCAACCCTAAAAGTCAAGGAATATGCTTTCTAATTAGTTTCATAATAATAACACTTCATATGGTGTTTACATGTAATAGTGACCTATTAGGGAGATACCATTATCATTTCCATTTTGTAGATGAGAAACAGAGACAGATGCTAAGTGACTCTTGCTCAGGTCCCGGAGCTACTTCAATGGTGAAGCTAAGATATGAACCAGCATTCCAGCTTCAGAGACCCTGCCTTTAACCACTGTATACTCTTCCTTACAGTAATGAGAGCTAACACTTCTTACGATGTGCTGGGCATGTTTTAGGAGTAGATGCTGTTATCATTTTACAGACAAGAACTGAGGCACAGAGAAGTTACAAATTTACACTAATAAGTAACCTAGCTATGATTTGAATCTAAATAGCACAGCCAAAACTCGTACAGCTTTTTGTCCAGCCAGGCTGTCCAGCTTCAGAACCTGTCTTCTTATCTACTGTGTTATCCTGCCTTTCTTAAAAGTCTAACTAACTTTTGCAAAGACCACCAGGGTGATCTCCACACTCACAGTCTAGGTCTCAGACTTCAGCAGGTGAACAATCATGGCATGCCTCACGCACTCACCTTGCTTATCTTTTGTCTTACTTTTAAATGAGGAATGACACTATGTGCTCCAGTTGTGATGGGGCCAGCTACGTCCCACTCCCTCAGGCAGTCGATATTGTCCTGACAGGGCAGGGAGAATAATCTTGTAATTCAAGATGAGCACAGGTGGACGGACATATGTGCAACCTGGGGGAGACCCTGAGGGGTCAGAGGCACTACTGCAAAAGAGATCACAAGCCTCTGGCATTTAAGATAAAAGATTTTATCTTAAATCTTTAAGGTGAAAGATTTTGCTAATGCAACGGAAGAAAGAGAAATCTATCACTGAGCACGGTGGCTCACACCTGTAATCTCAGCGATTTGGGAGGTCAAGGCAGGCAAATTGCTTGAACTCAAGAGTTCAAGACCAGACTGGGCAACATGGCGAAACGTAGTCTTTACAAAAATCACAAAAATTAGCCAGACGTGGTGATGCGTGCCTGTGATCCCAGCTACTCAGGAGGCTGAGGTGGGAGGATGGCTTAAACCCGAGAGGTGGAAGTTGCAGTGAGCTGAGACCACATCACTGCACTCCAGCCTAGGTGACAGAGCAAGACTCCATCTCAAAACAAAAAAAAGAAACCTATCATGTGAAGATGCTATGGAGGGGGAGACATGGGAGCCTTCTGAAAGTCGAAAGACAGGAGAAAGATGAGTCAACGTGATCCACTGGGGTGAAGGGGATCACAGCAGCCACAGAGGCGTTAGGGAGCAGGGAAAGGGAACGGGGAAAGAGGAGAAGAACTAAGGTTCCTTGAATGCCTACTTATGCCATGTACCCCCAAACTTTATCCAATTCCATTTTAAAATAAATGTGCTGTGAAAGCTCCGTGGCAAACTGACTCATGATACAAATGATTTAAGTCGAGGGTCAAAATCCTCACCCACGGAGATGTGAATTGCCAGATCCCACCCCCGTGGTTACACAGCAGGCTCCACGATTGCCTTGTAGGTGTTATTGCCAGAACTCAGGACTTCTGGGGACTCTGAGTAAACGGCCATTCAGGCCAATTGCTCTTCCTTATTTTGATTTTGAAATTCTTTTAAACTCTGGGCCTATGTCAACATTGGTAAATCGTGTATAAATGGCTTGGCAGGTCCCAAGAGACAACTGCAGCTCAAGCAACATCTTAGAACAGGTTTCCTGGGTCTGTTTTGGTATCAGTGAAAGAAACCCTTAATACAGTGACATTTACACTAAGACTGTGCTGAGCAACCATCTGCCTTTTTTTAAAAAAACAAAAACAAAACTTCTATGGGCAAGAGGGATGTGATTTGCTTGCTTTTCTTGCTAAACTTTAAGCCTTAAGGGCACTATACAACATTGGATGCATGACTTTTAAAATCAACCAATGAGTAGTTACTTAGGGCCCTCCAGAGGCACAACACTGGGCTGTCCAGATACCAACACAGATGAAACCACAGCATGCAGCACAAAGTAGAATATGATTAAGAACTCAACAGAAAAAAAAGAAAAAAAGAAAAAAGAAGAAAAGAAAAAAAAGAATGACAGTTAAACAGGGATAAATCGGTCCAGAGGTGGGACATCAGCAAGCTGTTGGAGTGGAAGAGGGGATGTGATGTATGACGAGAGGGAAGGAAGGCTTTCAGGCAGGCTGCCGAAGGTGAGCAAGGATCAGGGGCAGGTGCATTTGCAGAAAAAGGGAAAGCCTGGCTGCCTTTAGAGTGGGAATACAAACAGCAGGCTGAGGCTAGGTTCTTACAGTCCAAAAACATGTGTTGGACACCGTAATCAACACACCAGAGGCAGAAATATAAAAGCAGAAATGTTGACATGCTCTAGAAGGAAGGACCCTTTGAAGGTTTGAACAGGAGTGTGTTCTGATGGACGTGCTGCATAAGGAAGTCTGGTCTGGCTGCAGCATGTTGCAAGGCCACCTAAAGGAGAAGAACCTAAGGCCAGAAATCCAGAAAATGTGGGTGCCTAAGAGAGAAGAAAGAGGACTTAAACCTCTTTAAGGGGAAGGGGAAAAGCAGGACAGGGCACACCTGTGCAGAGCTCACACTGACGATTACCTGGATGACACCGTCTCTGCTCACCTTCTACTGCACTTGACGCACAGATCTAGAACAGCTGTCAGGTGCTCATTGAGCAAGCTGAGGTCTGTGGGATCTGCATCACCCGACCGTGACTGGCAAAACTAACAACTAGAACACAGAACTGTAGTGTGCATATAGTCACATAATAACAATTGCAACGTATCCAGTACTCCCCAAGTATTAAAATCTTCACATTCTTCTCTTTATTCTCCAGGACCTTTCAAGATAGGTATCACGATCTCAGATAATGAAGGATAACGTCATTATCCCCAGACCTAGAACCAGGGCAGGTGCAAAGTGGGCACGCAAGAAGTATTTATGGAGTGAATGATGAACAATAAGGAAGCCGAGGCTCGGAGGTGAAATGACTTGCTCCTAAGTGTGAGAGTCAGAATTCAGATCCAGGACTGTCTGATCCTTTTGCGTTACATGATCAATTTGCTTCACTTTGTTAAGGAGAAGCCTTAAAGAAATTTTCCGTGGCTGAAAGGGCCCAGGAAAGAACAATAGCCTAGCATTGAGGAATTCACTCAGAAGAGATCTCCTAAGGGAAGAAATGGAGAGACAGATATTTTCTTTAAATGCCCTCTCCATTATACCTCCGAAGGCTGAAATTAACAAGTGGAATTAACAAGTTACTTGGGGTAACCTTCTAAGGAGTTAGGGCCCCTGTGGCTCAAAGGCACTCCTTCCCACACCCTAACAACAGAGACCAAGAGAATCAGCATTTCTGGAACCACAAAAAGGGTTTTGCTTTTACTTGGCCCACCTGGCCTTTCCACACGCATCAGCCTCTTCCGTCCCCACACTCCCCTGAGAAGAGGACCAAGCAGGCTTGTATTCTCATCTGAGAAATGGGCCCTGGCTCAGAGAGGTAGACATTCACTCCCAGAATCTCACCCCCCGTGTGTAGCAAAACCAGAGCTGGGTATAGGTTTTCTTTTGTCTGCCTTTTACTGTAGAAAATTTGGAAAACACCAAAAAGCACTAGAAAGAAAATAAAAATCATCCACAATCCCACTACCAAGAAATCACCACAATTAATAATCTTCATGTATTTCCTTCCAGACTTTCAACTTCTTTTACAAAAGTGAGACCGCATTCTGTGTACATATTCTTTGTAACTTTCTTGTTCCACGCTTTGTTTTGATGTCACCGCCCGCATCCCTTGAGCTTGGCTCACAGGGAACAGACGGCTGATTGTGTCTTCACCATTTCACCCAGAATTCGTTTCCGTGAATGACAGCGTCTATGCTGTGGTCAGGAAAGCCTTGGACAAGAACGGTGACTCAGTGGGCCTCTGGCAAAGAGCGGATGAAGATTGCTACAGCAACTCCACGTTTTACGTGAATGATCAATACATGACAGTCTTAGAGGCACAGTGGCAAGCTCCTAAATCTGAGAACATAACTGAAGTGGAGATACAGTAAGAACCTAGCTTACTTTGCTTTGGGCTTTAATTTTCATATTGGGTTTATGCAGTTTTACACTAAGCAAGGAAGACTTAAAATACAATCCAGATGTGATGTGCAGTACTCAGCAGCCACACTTCATTACCGTCTCACAATGCTCTACCACACTTTCCATCTATAGGAGCTTGCAGACACACACATTCACATACACATTCACACACACACCACACCACACACACACTCACACACCACACATACACACCACACACACACCACACACACACCACACACACACCACACACACCTCAATACCACACATACATACCACACATCATACCACACATACCACACACACACCACCACACACACACATACCACACGCACCCCACACACCCCACACACACACCCCACACACACCTCACATTTACACCACACGCACATACATACCACACACACCACACATACCACACACACCACACTCACATACATATCACACACACCACACACACACATACCACACGCACCCCACACACCCCACACACACACATACTAATAATAATAATTCTACAATAATACCTCACACTCCACACACATACATACTGCACACACCACACATACCACACACCACACTCACATACATATCACACGCACCACACACACCACACACACCAAACACCTCACACAAGCTCGCAGCACACACACACACACATACCACACACACACACCACACACATACATACCACACACACCACACACACACCGCACACAGCTCACACACAGCAATACCACACACATACACACCACACAAACACCACACACACCACATACACCACACACAACACACACATACTCACACACACATACCACACACACAGCATACACCACACACTCATACCACACACATACATACCACATGCACCACACACACCACATGCCACACACACGCTACATATACCTACCACAAACACCACACACACCACACATACACCACACACACCACACACACACAACCACCCACACATACATACCTCACACACCACATACACCACACACACACACCACACACACTCACACCACACACACATACATACCACATGCACCACTAACACCACACACACCCCACACACACCACACACCCACACACACACACCATTCACAATCTGCACACACACTACATAACACACACACACCACCAATAACACCACACCACACACACCAATAACAACACACAACACACCACAATAACAATACACATACCACAACAACACACCACAGACAATCTCACACACACACCAATAACACACATACCACACACACCAACAATAACTACTAATCATCAATAATAAACACAATAACACCACCACACACAACACAATAACATACACACCACACACACACCACAAGACAACTACCAATAACCAATAATACCAACACCAATAATACATACCTCACAACAATAACAACCCTCAATAACACCACCACACCCTCAACACACAACACACCCACCACACACAACACACACACACATACCCCACAACAATAACAATAACCAAGAATAACCACAATAATAACAACCAATAACACACACCAATAACAATATCACACACCAATAACAACACCAATAACAACCACACACCACATGCACAACACATACACGCACACACATACATATCACACAGACCACACACAACACATACACACCACATACCATACACACACAACACACACAAACACCACACACCACACACACACCACACATACCACACACACCACACACAAAGCACACACACACACCCACACACACACACACATACACACCACATACACACATACCACACACAACACACCACACACACTTCTTCATACCACACACACCATGCACATGTACATACCACACACAAGTACATACCATACACACCATAATAATAATAACCATAGAGGTACCGCACACACACCCCACACATACACCACACACACCATACAAATACCACACACACACACCCCCACACACCACCCCCAGACACATGTTACTCACACACCACACCACACACACACCATATACACACACTACACACGTATCTTACAGACACGCACACACCAGACCACATTCCCACACATACCTCGTTTCTACACACACACACACACACACACACACACTTATGCTCAACATCCTCAGAAAGAACTGAGCACCCTCTTTGTTTCATATTCCTACGTTCAAACTGGAGAACCGTTTTTTAAAACATGGCTTCATTTTGGAAATGGCTCGCTAACAGAAAGTGTGATGATTGCATAATAAAACTGTCTTGCTAGTGTCACACGAAATGGACACACTCAGCTTCTGAGGTAAGGTCACCTGGAATCGCATTACACTTTAACAACAAATCTTCCTCCCAGCTAGGATCTGTCATTAGGTTTACTTTAGGAAACACATGCTGGGAAGTACTTAAAGCTTTCAGATTCCATTCTGTACTGAAAGGGCCAGTCTGACCCTCAGGCTGTGTCAGCTTGAACAGCCATGTCTCTGTGGAAGCTGGTAATGATGACGATGCTGTCGAACCACGCTGCCCTCTCCCTCCACGCACTGGGCCTGGTCGGACCTAACTGGCTTTGGAGGAGGGACTATTGTGCCCACAGAGTGACTGCAAGAGTAGAACCCAATGGGAGCTACTACAATCCAGCCTCCCAGTGACAGCAGTTGCTTAGAAGCCAGCCAAGGCCAATTAGGGCAAGGGCTTTCTTTTCATCTCACATCGTAAAGCCTCCACATTCCAAGCAACAAGAGATGAAAGACCAAACAACGACCATCTGCAAGAGAAACGGCCCAATCCCACTGACAGTGTGCTCTCCAGACCTCTCCTAACTTCCACACCCGCGATAACACGCTGGCCTCCCTGCTCATTTATACCACGTTACATGACCTTGATCAGCGAGGCTGAGTCAAGGGGAGTGGAGCCCCACATATTATGGGGGATGCAGAAAGCAGGGGACTCCACAGTGGTGGGCTGGGCACAAAAGGGATGGGAAGAGGTCCCTACTCATGGAATGTTACAATGAGGTTAGGGAGGTGAGGTTAGGGAGGCAAGGCCTATACAGAGATAATGACAGGTTAAACACTTCCTCAAGAAACCATTCCCTGAACTCCCAAATCAAATAGAAGCTCCCAGTTATACACCCTTAGAATTTCTTCCCCTTCATCACAGCGTGCATCACAGATCAATTCTTACCTAGGTAACTGATCATCTGTTTAAAATCTGTCCCTCTGAAGACACTGTAAGTGCCCTGAGGGTGAAAACCAGGCTGTCTTGCTCAAACACTGCCCCCTCAGCACCAGGCACAGTGACTGACATGAGGTGCCCTTTCATTAATGATCTAACACAGGTATGAACAAGGTACTCATGTAATAATGGGTTTATTGATAGGATAACAGACCAAGTGGTACCGGTCGTTTAGCAAACATAAAGCACCTATGTATGATATGTCAGGCACTGTTGACAACAGAACCTGCCTTATGAAGTTGGTCCTCCCATGGGGACAGAGGCTCCTAGCAAGTCAGTGCAACAGAGTGTCATGCCTAGCTTAGTGACAATAGGGGAAAACAACTTCATAGAGGTTACCATTGAGTCTATGAGCAGATTGACCAGGAGAGGTATTACAGGCAGAGGGACTGGCTCGAACAAAGACCAGAGGTACGTGTACCAGCCTGTGGGCAGTCAGGGTGGTGACGTTGGTGGGTGTGTGGGAATGGGGGAGGCTATCTGGAAGTTGACCAAGATCGTGGAGGATCTTACCAATAAAAAGCAGACCAGTATTTAATGATCTGCTCATTGTGCCATACAGAAAGTAAGCACAAAAGAATTAAGAGGCTGGGAAGTCAGAAATGTGAGCTGAACTTGTGAATTCCGCATGAGGTCCTCACCATTATCTCTCAATGATTTGCCCTCCACAGAGCTTTCTCTGTCCAGACCAGAGCCCTGCCTATACTTTCTACTCTGAAGCTGACAGAAAAAGGTGACTTCCTCTGCAGCCCATTTGCAAATCTGGCAGTGAACTCAGTCAGCCTGGAAAATTACCTTGTGAGTTCCCTAGAAAAGAGGGTCTTCTTACCACGCATTGCTCAGCTATCTATCAGCTGACTCTCCCTGCACCTTGAGACCTATAGAAGATTTGCCCAACCCGTTGTCCCATGCCCTTTGGAAAACAAAAACCCTCCCCCAAGATGTCTGCAAATTCCCAAGGTCCTTATATTCTCAGGGTCATCTGTGTCTCCAAACGCCACTTCCATAGGAGCTGTTTCTGTTCAATAACACATAGACACAATGTGAAAACATCTTCCTCAGTTTCCACAAATAATTCCCACTCACACAAAACCTTCATAGATACAGTAGACTTTAACCAAAGGGTTTTTAAGGGATTGGCGGTAGAGGCTGGGGAGTTGTACAAAGAAGGATTGATAACATAGAAATAGCAATAATGTCTGTAGTTCTTAAAGTGGCCTTTGGCCACCACCACTCCACTAGGAATTTCCACAGCTTTTCACAGGCTGTTGCCCCCAGCTTCGCACCTCCCTGTTTCCTCCCCTGTCTTCTTCCCTGTTCCCTTTCTTTTCTCTAACCTCCCTCTAAGGAGCTATATATAACAAATTTAAAGCTGGGCATGGTGGCTCACACCTGTAATCCCAACACTTTGGGAGGCCAAGGCGGAAGGATCCCTTGAGCCCAGGAGCTCAAGACCAACCTGGGCAACACAGTGAGACTTTGTCTCTATTTGATTTTTTTTTTTTTTTAATTGAGAAGGAGTCTCACTCTGTTGCCCAGGCTGGAGTGCAGTAGTGCGATCTCAGCTCACTGCAACTTCTGCCTCCCGGGTTCAAGTGATTCTCCTGCCTCAGCCTCCCAAGTAGCTGGGATTACAGGCATGAGCCACCACACCTGGCTAATTTTTATATTTTTAGGGGAGATGGGGTTTCACCATGTTGGCCAGACTGGTCTTGAACTCCTGACCTCAAGCGATCCACCTAACTCAGCCTCCCAAAGTGCTGGGATTACATGCGTCAGCCGCCACACCCGGCCTAATTTTTTTTTTTTAATGTACAAAAACGTTCAAGAAAGGAGATTTAGAAAAGTAGGTAACTTGTCTAAGGCCACACAGAAAGCAAATGGCCAAAAGAAGACTCCTATTCCATATCCTATTTTTTCCACTTTTCTTAGACTTACATCAAAACTATAACAATATCTTGTTTTTGAATGACTTTTTTAAATACAAGATTCAACCAAGAACAAGAAACATTAGACTTTCTCACTGTCCAACAACGGGTGGTCCTCACAAGCTCCCAGACACTGAAAGACACGTAGCATGCTGCCTGTTTTCCCGCCAGTTACGCGTTGCAAAATGTGTTCAAAGGGAGAATTATATTCAACAACAAATTGTAAAGTGATTGTGCCTAATGAAACTATTATACGAATGTCTTAACTGTTTCCTTGGTGGACTTCCCTCTGCAAGAAAACAGATAGTAGCTTTTTCCTCAAGGCCATTGTCAGGATGAACCCTTGTGTAAATGTTACTGGACAAAGGGGGTCTTGATCCAGATCCCAATAGAGGGTTTTTGGATCTCACACAGGAAGGAATTCAAGGTGAGTGGCAGCGTGTGGTGAAAAGAGATAGTTTACTGAAAGCTACTCCATTACAGAGCAGGGTGTTCTCAGAAAGCAGATGGAGGAACACTGTCTCTGAGTTTTTCTTGTAGAGGGGCTTTGTCTATGTAAAGACAAAACTAAGCTGTGCCTGTGTGTGGATGGGCTGATGGCATGACAAAATTTATTACTTTATTGATGTAAAGAAAACTATCCCTGACATTTTAGTGTGTAAGTCCATCAAAGCATAACTATAATTATCTTGAAAGCATATATTGTTAAGGGTATTGGGACAGCTGGACTTTCTGCTGTTATACGAGTATGTCCTTGTTGGTATCTTCGGTCTGTTTCCTCAACTGTAAACATCTTAGGACCATGGGCTGTGACTGGCAAGGAATGTGCTTACTAGTTTCAAGACGTAGTTGACTTTCAAATGGTGTCACTCTGACTCTCCTAGGCTCCTGCTTCCCTGACATAAATGCCAAAAAGGGGAAAAAAAAAGAAAAGAAAAGATTTGTTTCTAGTCAAGACTTGTTAGCTCCAGGCTAATAAAATCCAGTTTAAAAAAAAGAAAAAGAAAGTAGTTGCATTCCAACTCCCTGGGTTAGTGGGATGCCAGAGAAACATCTGGCCTGGGGAAATGCTAAAGAAGATTAGACAATGTTACGTTACTGGAAAGCACCCTCCAGGCAGGAAGAAGACTCCACAGGCCGGAGTCGACTTCTGGACATTCCCCTTCTTCCTCTTCCTGTTTTGTTGTTGTTGTTGTTTTGTTTGTTTGTTTTTGAGACAGTCTCACTCTCTCACCCAGACTGGAATGCATTAGCACAACCTCGGTTCACTGCAACCTCCGCCTCCCAGGTTCAAGCGATTCTCCTGCCTCAGCCTCCCCAGTAGCTAGGATTACAGGCCTCTGTCACCACACCGGGCTAATTTTTGTACACTTAGTAGAGACAGGTTTCACCATGTTGGCCATAAGGTTGAACCCCTGACTTCAAGTGATCCACCCACCTCCACCTCCCAAAGTGCTGGGATTACAGATGCCTGGTCTCTTCCTCTTCCCTATAGACCCCTCTACGGTCCACTCAGAGTCTTGGAGGTATTCCCGCCAACCTCCAGTTTGTCCAGGATCAGACAACCCCTCAGGACTATGGGCCTGGCTTTCTCTGCTTCTCTGCAAGTTAACCTCAGAGAACCAACGTGTGATCAGGTCCCTTCATATAAAACTTACCAGTGCCTCAGAAATCACAGAAAGAGTCGCGGCTTTGGACTGGGCACCTTTCCACTAACTTTAAAGCAGGGATGGCTGTCCTGAGGTCTGGATGGGATCTAGTTCTTACAAGCCCTTGAAATTAGCAAGAAGAAAATAAAATTGTGCCATTCTGGATCATATCTGCACTGATTAACCTCATCTATTAAAGACAATATTACATTCAGGAGGAGACTACCCACCCCAACAACAAATGCAGCAGTTGTATAAATTCAGTAGGTCTCCACCTCATCTCATAGAACTATGAAGACCGTAAGGGTAGAAAGTGTTTCTTCCTTATTTTTGTTACTTAACCCTCTGTTTAACCCCCAGCTTTCCCCCTCCTCTGAAAACACTTGGCACTGGAGAAGGGTTGACTGAATTTTGCTCATGAATCTGGCTCTAGCATTCCATCAGATTGGCCTCCTTTCTCAAGTGCCCACCCAGCACCCAACAGAGGTTCCGATGCCATTTTCCAGTGCCAACCATACCCTCAACCGCCTTTCCAGTGTCAACCTTAACCTTAGCCGCCAAGATTCCCCAGAGCTCAGCCTTGAAGCCTTTCCTCTTGATTACGCCCAAGAGTATCAGACTCGAAAGCTTGGTCAACCGAGTCTTCAGCAGCCCCATCACAGATGCCATTTATATCCTGCTTGCTTTCTCACCAGCACACTTCTCTTCTAAAGGGAATCTAGGGAAACAATTGTTTCTGCCTCCACTGCATTCTCCTACATTCAGTTCCAAGCTGGTGCTGGGAACCGAATGTGTGTAAATGAAGGCTTTACATTCTCAAATGTGCAACTCTGCTGCCATGGTTTCAGACCAAAACGAAGATCTGGAGGCACTCATTGGTAGGCTTGGGTCACACAGATGTTCATCTGGATCTTTCAGGACAGATATTACACTTTTTGTAAATATTTAGATCTGGCCGGAACGTAGTCACCTAGAGTTCTCCCTAGCGGTTGAACAGGTTGGCAGCCAATTCCGCAGCCAATCTCAACTTTAGTTCACTGCCAAATGATTCCCCTGCACCCTCTGAGTTTCTGTGGGAAGAATCTTTCCTTGCTTTCAAGATGATCTCAGATTTCTGACCAAACCCACTCAGGTTACAAGGAACTTCTGTGACTCATGTGACTCAAGAAAGAAAGGAGAAAGGAGAAATAGCTCTGAGGCTGCTGGCAGCTTCCCATTTGTCCACACCAGTAGATTTTGAAGGGCAAGAGAATAGGAATGAACCATGTCTGAGCAGCCAATATAGAAAAAATCTATGCTATAAAAACACTTCTGTCACAACAAATAAATTATACTTTAAACAAGAATAATGAATGTGTTCCATTCAAATATAAATCTCTAATGAGTAGGTTAAAATACAGATAATTTTGTCGAATTGTATTATTTGTGTGTGGGTATTAAAGAATGAATCAAATGGCGAGTGTATGTGTGTTTTCAAGACCAGACTTCAGGGCAAAACAATCTCAATTTTCATTTCCCTCAAGTGCAAACTGGTCATTTTTCCCCTAATAGTAATTTCCATTAAGAAATGGGCAAAATATATGTGTGTGCTTGTATGTGTGTGTTTTTTTAGGGCCGGCATAGTGGCTCACATCTGTAATCCTAGCACTTTGGGAGGCCGAGGCAGGCGGATCACTTGAGGTCAGGAGTTTGAGACCAGCCTGGCCAACATAGAGAAACCCTGTCTCCAGTAAAAATACAAAAATTAGCCAGGCATGGTGGCACACACCTGTAGTCGCAGCTACACGGGAGGCTGAGAGAGGAGAATCGAACCTGGGAGGCAGAGGTTGCAGTGAGCCGAGATTGCACATTGCACTCCGGCCTAGCAACAGAGCGAGACTCTGTCTCTAAATATTAATTAATTAATTAATTAATTAAAGTTAGAAAATTGAAGTTCAGAGAAGTTATGCGACCGGCCTCAATCACAGAGCTAGTGAAAGGCAGGACAGGAGTACAGGAGTACAGACCTGTTCCAAGGACTGTGCTCTTCCATTTAACCACAGGTCTCGGAGTCGGCCTGCCCTTAAGTAGCTGAAGGATGTGGGATAAAAACAACTGCCCCACTTCACTGTGTTAGTGTGTAATAATAACAATAGCATTAATAGTAGTAGTTATAACAGATAAATAAATGATAACCGCTGTTACAATGTGTCTCATGCATCTCTTTGAGTTTATACTATTTGGAGTTTGTTGAGTTTCCCATATGTGTACATTCATGTCTGACATCAAATTTGGAGCCTGGGCAACACAGTGAGACCCCATCTCTACAAAAAAAGTAAAAATTAGCCAGATGTGGCACACCTGTAGTCCTAGCTACTAGAGAGGCTGAGGCAGGAGGATCACTTGAGTCCAGGAGTCTGAGACTGCAATGAGCTATGATGGTGCCACTGCACTCCAGCCTGGGTGACAGAACAAGACCCTGTCTCTTAAAAAAAAAAAAAAAAAAGGAAAGAAAAAAACAAGAAGGTAAGTTTTTAAAAAAACTTTTTTTTTTTTGAGACAGTCTCACTCTGTCACCCAGGATGGAGTGTAGTGGCCCAATCTCGGCTCATTGCAACCTCCACCTCCCGAGTTCAAGCAACTCTCCTGCCTCAGCCTCCCAAGTAGCTGAGATTACAGGCACCACCATGCCCAGTTAATTTTTGTATTTTTAGCAGAGACGGGGTTTCACTGTGTTGGCCAGGCTGGTCTCGAACTCCTGACCAAGGTGATCAGCCTGCCTTAGCCTCCCAAAGTGCTAGGATTACAGATGTGAGCCACTATGCCGGCCCTAAAAAACTTTTTTAATGAGGTAAAATATACATATATAATTTACCATCTTTACCATTTTTAAGTGTACAGTTCGGTGGTAATACATTTACATTCTTTTCTTCCCTTCATCCTCCCCATTCCCCCCCACTTCCTAGCCTCTAGTAACCACCAATCTACTTTCTGTTTTCATGAGATCCACATTTTTTTAGCTCCCACATACGAATGAGAACATGAAATGTGTCTTTCTGTGTTTGGTTTATTTAACTTAATATAATGGCCTCCAATGCCATCCATGTTGCTGCAAATAACAGAAGTTTGTCCTTTTGGGGGCTGAATAATATTCCATCATGTGTGTATATGTATATTATCTTCATTCATCTATTAATGGGCACTTAGGCTGATTCCGTATTTTGGGTGTTGTGAATAGTGCCGCAATAAACATGAGAGTGCAGGTATCTCTTTGATATACTGATTGCCTTTCTTTTGGATATGTATCTAGTAGTAGAATTGCTGGATCACATGGTAGTTCTATTTTTAGTTTTTTGACAAACCTCCATATTGTTCTCTGTAGTGACTGTACTAATTCACATTCCTCCCAACAGTGTATGAGGATTCCCCTTTCTCCATATCCTTTCCAGCATCTGTTAGTGTCTTTTTTATTCAAGCCATTTTGACTGGGGTTAGATGATATCACATTATGATATTGATTTGCATGTCTCTGATGATTAGTGATATTGAACATTTTTTCTTATACCTGTTGGCAATTTGCATGTCTCCTTTGCACTCCGGCCTAGCAACAGAGTGAGACTCTGTCTCTAAATATTAATTAATTAATTAATTAAAGTTAGAAAATTGAAGTTCAGAGAAGTTATGCGACCGGCCTCAACAGAGAAATGTCTGTTCAATTTTTTTGCCCATTACTAAATTGGATTTTTTTACTATTGAGTTGTTTAAGCTCCTTATATATTTTTATTATTCATCCCTTGTCAGATGAATAGTTTGCAAATATTTTCTCCCATTCTGTGGATTGTCTATTCACTTTGTTGATTGTTTCCTTTGCTATACAGAAACTTTTTAGCTTGATGTAATCCCAACTGTCTATTTTTGCTTTGGTTGCCTATGCTTCTGAGGTCTTATCCAAGAAATCTTTGCCCAGACCAACACCTGAAAGTATTTTCCCAATGCTTTCTCCTAGTACTTTCATAGTTTCACGTGTTAGTTCAACTCTTTAATCCATTTTGACTTTATTTTTTTGTATAGTGAGAGATGGGGGTCTAGTTTCATTCTTCTGTATACAGTTATCCTGTTTTCTCAGTACCATTTATTGAAAAGACTGTACTTTTCCCCCTGTAAGTTTTTGGTGCTTTTGTCAAAGATGAGTTGGTTATAAATGCATGAATTTGTAACTGGGTTCTCTATTCTGTTCCACTGGTCTATGTGTCTGCTTTTATGCCAGTACCATGCTGTTTTGGTTACTATGCCTTTGTAATAAGTTTTGAAGTCAGGTATTGTGATCCCTCCAGCTTCGTTTTTTGGTTTGGGGTTTTTTTTGTTTTGGTGTGTGTGTGTGTGTGTGTGTCTCACTCTGTTGCCCAGGCTGGAGTGCAGTGGTGCACTCATAGCTCACTGCAGCCTCAAACTCCTGGCCTCACGCGGTTCTCCCACTTTGGCCTCCCAAAGTGCTGAGATTACAGGTATAAGACATTGCACCCACCCCAGCTTTGTTCTTTATGCTCAGTATTGCTTTGCCTATTCAGGGTCTTTCATGGTTCTATATAAATGTTAGGGGTTTTTTTCTATTTCTGTGAAGAGTGTCATCGGTATTTTGATAGGAATCGCATTGAATCTGTAAGTTGTTTGGTGTAGTATTGTCATTTTAACAATATTATTCTTCCAATCCATGAGCATGGAATATATTTCCACTTTTTGGTGTCCTCTTCTATTTCTTTCATCAGAATTTTATTTCCTTGTACAGAACTTTTATTTCTTTGGTTAGACTGACTCCTAGGTATTTTATATTTTTTGCAGCTACTGTAAATGGGATTACCTTCTTATTTTTCAGATTGTTCACTGTTGGCACATATAAATGCTACTGATTTTTGTATGTTAAGTTTGTATCCTGCAACTTTACTGAATTTGTTTTACGTTCTAACAGTTTTTGGTGGAGTCTTTAGGTCTTTCTAAGTAATAAGATCATGTCCTCTTCAAACAAGGTTAACTTGACTTCTTCCTTTACAATTCGGATGCCCTTTTATTCTTTCTTTGTCTAGTTGCTCTG
Organism: Papio anubis; assembly: GCF_008728515.1. Lineage (NCBI taxonomy): Eukaryota > Metazoa > Chordata > Mammalia > Primates > Cercopithecidae > Papio > Papio anubis. The sequence continues at coordinate 22,205,849 of NC_044987.1, forward strand.
GCCAGGACTTCCAGTATCATGTTGAATAAAAGTGGTAAAAGTGGGCAATTCTTATCTTGTACCAGTCTTTAGAGAAAAGGCCTTCAAATTTTCCCTTCAGTCTGATGTTAGCCATGAGTTTGACATAGATGGCCTTTAATAATTTGAGGTATGTTCCTTCTATACCCATTTTGATGAGGCTTTTTATGATAAAGGGATGTTGAATTTTATCAAATACTTTTTGACATTTATTGAAAAAGTTATATGGTTTTTGTTATTGATTCTGCTAATATAGTATATCATGTTTATGTCAATTGAATCATTTCTGAAGCATCCCTGGGATGAGTCCCACTTGATCGTAGTCAATGATCCTTTTGATGTATTATAGGATGCAGTTTGCTAGTATTTTGTTGAGGATTTTTGCATGTATGTTCATCAGTGATATTGGTCTGTAGTTTTCTTTTGTTGTTGTGTCCTTGTCTAGTTTTCATATCAGGGTAATACTGACCTCATGAGTTTGGAAGTACTCCCTCTTCTTCAATTTTTTTTTTTTTTTAAGAGTTTGAGTAGGATTGATATTAGTTCTCCTTTAAATGTTAGGTTGAATTTGCCTGTGAATCCATCAGGTCCTAGGCTTTTCCTTGATGGAAGACATTTTATTATACCTTTGCTCTCATTACTAGTTACTGGTTTGTTGAGATTTTCTATTTCTTCACAATTCACTCTTGGTATGTTGTACATAGAAGATGAAAAGTATAATTTCATTTCTTCACATTAATTTCTTCTAGGTTTTTCAATTTATTGGTGTATGCTTGTTCACAATAGTCTCTAATGATTCTTCGTATTTCTGAAGTCTCAGTTGTTATGTCTCCTTTTTTCATTTCTGATTTTATTCATTTGGGTCTTCTCTCTTTTTTTAAACCTTTAGTCTAGCTAAAGGTTTATCAATTTTGTTTATCTTTTCAAAAAACCAACTTCTCATTTTGTTGATCTTCTGTATTTTTTTGGCTCAATTTCACTTATTGCTTCTCTGATCTTTATTATTTCTTTCTTTCCACCTATTTTGGGTTTGGTTTGCTCTTGCTTTTCTAGCTCCTTGAGGTGCATTATTGGGTTGTTTCTTTGGAATATTTCTTTTCTGTTATAAGTGTTTTTGCTATAAACTTCCCTCTTAGTACTGCTTTTGCCATACCCTATAAATTTGGGTATGTTGTATTTCCATTTTCATTTGTTTCAAGAAATTTTTAAATTTCCTTCTTAATTTCTTCATTGACTCCTTGGTCATTAAGGAGCATGTTGTTTAATTCCATGTGTATACATATTTTCCAAGGTTCCTCTTGTTATTGATTTCTAGTTTTATTACATTATGTTCAGAGAAGATACTTTACCCCATCTCTACCAAAATGCAAAATTTAGCTGGGTGTGGTGGTGTGAACCTGAGTCCCAGCTGCCTAGGAGACTGAGGCAGGAGGATCACCTGAACCCAAGGAGGTCAAGGCTGAAGTGAGCTATGATTGTATCACTGCATTCCAGCCTGGGAGACAGTGAGACTTTGTCTCAAAAGAAAAAGGGCAGGATCGGGGAGGGGACAAAAAGCATTCTTAGTTTAAGAATAGGTTTTGCTTTAAAAATCATAGTACACTCACCAATTCTTGCTGAAATCAATAATTACACAAGAGACTAACAATACTAATAGCCTGTTGTAAATTGATCACAAGCCTTTTTAATAAAGCCCTTTTTTAAATTATACTTTAAGTTCTGGGATACATGTGCAGAATGTGCAGGTTTGTTACATAGGTATACATGCATCACGGTGGTTTGCTGCACCCATCAACCCATCATCTATATTAGGTATTTCTCCTAATGTTGTCCCTCCCCCTGCTCCCCGACAGGCCCCAGTGTGTGATGCTCCTCTCCCTTTGTCCATGTGTTCTCATTGTTCAACTCCTACTTATAAGTGAGAACATGCGGTGTTTGGTTTCCTGTTCCTGTGTTAGTTTGCTGAGAATGATAGTTCCTAGCTTCATCCATGTCCCTGCAAAGGACATGAACTCATTCTTTTTTATGGCCGCATAGTATTCCATGGTGTATATGTGCCAGATTTTCTTTATCTAGTCTATCATTGATGGGCATTTGAGTTGTTGGTTCCAAGTCTTTGCTATTGTAAATAGTGCTGAAATAAATATACGATAAAGCACATTATTTTTAGCCCTTATGTAATCAAAAAGCAGGTTCAGTCACATGCCACTTACAGAGTCCAGTTAACAAGAGCAAGGTCTGGTATAAAGAGACATTTGGGTGGGCGCGGCGGCTCATGCCTGTAATTCCAGTACTTTGGGAGGCCGAGGCAGGCGGATCACGAGGTCAGATTGAGACCATCCTGGCTAACACAGTGAAACCCCATCTCTACTAAAAATACAAAAAATTAGCTGGGCGTGGTAGTGAGTGCCTATAGTCCCAGTTACTCTAGAGGCTGAGGCAGGAGAATGGTGTGAACCTTGGAGGCGGAGCTTGCAGTGAGCCAAGATCACGCCACTGCACTCCAGCCTGGGCAACAGAGCAAGACTCCATCTTAAAAAAAAAAAAAAAAAAAAAGAGAGAGAAGTGACTTTTTATTCCAAAGCTAGCTTAGAGGAAGAAGTAAAGGCTCCTGCCTTTCAGGGTACCAATTCCCTTTTGGAACAGAAAGCAGGTGCTTTTAAAGGGGGACTTGGCACGTTAGATGAACTTGCCCTGTAGGGAGTGTCTGGTGAAGGGGAGGTAAAAGGTTATAATTGCATTTCTGAAGAGCTAAGTAGGAAGTTGGGAGCAGGGGGAAAGGAGAAAGAAAAAAGAACAAATAATAATAATTTTAAAAATAACTCTTTTTCTTAGACAAATGGGAGTACTCAGTTACACTAATATCCTATATAAGCAAGCATTATGCTTGAGGTAGGGGTGTTCCTCCTCTTGCTTTCTGAGGACACCCTATTCTTTAATAAGAGTAGTTTCTAATAAACCACCTTAACTTCACCAGACTCTGTGATCCACCCTGAATTCTTTTTCTGTGTGAGATCTGAGACCTCTTTCCAGTAACACACAGACATCAACCTGCTCTCAAATGAGGGTGGCATATGTTATATCCCACAATCTGCTTAAGTTGCATTTTTTTTCTTTTGCAAATACCATTTTCCCCTACAAGAATGGAGCCTTGACTCTCCTCCTTGTACTCTGGGAATTATTGAGGGTTATTATGGCAACAAATTACGAGGCCCATATTTGCTAGAAAATAAATATTGCCTCAGTGTTACCACAAATGAGGTCAGTTCCACATTCCACGAGGAATCCTGCTCTCGGGGCCAAACAGATAGAATGATAAAGAGCATTCTTTACAAAATGAGCTGAGGCTCTCCCTGCCTGGGACAAATCTATTCTCCAACAGCTGGGACAGAGACAGATACACGCAACCTTTATTGTTTACCCTGCTAAAAGGGAGGCCCCTTGTGTGGTCATGAGGACGGCCATTTACCAAAAGGGCTGGGATTTAGAGTTCTGGCTTATCTTTACCTAAATCAGTAGTTGAAGACTAAAACAAATTGTACCCACAAATAGCAATGGAAAATTACCAGGAAGATAAAGTTAGGCAGATAAACAGCTTTGAAGGAATACTTATGAAATGTTATTTTATGTTGTAGTGGTTGTTCTCTAAGCTGAACTGCATAAAGAATAACATATATCTGAATGATGCTCAAAACGTTTGGCATTAGACCAGATACAGTGGCTTATGTCTATCATCCCAGCACTTTGGCAGACCCAAGGGCAGGAGGATAAGTTTAATTGGGAGTTCAAGACTATCCCTGGGCAACATGTGTCTGCTTGTCTCTACTAAAATCTAATATCTATCTATCTATCTATCTATCTATCTAATCTATCTAACAATCTGTCTATCTATCTATCTATCTATCTATCTATCTATCTATCTATCTATCTATCTATCTTAAACCAGACTTGGTGGTACTGCCTTAGTCCCCAGCTATTGTCTCAAAATTTACCAAAATAGTTACCAGATTCAACCACTCCTTTAGAGATGGCAGTCACTCTGTAAATAATTCACTCTGTAAATAATTATTCACTCTGTAACTAATTATTCAGCACCTATTGTATGGCAGGCATTACACTAGGTCCTGGTGAGATAAGAGTGAACCAGACAGGGCTTCAGCCCTTGTGAAGTTGACACCTTCGTGGTTGGGATAGACAGTAAACTAGTGAAAAAGACAAAAGGAAGCAAATATACAAAACTTTAAAACTGCAAGAAAGAGGAGTATATGGTATTGTCCTAGAATACAACAGGGTTCTATCTACACCACTGGCCTGAGGAAGGCTTCTCCAAGATGGTGACATGTAAGCTGAGATCTGAAGAATGCTTAGGTTTTCTGCAGGGGATTTGGGGGAACAGCAGTTCAGGGAGAAGGGCAGTAAATGCAGAGCTCTTGAGATGGGAATGGAATTGGTGCATCTGAGGACTTCAGAGTAGGCTAATGTAACCAAAACATAGTGAAGGGCTTGAGGCTGGGAAGCAGGCAGTAACTGGATCCTATCAGGCTTAGTTAGACAGTGTGGGGAGTTTGGATTATATTCCAAAAGCAGGAGGAAGCTTTCAAGTGGTGATACAGGGGAGGGGAGTGACAAGATCTGATTTACTCTTTTAGAAAGATCCACAGGATTGTGGAAGAGAACTAAAGGGTAAGGCAGAGACCAGTTAAGAGGCCATGTCAGTCATCCAAGCAAGAAACAGTGGCAGTTTGGACTCTTGTGGTGGCATCAGAAATGAGAGACAGGGCCAGGCACGGTGGCTCACACCTGTAATCCCAGCACATTGGGAGGTCAAGGTGGGCAGATCACCTGAGATAAGGAATTCAAGACCAGCCTGGCCAACATGATGAAACCCCATCTCTAAAAATACAAAACTTAGCCAGGCATGGGTGGCACACAAGTGTAATCCCAGCAACTAGGGAGGGTGAGGCAAGAGAATCGCTTGAACCCAGGAGGCGGAAGCTGCAGTAAGTCAAGATCGCACCACTGCACTCCAGCCTGGGCAACAGAGCAAGACTCAGTCCCTGCCCCCTACCCCAAGAAAAAAAAGAAAAGAGAGACAGACAAAACCCATTATATATGTTGGAGGTAGAACCAGAACTTTCTGATAGATAAGATGTAACAGGTGGGAAGGGGAAGGAGTAGGTCAAAAAGAGTTCCCAGGTTTCTCACTTGAAAACATGAATGGGGCTGGGTGCAGTGGCTCGTGCCCATAATCCCAGCACTTTGGGAGGCCGAGGTGGGCAGATCACTTGAGGCCAGGAGTTCAAGACCAACCTGGCCAACATAGTGAAACCCCATCTCTACTAAAAATACAGAAACTAGTTGGGCATGGTAGCGGGCGCCTGTAATCCCAGTTACTCAGGAGGCTGAGGTATGAGAATCACTTGAACCCGGGAGGCAGAGGCTGCAGTGAGCCAAGATCACGCCACTGCACTCCAGCCTGGGCAACAGAATGAGACTCTGTCTTCAAAAATAAAAAAAAAAAAAGAATGGATGGTTGTGGCATTATTAGAAAAGACTGGCAGACGGACAGGTTTTGAAGGAGAAAGCAGAAATTCATGTTTGGAAATGTTAAGTTTGAGGTGTCCACAGGACAACCATCAGTGGCTTTATCTGTGGTCAAGTAAAATTTTTAATAGGTAAAAGACACACTAACCTCTTTATTTCTTCAGGTTGTTTATAGCCCGGTGCTTGCATCTATGAAGATACTTGTGAAAAGTGAAAAGGGTTTGAAAACTTGATTCAGATTATTATCACACTAACTTGAGAATTTTCACTGAATAATAAACTGGCTTGATGAGGACAAATATGGGCTTCAGTACTCAGTACTTGTTTCTTGGGCTTTTTTTTTTTTTTTTTTTTTTTGAGACAGTCTTGCCCTGTTGCCCTGGCTGGAGTGCAATGGAACAATTATGGCTCGCTGCAGCCTTGATCTCCCAGGCTCAATCAATCCCCCTACTGCAGCCTCCTGAATAGCTGGGACTACAGGTGCATGCCACCATGCCCAGCTACTTTTAGGGTTTTTGTTTTCATAGAGACTGAGTTTTGCCATTTGCCCAGGCTGGTCTCAAACTCCTGGGCTCAAGTGATCCACCCACCTAGGCCTCCCAAACATAGAGGGTTACAGGCATGAGCCACTGCGTCCTGCAGGGCTTCTTCAAGAATACAAGGCTTACAAGCCTGGGAGGTGCTTCTTTAGCCAAGAACTACAAAGAAAGGTGGGTAGGAAGAAGGACACTGTTCTATTTCTTTTTTAAAATTATTAATTCTTGGCCGGGCACAGTGGCTCATGCCTGTAATCCCAGCACTTTGGGAGGCTGAGGCGGGTGGATCACCTGAGGTCAGGAGTTCGAGACCAGCCTGGCCAACATGGTGAAACCCCATCTCTACTAAAAATACAAAAATTAGCTGGGTGTGGTGGCGGGCGCCTGTAATCCCAGCTACACAGGAGGCTGAGGCAGGAAAATCATCGCTTGAACCCAGGAGGCGGAGGTTACAGTGAGCCAAGATCACGCCACTGTACTCCAGCCTGGGTGACGAGCAAAACTCCATCTCAAAAAAAATATATTTATATATATATATAAATTCTTCTGTCTCAATGGTTGCAGAACACTGATGGAAATGAGTGAGTCAATTTTTGAAGAGAACCAACCGATGAGCTACTTGAAAGCGGAAATGCTGCTTTGAAAATCCTCCAGGGCAAGAACCACCTTCCCTTACTTTTGTGGCGACAGCAGTTCTCTCTGCAGCTATGTGGAGACTTTAACGGTGTTTATCTGGGACACTTTCCAGAAGTGTCTTGCAGCAGAACCTTGCTATAAAGTTAAATTGTGTGAAACTAACAATGATTTTTCTATGTGCAAGGGAGACTAGAAATATCCCAGACATAACAAAAGCAAAATGAGCACAATCTGTTTCCTATCTTTAAGATAGTTTCAATTCCAGAGGGAATTTAAAAGTTTGGAGTTTAAAAAGCCAAACAGATCATTTATCATAGGTCTAATGTATTAGTGGCCACATGTACACAATTGATCAAAGCATCCTGGCTATTTTTATAATCCGCTGGTAGTTCCTACATCAATTGAGGTGATACAAATGATCGCTCAGCTCTGGTCGTTATGTTCACAGAGATATGGTGGTATTTTTTAACTTCTCACCTTAGAATTGGTTTTAACTTCAAGAGTTATGCTTCCAAGTTTTCTATACTCCTCTACCACCCACAAACTCCACAATTCCCACTGTAAACAACAGCTGCTGCTCTGACATTTCACTCCTGTGAAATGAAATGTGCTTTACTTCCCTGGCATCAAAAAGGGCATGATATATACTCCTTGCCTACCTCTCCACTCTTATCACCTGATATCTCCACATCAAAATGTGCACATTAGCAATATATGTCTAATCCCCTCTCCCTGAGTATGGACTGGATGGAGTCACTTGCTTCAAAGGAGCAAAATACAGAAAAAGTGATTCGCTTACAAATGACTGTGTCTTCGATCATGGTGGCACTCTCCCTTACCCTCTTACCTGCTCTGCTGAAGCAGGCCGTCATGTTGGGAGATGCTCTGTGAAGAGGCCTACACAGCAAGAAACAGAGGGAGGAACTGAGGCCTCAGTCCAACCACCAAGTATGGGAGTGAGCTGGGAGGCGGATCCTTCCTGGTCAAGCCCTGAGATGACTGCAGTCTTATGAGTGACTCTGAGCCAGAGGTGGCCTTCTGGTGTGCAGAACTGAGATAATAAATGTGTGCTGTTTTAAGCCACTATGTTTGGGAGTAATTTGTTATGCAGCAGTAGGTAACTAATACATTCACCCAGCAGGGTGGTTATGAGGATGAAATGAGGTCATATAAGAAGTATTTAGCAAAATGCCTGACACCATAGTGGGCACTGCACAATTAGCTCTATTCTCCTTCTTCCATCTATTTCCACTGCCACCCCCACGGTCCAGGCACCCATCGCTTCACGTCTAGATTCCTGCAACAGTTTTGCAAATAGTTTCCTCACTTTCCTTTGTCCACCTGGTTATCTTCTTTAAAACACAAATAGCTTGCTATTCCTCAAAAGATAAAGACTGATTGACATTCAAGGCCGTCCAGGCTGTCTCCAACCTGTATTTCCAAGTTCCTTTCTCATTACACTCTCACACCTCACTACCACTCTACTAAGATCAATATATTCGCTATTACCCAAATATATTTTGTATATTCCCACCCTAGTAACTGTGCTAATGAAATTTTACCCATTCAGTATTCATTCTCTCTTTTCTCCTGAGTTCCAAACCACCACTCTCCCTACCCCATCACTGAAAGTACCATTCCTCATCACTAAGCTTTTCCAAACCTCATCACCCCATGATGATTTTTTCCTTCTCTACATTAAGAATATTTACTTATTTGGCATGTAGGAACAAAAGTTCTCTTGAAGCAACTCATGAACAAATACCTAGAGTGTTAATGTTACTGTGAACAATGTTTTTCTAATATGGTATCAGATCTGCAAAATTCCGCATTAAAAAAAAAAAAATGTGGCCAGGCACAGTGGCTCACACCTGTAATCCCAGCACTTTGGGAGGCCGAGGTAGGTGGATCACTTGACGTCAGGAGTTCAAGACCAGCCTGGCCAACATGGTGAAATCTCGTCTCTACCAAAAAATACAAAAATTAGCCAGGCGGGGTGGTGTGCTCCTGTAGTCCCAGCTACTGAGGAGGATGAGGCACAAGAATCACTTGAATCCAGGAAGCAGAGGTTGCAGTCAGCTGAGATTGTACCACTGCACTCTAGCCTGGGCAACAGAGTGAAACGCTGTCTCAAAAAATAAATAAATAAATAAAAATAGAAATAAAAAATGCAAGCAGAAGTCGTGCCTCTTTTTCATGACACCTCAGAGGCGATCAGCTGCTTCAAGATGCTTCAGTGATGAGGTAGGGAGAAAGGTGGTTTGGAACTCAGGAGAAAACAGGGAAGGAATACTGAATGGGTAAAATTTCAAGATAAAAAGCAAACCATGCTTTTTATGAGAAGCGTATGGCCACAGAAGTTGCTCCTGGCGCTCTGGGTAAACACTGGAAGGGTTATGCAGTCTGAATCAGTGGTGGGAACAAGGTTTCCTCATGAAGCAGGATGTCTTGACCCATGGCCATGTCTGCCTGCTGCTGGGTAAGGGGCATTCCTGTTATAGACCCGGGAGAACTGGAGAAAGAAAGCAATAATCTGTTCAAGTGTGCATTGTGGATGCCAATCCGAGCATTCTCAAATTGGTTATTGTTAAAAAAAAAAAGGAGAGAAGGGGCCAGGCGCGGTGGCTCATGCCTGTAATCCCAGAACGTTGGGAAGCCAAGGCGGGCAGATCACAAGGTCAGGAGATCGATACCATCCTGGCTAAAATGGTGAAACACTGTCTTTACTAAAAATACAAAAAATTAGCCGGGCATGGTGGTGGGCGCCTGTGGTCCCAGTTACTCGGGAGGCTGAGGCAGGAGTATGGGGTGAATCTGGGAGGTGGAGCCTGCAGTGAGCCGAGACTGCACCATTGTACTCTGGCCTGGGCGACAGAGCAAGACTCCATCTCAAAATAAATAGATAGATAGATAAATAAATAAGGAGAGAAGGATATTCCTGGGCTGATCCTATGGTGTCTCATCTCCTGGGGCCCAAGATCTAGCAGAATCCGCAAACTTTTCAATCTCTCTCAAGAAGATGATGTCTGCCAGTATGTCATAAGCAAGCACTTAAACAAAGAAGGTAAGAAACCTAGGACCAAAGTACCCAAGATTCAGCATCTTGTTCCTCCACGTGTCCTGCAGCACAAACGCCAGCATATTGCTCTGAAGAAACAGTGTATTAAGAAAAATAAGGAAGAGGCTCCAGAATATGCTAAACTTTTGGCCAAGAGAATGAAGGAGGCTAAAGAAGAGTGCCAGGAACAGACTGCCGAGAGACACAGACTGTCCTCACTGCGAGCCTCTACTTCTCAGTCTGAATCCAGTCAAAAATAAGATTTTTGGCCGGGCACAATGGCTCACGCCTGTAATCCCAGCACTTTGGGAGGCTGAAACAGGGGGATCACGAGGTCAGGAGATTGAGACCATCCTGGCCAAAATAGCGAAACCCCATCTCTACTATAATACAAAAAATTAGACGGGCATGGTGGTGCGTGCCTGTAGTCCCAGCTACTCAGGAGGCTGAGGCAGGGGAATTTTTTGAACCTGGGAGGTGAAGGTTGCAGTAAGCCGAGATCACGCCACTGTGCTCCAGCCTGGTGACAGAGCAAGACTTGGTCTCAAAAGAAAAAAAAAAAAAATTAAATTGAGTAACAAATAAGTAAGATCAGACTCTCAAAAAATCTGGAAATATTCAAATTGTCCCTTTTCAGAGCCTGTGTTTCAGAGTCAGAAATAACCTGAATGTTAAACATCCAGTTTGCAATTTATTTGCTGAATGATCTAAAGCAAAGAGCTTAAACTCGCTCAACTTTAATTATCTCACCAACAGAATGAGAATACCAGCTTGCAGGGTATTTGTGTGAATTAAAACATAAAGTGCCTTCATAAATAATAGCGATCTGCCTTTCAGGTAATCAATACAAAACATCCTACATATAGAACATTCAAATTGATAACTAAAATACATTAAATATAATTGAGTGGCCATTTGCATTACTGTCAAACTTTGTATTTCTGCAATCACTAAAAAAGACCACTCTTTGCAAATTTTTCTAGAACAGTAATCACTGCAAAAGCCCTTTTACTATTTTCAGGCAACAACATTCTGGGAATTCATTGTATGCTAGTTGCTATGTGGAGAGAAAATCAGAACCCTGCATTTAAGAAATTTAGAGTACAAACAAGAACACAGAACGTCTTTTGTGCAAAGTAAGCAAATACTTTCTTGTGGATTTAGTCACGAGGAAAAGATCCCAGAGAAGAATGCCAAGAATATCGTAAGTTTAAAATCAGAACAAAATGGGATCAATTAGGAAAAACTACATACAGGAAATACTTTATATGGTAGTTGATCCTTTGTATGCTGACTGTAGAGTTTAAAATATATGATAATTCTGCAGTCTTCTGAGTTAAAATTATTCAAGTGCCCATAAGGTTCAGAAATTCAGATGAATACAGTGAATAAATAATTTGCTGATATTCCATGATATGTTTAATGTGTTGTTCCTCACTAGCAATTCATAATTCAATACGCTGTGCAAAATTGTAATAAACGATGTGCTCTAAAGCAGCATTTCCATCAATCTTTGTACATGTATCCACAACACATTGCCTCAGATGATTTTTCACTGAATCCACTTTTGCCTTCAGCACACCCAACAAGTAGTAATCAAGAGAGTTCAATCTATTAAAAATATATATAGTCTCCAGACTTTGTGGTCACTTGAATTTTATTTCTTATAAGATTCACATACTCGAAGTCATATAAGCATTTTAACCATGTATATTATACCAAGTAAAAATGAATACTAAAAATGAGATAATGGAGAAAACAACAAAATTAGATTTCTTTTGCTTTCAAATAATTCCACACCAAAACATTTTGCTGGAAATGAAGTGATTTTTAATTTATAAATAAAAGACTCTCTAAATGATTTTCAGAATATATTACAAGTTTAGTTTTAAATAGACATATTTATAACAGGTCTTACAATGATTTCAATAAATAGGGACTCCAGAGCACAATGTGGAGGTACAACAATCACGTGTTGACCTCTTAATATTCCAAGGGGATCAAAATCTTTTTCAAACACAGAAGGAAATTGGGCTTTGTACAGTGCTAACCCCTAATAGCTATTCTCCTTTATAAACTACAATATTATTGTCAGTTTCATATACTTTTACTTTATAAAGAACTCCTACAGGAAGAACTTTCTGGAGGCTGTCCCAGATATAAACAGCTACATTTTCAGTCGTGCTATAGGAAAACAAACAAACAAACAAAAACTCAAAATGCAAACAATAAAATTTCATGTTTAATATTTATAGAGAATAGAAATTCTAGTTTTGAAAGATTTAATTAAAACTTCAGAAATCACACAACAATCAAATATTCAAATCAATTCTTGTTTTACAATCTATATAAAGCAAGATATAGTGCCACCCACCTCACCACATCTGCAAAGTATGGCACATCCATATCCAGATTCTTATGATCAAGGGGCTGCATAATCGCCTCCTAGAGACAAAACCAAGGGAAAATATCATTGGCTCCATGTATGACTCAAATTCCAAATTGTTACACTTATGCCTCTAAACCTCACCTTATCACTTAGCCACTAACTAAATACTTGTAAGTACTAGATTTGAGTCTTACAAAGCAACCTTACAAAATTTTAAGTTGTGAAATAAAGTCAGGCCCAGCTGTTGGTAATGATTAGGAACCCTTGTTACTGAAAAAAAAGAGGTGAGAAACCAAAACACAGAGAATCCTGGAGCTTTCTCGCAATACAAGCCACTGTAATTCAGAATTCAGTTTAGCACTCTGGGAATCCTGTCCAAAGAGTTAGCACCAATATTTTTCCATAACACTGTTACACCTACGGAACAATGCCACAATATCATGGACAAAGATCCAGTGACTACTACATTTTATAAAGCAGATCTGACCGAAATTATGTAAGCAGTTCTAAATTTCTGCTAGGAGGAGTAATTTAAGAATGGTTTTGGGCTCACAGAAGGAAAAGTACAAATATGTAAAGACTATTACTCCCTAATGTTCATGTATATTAACATAATGTTTTTCCTCATCATCAGCAAGGATTAAATCGCCTTATTCTTTCTTTGCTTTTTGCTTTTAGCTATTGCAAAAAATCTAGCATTTGTGAAAAAAAATCTAATTTTCCATATGGTGTAGTTTCAAGAAGGGTACATTAATAACAGCAATAGCAATCATTTCTTGAGAAAAACTAGAATCATACAAAAAGAGTAAGTCCTAGATCAAACGGTTGTTGAAACAGATCCAATGAAGGGATGTTCCACATGAATAGCAAGAAAATAGGTATCTTTGCTTCATCTTCAATCCCAGTTCCAGTCCCAATTTCTCCAGTAAAGCCTCTTATGCCGGACTTTTTGTTTTCTTTTGTTTTGTTTTTAGAGACAGGGTCCCTGTCATCCAGGCTGGAGTACAAGTGGCACAATCATAGCTCACTGCAGCCTTGAACTCCTGGGCTCAAGCAATCCTCTCCCCATGGTAGGGTTCTAAGTTCACTCTATATGCCACGATGAGTCACTTTCACTGATGAAAGTGTGTGGTGTCCTTCAGGCACACAAAAGCAGAAAACAGCACAGGGAACCCCTCCTCCAGTATTCAGTCATATGTTGAGGGCTTTTATGTTGCTTTCTTATCTCTTTCCTTTCTTTCTTTTCTCTTTCTTTTCTTTTCCTTTCTCTTTTTCTTTCTTTTTCTTTCTTTCCCCTCCCCTCTAATCTCCTCCCCTCCCCTCTACTCTCCTCTCTTTTCCTCTTCTCCTGTCTCTGTCTCTCTCTCTCTCCCCCATGGCCCCCCCAACCCCTGCCCCATAAATGCATGCAGGCCCTATCTCTATAACTTTCCTAAAGTACTTTGAGCACAGTGCTGTTTCTTCATTCACTCATTCTTTTCCTCATTTATGAAATCAACAGTTATTTAACAATTACTATTCTTCACCTCCTAGAAAAAGTAATGTATACACTCTGTGGGCTACATCTCATTCATCTTTGTATACTTAGCTCACAAACTGATGCAAAGTAGACAAATTTGTTGAATATATGAATAATGTGAAAGAAGTAAACACCACTAATAACATCATTTTAACAAAGCAAATGTCAAATTTCAGAACAAAACGAAGCTGCAAGTGCAATGACGGCATAATAACCAGCTGGATGGAAAGAAATCTACTCCCAACTTTGCAAATAACCAGCCACACAATCTGCGGCAAGTCCGTTAACTGTTCAGCATCTCTCAATCTTAATCTACGGATTGAAGAAGTTGGTTTGAATAATCTCCAAAGTCTCTTACAAAGCAAGAATTCTATAATGATATAATCAGTTAAGTTCTTCACTGAACCCCTTGTGTGTTATCTCTATGATGTACTGCTGTGGTGGGTTTATAATAAATCTAGAGTGAATAACATGGTGTGGTATCTAAATCTATGATCAAAAGTACAAGGAATATTCAGAGAGGGAAGAGAAAGCTCCAAGGAGAAGGCTCATGCCTGTAATTCCAGCACTTTGGGAGGTCAAGGCAGGACGCATTTGAGACCAGCCTAAACAACATAGTGAGACCCCTACCTCTACAAAAAGAAAAATTTGCATTGGCTCTGTGCCTATTAAAAAAAAAAAGTAAGTCTCAAGGAGAAAGCTATGTCTTAAAAGAAATGGAGAATTTGTTAACTGAAGGAAATCAGGATATTCCAACAAGGAATACAAGGTAAGCATGTTATATTTCCTCCCATCGCTGTAACACAACTGTGACTAATTTCCATTAAGTCACCAAAACACCTTTAGAGGCCATGCGAGTAGTTCCTCCAACTATACCCCAACACCCACATCCAATTCTACTCACAGAGTCATGGAGCCTTAGGATATAACTGGTTGGGGAGGTAGATAGGGGGCCACCAAATATTATACTTAGAGAATAGCACATAATAAGCACCCAACATGCCATTACCTCCATATATTTTTTGAGATCAGCCAAATTCATAACCATTCCCGTAGCAGGGTCAATCTAAAGAATAAACAAAGGTGAATATTACTCTCATAGGCTCTCCATATTAAACAGCTGGCAAATTATTAAAGGCAGTACAGTATGCAGAGACTGTGCCCACATTTGCCTTCATCCCAGAGATAATCACTGACCTCAGCATGGAAGCACCATGTACTTCAAGCATCCTTTTCATTGTATAGCCCTTCTACCTGTCCACACACAGCACATTAAAGACAACACTTTGGTAGAGGAGAGGCCTGGAATGGCAGCAGTTCACCACACACACATATACAAGGGCCAACAATGAGCAATACTGACTGGAACAGTTTTCAACACAGAATCCACCACACTGGCTGAAAGAGAGCCCAGCAATCTGAAAAAACCACACAAATATTTTCTGCACATACCTCTCCATGTACTGTCACCACAACTATGGAAAGGAAACAAAATACCAAAAAAACAGTATGACTTTCAACAGATTAACATCCAAGCACAAGTTAGCAACATACAAGCACAAGTTGGCAACATAAATTATTAGATCTGTCCCCAAAAGCCATACTTAAATATTTACCCCAAAACATTTGTTGTTTTAGTTAAGATTTTTTTTTTTTTTAAATCAACCAAAGCAAGACGCAAGCAAGACAAAGGAGCTTAGTTAGGAACTTTGGCTAAGCAGAGGCACTCAGCCAAGGCTGAAAAGGGTGTAAATTCTGCTTATAATGTTAATGCACTAGGGAGCATCAAGATGCTGCTCAATCTCTGCCTGTAGAATTAGAAACTGTACTTGTAGGTGTCCAGCTACACAGCAAGCTGGTCCAATACTGAACAGTACCTTTCTGAACAAGCAATACTACTGGGCCTTAAATTCTTATCCCCTGCTCACGTGAATGTATACAAAGTCTAAAGTAATGCTTTGTAAATTAAAAAGTGCTTGTGAAAAGCATTTGAAAACTCTTGGCCAGGCGTGGTGGCTCATGACTGTAATCCCAGCATTTTGGGAGGCCGAGGCGGGAGGATAACCTGAGGTCTGGAGTTTGAGAGCAACCTGGCCAACATGGTGAAACCCCATCTCTACGAAAAATACAAAAATTAGCCAGGCGTAGCGGTGGGCAACTGTAATCCCAGTTACTCGGGAGGCTGAGGCTGAAGAATCGCTAGAACCTGGGAGGTGGAGGTTGTAGTGAGCAGACATCACGCCATTGCACTCCAGCCTGAGCAAAAAGAACGCAACTCCGTCTCAAAAAAAAAAAAAGAAAAGGAAAAAAAAATCTTCATCAGTGCTTTACACATTAATAACTTTTACGAATGTATGTATTTTAGTTCTATACAAATACCATTAGGTATTACGTGATAAGTAAGTACACTGAGACTGAGATACCATAGATTAAGGAAGAGGCAGTAGCTAAACCAGTAATCCTAATCTGACACCTTGTCTGGTCTTTTTTTATGCCACCACCACACACTGTTTTATACTCTATGGCTTATGTAGCTGTTTTTTAAGGCAGGCTGTACCTCAAAGAATCAAGTCTCTTATCTTTGGACAAATTACCTACTTTCTTGGAACACTGCTGGCAAAGCTTTAGACCAAACCTATTTTTCTGCCATATATTACATTCCTAGGCAACATTCTCGTTTTGTCAGTCATTATTTACTCAAAGAATAAAATCTAATTTTATCATTAGCCTCAGCCACACCTAATCAGAAAGAAATTTATTGTGTACTCTAGGACAAAGAAAAATGCTTTAAACCATTCATTGTTTTGGTCTGTTTGTAAGAGTTGACAATTTTAAGGTAAAACTTAACACACATCTAACCAAGACAACAGATCCTTTCATTCTGAACTCCCATTAAACTTCTCATTCAAAGCTGAAAGCATCCACACTGTGTCCGTAAGTTTTCCCATTCATTGTGTCTACATTTGCTGAATACTCTTTCATCCTTATTGAAGGGCTGAAATGTCATCAGTTTTTCTCTCACCTTTATAATTGTGCCCATGGCCATTTGGATTGCTGCATTTCCCAAACAGTTTCAAGTTTTCTTCATCACTCAGAAATTTACTAACCAAAAAAAAAAAAAAAAAGGTCAGCATGACACAAGTATCACATCCAAACCCCCTTCTCTGTTCCTTATATTTATTATTTGCTCTGATCTTTGAAAAGTCTCCCAATTTGTTATTACTTTAGCTCACCAAACGGGGAGTCAGAAATCATGTTGATTTTTATTACTCATGTATATGTCAGAAACCATGGCATATTCCCTAATTACAAGACTGTACCATACAAATTAGCACAAACAAACCTTAACTTCAAGCCCCTTGTTCCACAGCAGCTGATCTGCTCATGGGACTTCCGCTTTTCAATTCAACATTACTGAGTGCCTACAATGTATCAGGCAAGTGCTGAATGAAATAACAGCATATAATGATAAACATAGATGGTGATCCGCAAAGTGGCTTACTATCTCATTTCTCTCAGAAGCTAAACTACTCATCCAGAAAAAAAAAAAATTTTTTTTAATTACATGACCTGGGAAGTCTCCTATTTAACAATCTTGCTTTATGCTATGTCTCAATGACTGCCTCATGAGAACTTTACCAATCTGTTGAGGAATATTCAAAGCAGGTGAATTTTTAAAATTACAATCTTTGACTGTTGTCTCAGACAGAAACCAAATTGCTTAATGAATGTTTACACTTATACACATCCATTCAATTTTGCATCCTCTATGAGGCCTTACCACCCTCAGGTGTTTATGCCTCTTATTATACAACCCCTTTCTTTTTGAGATCCTCTTTATAAGATTCCCCCCAATGTAGTTTGGATGTTTGTCCCCTCCAAATCTCATGTTGAAATGTGATCCCCAATGTTGGAGGTGGGGCCTAGTGGGAGATGTTTGACTCATGGGGGTGGATCCCTTATGAACGGCTTGGTGCCCTCCCTGAAGCAATGAGTGAGTTCTGGCTCTATTAGTTAATGGGCGAGCTGGTCGTTAAAAAGAGCCGGGCACCTCCCCTCCTCTCTCTTGCTCCCTCACTTGCACTGTGAGTTGCCTGTTTGCTCCCCCTTCGCCTTCCACCACAAGTGGAAGCTCCCTGAGGCCTCAACAGAAGCAGATGCTGGTGCCATGCTTCTTGTACAGCCTGCAGAACCAAATAAACCTTTTTTCTTTACAAAACACCAGTCTCAGTATTCCTTTACGGCAATGTAAAATGGAATAACACACCCCCACTTTCTCCTGCTCAGCCACTTCTTGTATTTAAAGTGCTAAAGTCTTTTGCACAAAATTCTCTCAGTGTACCCTCCACAAAATAGGCCAGATTGGAAACCCCATACAAGACCCCTGATGCATCCGTTACCTAGCACAAGCCCTGACAACCAAGAAACAAATCCTCGTTTAGCGAATGGAGGGATGAATCCCGTTAGGTAGCAATGGTCATCCTCATTTCACAGACGACGATACGGAAGGCCAGAGAGTGGAGCTTGTTAGTGAGTGGTAAAACTCCTCAAAATCAACTCTTCAGGGCATGCAAGCGGTATGTACGATCGGGTTTCAAATCCCAACTATGCTGCTTGCTTCGGAAACTGAACGTCTGGGCTCGTTGTTTTTTTTTTTTTTTTTTTTTCTCTCTCCTAGCCACTAGACCACCAGGGACTGGGTTCATTCTGTCTTTGGTTAAAAAGGCGCTAAAACTTGCCTTGTAATTACATTAGATATGGTCGCCAATGCTCCTGGCATACAAGATTAGCTAACATTTATTGGGTGTCTACGCCGCGGCAGGTACTGTGTAACATAGGTGAGTTTAACACTGCTGAGCTTCACAACAACCCTGTGGCGTACACCAAGGGACTCCTAGGGGCAGAGACGTTTCTTCGAGTCGCAGAGTCGGACGTGGGCCCCACACTCAGACGTGGGCCATCGCCCTCCGCAGTCGGCTCCGTTAACCACCAAGCTCCCCGACTCCTCCAGGGCTGGGGCCACTCCAGCCGCCATCGCGATGCTCGGGGCCGACCGAAGACCAGCGAACGCGACCAACGCGCGCCGCCCTCCGTACTCAGCGTCGCCCCAGAAGCCCCGGCGCCCCTCTCGAGGCCGACGTCAGCACGACCCCAGCCCCGCCCCGGTGACGTTCCGGGGCCCGGGGCCCGCCGCCCAGCGCTGCACCTGTGTGCACACTCTACCTGTACAATCGGTGGCTCGCGCTGAAGGAGATGCGGCGGGACACTTGCGCCTGGCGGCGACGGCCGCCACCTGCCGTGCTCATCTTCCCGGCGCTGTCTGCACTACTCGACCAGCACGTCCTCCCGCCGCGCGGCCGGTGCCTCCTCCCACCGCGGCTGCGCAGTGCGCTTCGGCGCGCTCCTGGGAAGCGCGGCTCCGCTTCCGCTCCGGACAATCCCGGCCTCTGGAGACCGTTAGGGGTGTCTCGCGGCTGTTTGAATCTCTTTGGAGAACAAGAGTTCGGACACCTAAGCATACCCTGAAGCGGTCAGGGTGGGTGGGGACACGGTGTCCTTGATCAGTTTGCCCCGCCTGAGGTCACGCCACGTAGTTAGGGCCCGTCTGGGCACACTTTGGGTACTGAGTGACCTCTCTGAGCCTCCCCTCCCACTCTCTCCTGTAAAGCTCCAGTGGCTGGTGACTCTATCGCATGAGCCCCACGGCCACAGTCCGCTTTATAGACCAAAAGGAGCAGGAATTGAGCCAGGCGGGCGTGGTGGCGCACTCCTGTAGCCCCAGCTATTGGGAAGGAGAGGGATCCCCTCAGCCTAGGAGTCCAACCCGGGCAATGGAGAAAGACCCTCCTTTCTTTTTCTTTTCTTTATTATTATTTTTATACTTTAAGTTCTAGGGTACATGTGCACAATGTGCATGTTTGTTACATAGGTATACATATGTCATGTTGGTTTGCTGCACCCATCAACTTGTCATTTACATTAAGTATTTCTCCTAATGCTATCCCTCCTCCAGCCCGCTACTCCGTGACAGGCCCTAGTGTGTGATGTTCCTCGCCCTGTGTCCATGTGTTCTCATTGTTCGATTCCAACCTATGAGTGAGAACATGCGGTGTTTGGTTTTCTGTCCTTGTGATAGTTTGCTGAGAATGATGGTTTCCAGCTTCATCCATGTCCCTGCAAAGGACATGAATTCATCCTTTTTATGGCTGCATAGTATTCCATGGTGTATATGTGCCATGTTTTCTTAATCCAGTCTATCACTGGTGGACATTTGGGTTGGTTCCAAGTCTTTGCAATTGTGAATAGTGCTGCAATAAACATAACGTGTGCGTGTGTCTTTATAGTAGTAGCATGATTTATAATCCTTTGGGTATATACCCAGTAATGGGATCACTGAGTCAAATGGTATTTCTAATCCTAGATCCTTGAGGAATTGTCACACTGTCTTCCACAATGGTTGAACTAATTTACGCTCCCACCAACAGTGTAAAAGCATTCCTATTTCTCCACATCCTCTCCAACATCTGTTGTTTCCTGACTTTAATGATTGCCATTCTAACTGGCGTGAGATGGTATCTCACTGTGGTTTTGATTTGCATTTATCTGATGACCAGTGATGAGCATTTTTTCATGTGTCTGTTGGCTGCATAGATGTCTTCTTTTGAGAAGTGTGTGTTTGTATCCTTTGCCCACTTTTTGATGAGGTTGTTTGATTTTTTCTTGTAAATTTGTTTAAGCTCTTTGTAGATTCTGGATATTAGCCCTTTGTCAGATGGGTAGATTGCAAAAATTTTCTCCCATTCTGTAGGTTTCCTGTTCACTCTGATGGTAGTTTCTTTTGCCATGCAGAAGCTCTTTAGTTTAATTAGATCCCATTTGTCTATTTTGGCTTTTGTTGCCATTGCTTTAGATGTTTTAGTCATGAAGTTCTTGCCCATGCCTATGTCCTGAATGGTATTACCTAGGTTTTCGTCTAGGGTTTTTATGGTTTTCAGTCTAAATAAGTCTTTAATCCATCTTGAGTTAATTTTTGTATAAGATGTAAGGAAGGGATTCAGTTTCAGCTTTCTACATATGGCTAGCCAGTTTTCCCAGCACTATTTATTTAATAGGGAATCATTTCCCCATTTCTTGTTTTTATCAAGTTTGTCAAAGATCAGATGGTTATAGATGTGTGGTGTTATTTCTGAGGCCTCTGTTGTGTTCCATTGGTCTATATATCTGTTTTGGTACCCGTACCATGCTGTTTTGGTTACTGTAGCCTTGTAGTATAGTTTGAAGTCAGGTAGCGTGATGCTGCCAGCTTCGTTCTTTTTGCATAGGATTAAGACCCTCATTTCTTTAAAAAATTTTTTTAAAAAGAACAGGAATTTGAGAGCACAAATAAGACCACGTGGCAACAGTCCTTTTGACTGTTGTGTAATGATTCTTACTAATGGAAATTCTAAAGACATTCTTATCCACAAGTGTGTATGGACCCATTTATCACTCTGGGTGGCATAGTGTGAAAAAAGGCACCCGTGAACACATATTAGCAATTCTTCTGCCAGTGTAGACACATTGAGAGTGAAAGGATCTTTTTTCCTCACATCTACTCACAAGGGTGTCCAAACTACACACAGTTCCTAGAATCATGTTACCTCTTGCTTCCATTCATTCTTTCATTAAATATTTATTGGGAATCTACTATGTGGCTGGCATTGTTCCAGGTACTGGGGAGGACAGCTCCACTGTATATGAGAAAAATCAAATGATGAAAAGCAGGACAAGTCAGTGATTAATAACGGACTTGGAAAAGTTTTCTTTAAAACGAAAGATAAAATCATGGGGGTAATAGAAATAAGCTCAAATGGTGATTTCCCTCAAATATCTCCTACTTATAGCTATATATTCTGTTTGTTCTGTATTAATCTACTAACAGGTTATTTAGCAAACACTCTCCATACATTTTCAGATGTTTGTTTCATCTACCCCATTGTACTGTAAAGAAAAAACTTCAAAGAACATGTAGAGATTTTTGAGATAGACTATTTAATTCAATACTTTCACTTTACAGATAAGAAAATACAGCCCCAGATAAGTGAATTACTATTGCAAGATCACTCAGAACAGAAACATTATTTCCCAGGTATGGACTATCTCAATGATAAATACTCTCTAGCAGTCAGTGGTTACACAAATAGTTGCTCATTCCAAAACCAGCTTAAAGAATCAAAATAAAATGAAAGAGTAAGAGAAATGTCTGCAAAATTGTTTTTATTAATAATACTTATTTGTTTTAGTAAAATATTTCACTGCATTTGCAGAGTTGAAGTTTAACCTGTTTGGAAATAGGATTGTTGCACATGTATTGAGATGAGGTCTTTAGTATGAGCCCTAATCCAACGTGACTGATGTTCTTGTAGAAAGGGGAAACTTGAACTCAAAAACTGACACATACGGAGGGAAGATGATGTGAAGACACGGACAACACCATCTGCAAGCCCAGAAGAGGGAACTGGAACAGCTCTTTCTTCAAAGCCCTCAGAAGGAACAAACCAACTTTGATTTTAGACTTCTAGCCTCTAGAATTGTGAGACAATTCATTTCTGTTAAGACCTCTGTGGTACTTTGTTATGGCAGCCATAGCAGACTAACACACTAACCAATAAGAAAATAACATTTCTTTCAGCTTTCAGTTCTTTGAGATCAACAGCCATTTAGGTATAGTTCCCACTTCACTCTTGCAACACTTACTGGCTTGTGCTTGGCTGTGTTGTCTCAGAAGGCTAACTTCTATTAAAAGATCCCATAAGGGCCCCTGGCCAGCCTTCCTGCCTCAACTCCCCTGCTGTCTCCAGGGGCAGGTGGCAGGCATGGGTACCTGCATTTCACTGGAGTGGTTTATTGGATCTCTGAGGGGAAGGAACAGCAGAAGAGGCCCTTCTTCCTCACCCAAGGTGAAGGGTGGTTGGGGCCAGGAGTTTGGACCCTCCAGGTCTTGCGGGAAGAGCTGGGTAATACCTGGTGTCTGAGTGATTCTCTGCAGACCCTTCACCTCTTCAAGGACCACTCATCCTCCTTTCAGCCCCCTTTATGGGGGCTGGGCAGCTGTGGAGCCAGCCACAGAGGCTCTTACAGAAGCGAGGCCTGGAGTAGCCTGCACCAAGTAGCAGGGTCAGGGTTCATGTGCTCCTCCTCCTGCCACAGGGGCTGCACATCCCATTGCCCCACTACTGCTTTCTGTCTCCCTCTGTCTAGCTTCCAGGGCAGGGAGCAGGCCCCACCTAGGGCTGCAGGCAGTCTGGCCTGTGCCAGCATGGGCTCTTGTGCCCACCGGCCTCACAGGTGCTGTGCTTTGTGCTCTTGGCTGCTGTGCTGGGACAGAATGGGATGCCAGGAAGAGAAGAAAGGGGGTGCAGTCTGAGGCCACCACCCCCCTTCCTATCTAAGGGAGGGTTGAAGACAAGGGGCTGGCATTCAGTGGGCAACAGAAAGGAGAGGCTCCTTGAAGCTGCTCAATCAGAGGCCCCCTGTCCCTCCTTTTGCCCTCCCCAGGACTAAAGACCTGGAGGGGCTGGGTGTGGGGCTGGCTTTTGGAGTGTGGAGGTGAATATGTGGGAGCAGAGATCATGAATAACTCAGGGCAGTGAACAGTGCACCAAGAGCAGGGCTGTGTGTGGGAGGCTGCAGCCAAGATTGCCTCAGCTCCTCTCCCTCTGGCTGGGAGGATAGCACAGGCTGGGGGCTGAGGGTGGAGGGTCTCAGCTCTGCTGCCCCCACCCCGGTACTAGCCTAGCTTCCCAAGCTGTGGCTTAGAGGATAGTTGGCTTCCTGCCTCTCTCCTCTAAAGCAGCAAGTCTGGGAAATCCTGGGGTGAGTGGAGTCACCCCACCCCTAGTTGCTGGCAGAGACTGAGACTAAAGCATCACTTAATAAACCCTTCCAAGCCCCCCCCCAAAAAAAGATCCTATAAGATACTCCAATGGACATATATTGGCAAGGCAGGCCCCATATCTATCACCTTCCAGTCCTCATTCACTTACTAAGTTAAAAAAAAAAAAAAAGAAGTGTTTATTTAACATCTACTGAATGCCAAGTGCACTGCTAAGTGCCAGGGGCGCAGTATGAGTAACAAACACATGGTCCCTGTCCTCATACAGTTCAAGCTAGTGAGGGAGCTAAACACAGAAATAAATCATGATAAACTAAAAAAACCCACTAATTCTCCCTCAGGAAGTAAAAGAAGGCTTCAAAGAAGAGATGACTTTTGAGCTGGATTTTAAGATTCACCAGGTAGATAAGGGAATTCCAGGAAGAGAAGACAATGTAAGCAAAGGAAATGTGGAAAAGTACAGCTTGTTTAGTGCATATTGACGAGTTCTTGGCTACAATGGAGAGATAGGTGAGAGGTAAGATTGGAAACATTGACTGGGGACCAAATTATTGAAAGGCCTAGAATGCCATTTAAGTATAAAGGAAAGGAAGCTTCACCCCCTTATCTCCCTCCTAGCTCCCCACAAAAAGGGAATTTTCATCTGCTTAAATCACATTTCCAGGCACTGGTTGGGCCTTGTTTACTCACAAGCAGGCCTACAATGTGTTAAAAGTACCATATATAGTGGTGCTTACTCTCCAAAGCTATCCTCAGAGGAAAAAAAAAAAAAAAAATCAAGCCAAAGTTCTCCCCTACTCCCACCCTGCCCCAAGGTAGCTGGCTGGTTCGTATGTTTTTCTACTGCTTGCATCCTGTGGAGGACCCAACCTGCCCATTTGCCTCTTCCTTTTCCCCTCAATTGTGCACCACTTATTCCCTTTCCTTGAATCTTCAGACACTGGCTAGTGGTAAGAGTTGGGCTTAGGGAGAAGAAGAGGCCCAGCCTATGCTTTGGGCCTTGGTCATATGCTCACTCAGTTTTACCAGAACTTTCTCCCTTGGATTACCGGCATATGTGCCTAGATTATAACATGCCACTGATCCTTTTTTGTCTTCTCCTTCAGGAAACAGAGAGCAGAGCCAAGGCAGAATTCAGGTATCCTTAGGTCAAAATCTTATGATTATACTGCTATCCTTCATATGTCTGAACTTCATTCCCTGTGTATTAAGACAGATATTTATAAACAGAGGAAAGATGTGACAGATCTGTGGACTTGCCAGAGGTCATCCAGAGTCTCCTTCACCCTTCAGATCTAGGAAGATCAATCAAATCTCCATGTTTTGTCTGAGGAAGTACAATGAATGCCTTTTCAGGGACTTGTGTGAAAGGAAACAGTGGGGGACTTACACTCTCTGTTACCTGAGGCTCTTTGCTCCTGCATCTGCTCTATTCCTTCTGTTTAGGCATCTTCTTGCCATTCTAAACCTGCTACTATGTTCTGCATCTCACAAACCCAGACATGGAACTCAGCCCTTTTACTTTATTGCCACAGTGCAAAACCCCACACGTGGCATTTGCATGTATGGAACACATTACTAAAGAAGATAGGGTCTGTGAAGTTTGAAGTGACTCTTAAGGAAAATTAGACAGGAAACTATGTTAGTCCAGGCCCGTGCAGAGAGCCTAACCATGAGTTCAAAGGTGCCCCATATTGTATGTCTGGGGGTCTTCTCCAGAGCATTCACCATGCAGAAGGAGCATAAACAGTTTAACTGGTCCTCGAATGGAGTTCAGCAGAGGGAAGGGAATGTAACTGAAGGAAAAAGGAACAAGGGATTTTAGGGGTGTTGGCAAGAGTGTGGTTTAAGTGACAGACCTTGCCTGCTTACAGCTGTTGGTGAGAACAGGCAGGGTTTAGAAATGTGGAGATTATATGGTCTCTAGTGCCACCTGTTGTCCAATTAAATGAAGAACTACTGGCTTGTCAACAATCCCTGAGAACTATACACCTAGAGATTAGAAGAAATGCCTGATTTTAATGATGTTCCTCAAAATAACCTCCCAAAGCAGAGCTGAGGGTGGGGTGGGGGTAGTGGGTGGTCCATAGGAGGTTGTGCAATTGCAGTAGCATCTGCTGTGGACAGCAGAGAAAAAAACAGTTTAGAAGAAGCCTCCATGCAGGATATAGCCAGCTTCCTGTCTTCTGAGTATCTTAGGACCAATGGTGACAGGCAGACTGTGATGGAAAGAACGAAGTGCTTTTCAGATTTATATTCAAAGTCTACTATCTATGATCATCTGTATTTCTTCTCCTAGGACCTCTGTCACCCACCTATCCGATGATGGTAATTGACAGGGCAGGAGCACCTTTATTTTGGACAAACCGCCACTTTAAGTTCCAACTCCCTTTCTAGCCTCATGTGTTTCAAGGAAATCACTTCTAACTATAAGCAAACAGAAAAAGCAGCCAGTTAAACACAAATAAAACAGCTCGGGCACAGAGGGAAGTAGGGGGAAAGTCTCTTAGGTAACTGCCAAATTTCACCCTCATACAATGGGCCCCAGTAAAACAGTGGGCCTTAATAAGGACATTCCTCTCCCTTCAGGGGCACTAAGATAGGGAAGCTAAAAGCAGACTTGGGGGGTATGTCTGCAGCTGAAAAAAAAAACAAAACAAACAAACAAAAAAACCACAACTCTCCCTCCCAAATAAGCACAACAAAGAAACACAGAAGCAGTCCAAGCCTCTAATAAACTCTCCCACCCTGAACCCTTAAAAACTCTTAGTCTGTAAAAAAAAGTTTGCCTCTAACCTAACTCAGTCAAAAGGCTCCTCTCGTGTTTGTTTTCTCTAAAATAAACCTGTCTTATCTGGCAAGCCACTTTTCATGTTTCTTTCATCTTTCTTTAATTCTTTCGGTAATGACCAAAATGCATGAATTTTTCTTTCATGTATTCTTATTATTATGTAGAGGAAAATATATCCAATAAATGAAATTTAAAACTCTCTTCAAAAGGTTGTATCAATACTTTCTTAATTATTTCAAGGAAGAGCCCTAAAATATATATATAAAACCATAGTTATCTTATGAATTCTGCTTTGTGGTGTTTTTTCTTAAGAAACATGAGTGCCGGCTGGGTGCGGTGCCTCATGCCTGCAATCCCAGCACTTTGGGAGGCCAAGGCAGGCGGATCACAAGGTTAGGAGATTGAGATGATCCTGGCGAACACGGTGAAACCCCATCTCTACTAAAAATACAAAAAAATTAGCCGGGCAGGGTGGCGTACGCCTGTAGTCCCAGCTACTCGGGAGGCTGAGGCAGGAGGATGGCGTGAACCTGGGAGGTGGAGCTTGCAGTAAGCCAAGATCACACCACTGCACTGCAGCCTGGGTGACAGAGTGAGACTCCATCTCAAAAAAAAAAGAAAGAAAGAAAGAAACATGAGTGCCAAAGTTTTATTTGTTCATTCTTACATTTGAAATATTCTTCAATGACATCCTTGGCTTAAGATGCTTTGACATAGTCCTTAACTACTGCACAACTGCAGCCAACTACTTTTCGGGGGTTTCCCTCTCAGTTTTACAGAGGCCTACCCATTCCCCTGGTTTCTCGTTGTCATCAATCTTAATTAGGGTGAGTTGGTGTTCAGCACCATGGGCCTCCACCAACTTGACATACATAGGCTCACTGCAGTTGGATGCAGGCAGACAAAGGTGGGCTTGGCGCTTGTCTAAGGCTTTGGCAGCTTCACAAATTGCACATGCTAGGCCATCATGGGTGAGGGCAGTCTTCCGCACCTCTTATAAAGTAGTGTTAATGGCCATGACACCTCCAGCAGCAATGCCTCCGTTGGCCATGATGGTGTATTAAAGGTAAAACAGAACCTCATATGCACTCGAGCCTCTGCCATGGCGTGACTTGGCAGTGGCAAGGAAATAGTGAATTATGGTTTTAACAGAAATTTTTAAACCAAATGTCTATTTGGGACATTGGTTTGGGAGGTACGGTGCCCTTTATGCTCTGTCTTTTCTATACAGTACATTCTTTGTTTTTCTTTTTATTTTTATGTTAGATTCTGGGGTACATGTGCAGACTTGTTACATGAGTATATTGTGTGATGCTGAGGTTTGGGCTTCTAATGATCCCATCACCCAAACAGGAAACATAGTATTCAATCGGTAGCTTTTTAACCCCTGCCCCTCTTCCTCCTTGCCCCCCCTTTTGGTGTCCTCAGTGTCTATTGCTCTAGTCTTTATGTCCAAGTGCACACTTATTTTAAACCTAGTTTCCAGACCCTGTGGTTGTCCCATCAGATGGGTATGAAGGTACCATGGAATCCATAAGGCATCTGCACAGGTACCTCTGCTCGGCCCAACTCTTCAAAGTTCTTGGCATCCAAAACTAGGAGAAAATTGCTTTCATTCTAGAAAAGGAAAGACAATATTGAAAATTATCTTTTCTTCATCAAAAATTTGCCTGTCTCCTCCACTAAGCTGTAAAATTCCTAATGGAGAGACCATGTTGGTCGGGCACAGTGGCTCACACCTGTAATCCCAGCACTTTGAGAGGCTGAGGTGGGTGGATTGCTTGAGCTCATCATTGAAGACCAGCCTCGGCAACATGGCAAAACCCCATCTCTATAAAAAATACAAAAATTAGCCAGGTGTGGTGGTGCACACCTGTAGTCCCAGCTACTCAGAGGCTGATGCAGGAGGATCACTTGAGCCTGGGAGGCAGAGGTTGCAGTGGGCTGAGATTGTGCCACTGGACTCCAGCCTAGGTGACAGAGCAAGACCCTGTCTTTAAAATAAAAGAAAGAGAAAGAGAGAGAGAGAAAGAGCAAGACCATGTCTTACACATCTTCATATCTCTCCCCAGAACCTAGCACAGTGCCTCACCTATATGCTCACAAATTGTTTCCTCAGTTGCTGAACTGGACTGGAAAGGATATCATAGCTAAAGAAGTTCATACCTAGAGCAAATAAATTAAGTTGTTTCTATCAATCACCTTCATAGGATTTCTTTGAGTTTAATATTTTTGCTTGCACCTTGCCAATCTTTTAAAAGACAGAAACTCTTTCTTCCAAGTTAGAAATGCCTCCATTTTGTGTTACTTTGTAGCTGTTCAAAGGGCAGCATTGCAAGGCAGACTGAGATCTGCCAAATCGAATTCCAGGAATGGCAAGTGCATGGCATGAGAACAAAGTCCTCCTAAAGCCCATGACAGGTATCGCTAATTGATCACAGCCTTTCTTACTGAACCCTTAAAAGGCCTCAGAGCCCTGCACCCCAGGCAGCCACTAATAATTAATCAAAGCTGATACTCAAAGTGAACCCATTTACCATAAGATTGCCCTAGACAAGGAGTCAGATAGTGAATAGTGTTATTGAGACACTGGACCAGGACTGATGACATTGGACTTGGAGGTCAGTTCATTGAAATTGGCAGCACACATGATGGTATAAACATTAGACCAGAAGTCAAAAGACTTGGATTTAAATACTGGCTTTACCACTATGAGATCTGATGCAAGTTTACTTCAACTTCTTTACTTTACAAATTCCACATGTATAAAATGGTATCCCACAAAGTTGTTTTGATAACTGAATATGTGTAAGTAGTTAGTAAATAACAAATTCCTATGCAAATACAAATTGTTATTATGGTCTTCCAAACAAAACTTTAAAACAACAAAATATGGATTGAGACAAAAGGGTATGTAAATAGTAAGAAGGGGAAGAGAAGGGAAAAGGAATCAAAGTAAACTATCGACAGATGAGTGTGCATCCTTGACTTATCAGATGACTCAGTGCTACTTTTCTTTCTGACTAGTGATAGGGAAATATATTTACCTGGTTGGGAGTGATCACCACAGAAAGAATAACCCCACCATCTTCTTCATTGGTTCCTGGTACTGGAACAAAAACAGGTTCTGAGGGATAAAAGCCATCTTCTCTCCAAACCTGCAAGTCCCAAAAAAAGCATTCGATAAAAGGCCAGTAGTAAGTTGGGAGCTTTCTATGGCTTTTGTCACTTCAAGCATGGATTTGGCTGTGATATAGTTTGGATGTGTGTCCCCTCCAAAGCTCATGCTGAAGTGCTGAGCCCAGTGCTGAAGGTGGGGCCTAGTGGGAAGTGCTGGGTGATGGGGGCCAGTCCCTCATGAATAGCTTAGCACCATCCTCTTGGTGATAAGTGAGCTCTGGCTCTATTAGTTCATCTGAGAGGTAGTTGTTTTAAAGGAGGCTGGCCCTTCCTCCTATCTCTCTTGCTCCCACTCTCTCACCATGTGACATGAGGCTGCCCCTTTGCCTTTGCCTTCTGCCATGATTGTAAGCTTTCTGAGGCCTCATCAGAAGCTGAGCACATGCTGGTGCCATGCTGGTACATCCCACAGAACTATGAGCCAAATAAGCCTCTTTTTCTTTTTCTTTTTTTTTTTTTTTTTTTTTTGAGACGGAGTCTTGCACTGTCGCCAGGCTGGAGTGCAGTGGCACAATTTCAGCTTACTGCAACCTCTGCCTCCCAGATTCCAGCGATTCTCCTGCCTCAGCCTCCCTATTAGCTGGGATTACAGGCATGTGCCACCACGCCCAGCTAATTTTTGTATTTTTAGTAAAGACAGGGTTTCACCATGTTGGCCAGGATGGTCTTGATCTCCTGACCTTGTGATCCACCCCTCCTCAGCTTCCCAAAGTGCTGAGATTTCAGGCGTGAGCCACCGCACCTGACCTAAACCTCTTTTATTTATAAATTATCCAGCCTCGGGGATTTCTTTATAACACAGAACAGACTAACACAGGCTGTCAATAGAATAATCCAAAAATAAAAGAATCAGCCCTACTGAGTTGAATATAGGAGAAAGAGAGGGAGTCTTTGCAGTCCCAGATTCCATCACCATCAAACACAATTTGTGTAACTATAATTTGCTATCTACTTTAAATATAGGTGTCCCAACAACCCTAACCCCACAATTGCCCCCAAAATAACATCAAGATCAAACATAGAATTATTTTGCTGGGCTTGGGGTCAATTTGGATTCCCTAGAAGGAACATACCCCTAACTTAGATGATTTCATAGTTCTCAAACTCAATAAAAGAAAATGGCTGAGCTCCTTAAATACTGAAGAATCTTAAGAGCTACTTTAAATAGAACTAATTCAAAGGGAAGAACAGGTTTCTGAAAAGTTCAAAAAGGAAAGAGTTTTTCATCACCTTCAGTGTCTTATTCACCACATCAACCTTGATCAGAGAATCCCCCACCAAATGCCGAAAGCCACAGCCATAAAAGAAACGATACTTTTTGCCACTGAATTGACCATAGTAGATCTGAGGAAATTCAATGCCTCCTTCCTTTTCTAGGTCCTCCTGATGTAGATTTTCATGAGAGCACCAGATCTAAAAGAGATTTCAAAAGGATTTGTAGTGGTTGCTTAATTCTTATTTTCCTCTTATGTATGTCAGTGAGGAGCCTCATACTTATAAAGGTTTGTGACAGGGCGTGGGAACTGAGGTTCTACGTCATTTTTTAATATTGTTCCTCTTTCCATCATATGTATGGATGCATAATGATTGTCAAATTTTATTAATAAGCTGTCAAATGACATAGGAGGTAGACATATGCTTTTTATTCTTCTAAAGCTAAGGCATTGACAGCTACACAATGATAGACCTGTGCTAAGCACATATTATCTAAAAGGTAGGGATTGCAGCTGGACGCGGTGGCTCGAGCCTGTAATCCCAGCACTTTGGGAGGCTGAGGCAGGTGGATTACCTGAGGTCAGGAGTTCGAGACCAGCCTGGCCAACATGGCAAAACCCCATCTTAGCTAAAAATACCAATACATTAGCCAGGCGTGCTGACAGGTGCCTGTAATCCCAGCTACTCGGGAGGCTGAGGCAGAGGAATTGCTTGAACCCAGAAGGCAGAGGCTGCAGTGAGCTGAGATGGTACCACTGCACTCCAGCCTGGGCGACAGAGCGAGACTCCATCTCAAAAAATAAAAATAAATAAAAAACAAAAGGTGAGGATTGCTAATGTCAAGCTCAAATGAATAGACATTCCACAACCATTAGACAGTTCCATATCTCTGTTTCAAAGCACAGGAAGGATAAATAAACACTGTGTTCATTCCCACTGTTTCTGCAATTCTTGTGCAAGCAGTGTTACATGACCTTACCCTGCTCGGATGAATGTTATAAAAGTTATTGGGTACCAAACATTTTGGAAAACAGCTAAGGAATAAAGTAACATCACTAAAGCTCAAAGTCTTACTCTAATGTTCATAGCATACCGTTCCATCAGCCTGTTTCACAGCACTGGCTGAAGTATAGGACAATGGACTCAGGTTGTCTCCCTCAGGGGCATTCAAACTGACATTTAAAGGCAAAACAAACCTTCGAGGGAAAGATCTGCCTGCTGAATTATAGACCTGTTTGGGAAGAAGAAAGAGATGAAAATTGTCATTCATATGGTAACAGTATGTCCCAATAATTTAGATCCAGTCAACATCATTGGCATTCCTAAATATTTAAATAAATGATAATTTCCATTCATTCATCTACTTAATATTTGTTGAGTACCTACTATAGCCCAAGCAGTTTTAGACACTGGAGATACAGTCATGAATAAAGCAAAGACTTTGACTTCATATAATTTATATTCTAGTGGAGGAATAATAAAGAAATTTAAAAATTAGAAAATATGGCCGGGCGCGGTGGCTCAAGCCTGTAATTCCAGCACTTTGGGAGGCCGAGACGGGCGGATCATAAGGTCAGGAGATCGAGACCATCCTGGCTAACATGGTGAAACCCCGTCTCTACTAAAAATACAAAAAACTAGCCGGGCGAGGTAGCGGGCGCCTGTAGTCCCAGCTACTCGGGAGGCTGAGGCAGGAGAATGGCGTAAACCTGGGAGGTGGAGCTTGCAGTGAGCTGAGATCCGGCCACTGCACTCCAGCCTGGGCGACAGAGCGAGACTCCGTCTCAAAAAAAAAAATTAGAAAATATTTGTGGCCAGGTACGGTGGCTCCTGCCTGTAATCCCAGCACTTTGGGAGGCCGAGGCAGGCGGATCACCTGAGGTCTGGAGTTCAAGACCAGCCTGACCAACATGGAGAAACCCTGTCTCTACTAAAAATACAAAATTAGCTGGGCATGGTGGCGCATGCCTCTAATCCCAGTTACTCAGGAGGCTGGGGCAGGAGAATCGCTTGAACCTGGAAGGCAGAGGTTGCAGTGAGCCGAGATCGTGCCATTGCACTCCAGCCTGGGCAACAAGAGTGAAACTCCATTTCAAAAAAAAGAAAAAAAAAAGTGTTATTTAATTAGCATCAAATAAACAAATGATTATATAACAAAGAGTAAGAAACTAGAGAGTAACAAGGGGTGCTTTCCTTCTTCAGATTTGATCAGGTAGACCTCTGTGTGGAAAAGGATCAACTTTGCAGGCCTGGGTTGCTCAGACCCTGCACTATTTCAAGAATGACTTGTTTTCATGACTGACCTTGGGCTGGTTACTGGGAACTGAGTTCTTGGGATGTTCTGCCTGATAAGAGTGTTCTTGCATGTGCCAGTCCTTAAGTGACTCTGCAGTAGTTTGTCCAGACAGTTTATGCTAACAATGTGATTTATAATGAACACCTCCATTCCCTTGAGTATCTGGAACATCAGTAACTGAGTGTCATCATGTAGGGGTTTTATGCTTATATAACTCATCCCCAATAAAAACCCTGGACAAGCAGGCTTGGGTGCGTTTCTTTGGCAGACAACATTTTACACATGTTGTCACTAGTTCCTGGAGGAATTAAGCGTGTCCATTGTGACTCTATTGGGAGAGGACTCTTGGAAGCATGTACCTGGTTTCCTCTAGACTGCATCTCATGCGCCTTTTTCTTTTGCTGATTTTGTTTTGATCCTTTTACTGTAATCATGAGTCATGATTACATGATAGTCATCACTATATAGAGTCTTTTTGAAAAATTTTAATAAAGATGGGACCTATGTTGCCCAGGCTTGTCTCGAACTCCTGGGCTCAAGCAGTCCTCCTGCCTTGGGCTCCCAAAGTGCTGGAATTACAGCCATGAGCTACCTCGCCCAACCTATATTGAGTCTTATGAATCCTCCTAATGAATCATCAAACCTAGGGGTGATCCTGGGAACCCCCAACACAGCTTCTCTGTAGAAATGATGTTTAAGCAGGAGACCCAAATAAAGTAAGTGTTTTTTTCCTAACAGTAAGTGCTTTAAGCCCATTTTCCTCTCCTGAAATACTGTAGGATGGAGAACAAACTGCATCATTTCCTCCCATATACCTAGTCTATATGATCTCTGTAGCCTGCAGAAATATTTTTAGTGAGTAAAGATTTAGTGCTATTCTTAAGATTCATAAAGAGTTATTAGCTTTTTTTCTAAAAGGTCACCATGGCTTCAGAAGTTACTAGCTTTTAAAAAATGACTTTAAGGCCGGGCGCGGTGGCTCAAGCCTGTAATCCCAGCACTTTGGGAGGCCGAGACGGGCGGATCACGAGGTCAGGAGATCGAGCCATCCTGGCTAACACGGTGAAACCCCGTCTCTACTAAAATACAAAAAAAAAATTAGCCGGGCGAGGTGGCGGGCGCCTGTACTCCCAGCTACTCGGGAGGCTGAGGCAGGAGAATGGCGTGAACCCAGGAGGTGGGGCTTGCAGTGAGCTGAGATCCAGCCACTGCACTCCAGCCTGGGCAACAGAGCCAGACTCCGTCTAAAAAAAAAAAAAAAAAAAAGACTTTAATTATATTTACAATTGTTTTCTCTTGCAAAACCAAAAGACACTTCAAATGATGGTAGGTTACATCATATGGATCAACTACCCCATTGAAAACAACTAGAAATGATGGACAAAATGTTTAAATCAGCTGCCTGAAGGACTGGTGACCTAAAAAGACAGTGAAGAACAAAGGGGCCAGGTTTGGGATGAAACAGAAACCCACAGAAACCAACTGGATACGGGGGCAAATTTTCCCCTACCTATTTAAACATATGCTCAACATTATTAGTCATTAGGAAAATGCAAATCAAAACCACAATGAGATATCACTTCACACCCATTAGGATGGTTATTTTTTTTTTAACCCAGAAAATAATAAATGTTGGTAAAAATGTGAACAACTAGAACTCTTGCGCATTGCTGATGGTAATGAAAAATGCTGTGGCCACTGTGGAAAAATAGCTTGGCAGTTCCTCAAAAAGTTAGACATAGAATTATACAATGTAGCAATTCCACTTCTAAAATATATACCTAAAAGAACTAAAAAAAAGAACTTGGATATTTGTATGCCAATGTTCATAGCAGCATTATTCTTAATACCCAAAAGATGGAAACAACCCAAGTATCCATCAACAGATGAATAAACAAATATAGTGAGTGTGTGTTTGTGTATACAATCGAATATTATCTAACCTTAAAAAGGAATGAAATTCTGATACATGCTACAACATAGATGAACCTTGAAAACATTACACTAAGTGAAATAAGACAGACACAAAAGGACAAGTATTGTATGATCCCACTTATATGAAGTACCTAAAATGGGCAAATTCATAGAAACAGAAAGTAGAATAGAGGTTACCAGAGACTGGAGGCGGGGGGAACAGGGAATTATTGTTTAATGGGTACAGAGTTTCTGTTTGAGATGATGAAAATGTGCTGGAAATGGATATTGGTGATGTTGCACAACATTGTGAATTTATGTAATGCCACTGAATTGCACACCTAAAATGGTTAAAATGGTAAATTTAATGTTATATATATAATTTTTACACCATAAAAAAAGAAATAATATGGAGATTTCCCATGTATTCGTCATCCTCTCTTGCCAGTGGGAATGTCTTGCATAATTACAATACAATATCACAACTGGGAAATTTACATTGATGCAATCCACCAACCTTATTCTAGTTTAACATGCATTCATTTGTGTGTGTATGTGCGCGTGTATTTAGTTCTATGCTATTTTATCACGTGTAAATTCATGTACCTACCACCCCACTCAAGATACAGAACAGATCCATCACCACAAGGATCCTTCACGCTACTTTTTGATAAGGATATACCATAGCAACTCGCTCATCCCTTAACCTTAAAGAGAAGGGCTTTCCAATAGTTTTGAGGGCTAGAGTGACAACAGTTTGAGTTTACGATTTTCCAAGAAGAGGAAGACCTACTAAACCTCTAGTCCTTTGGGTTTGGACCTCATAGGTCTGTACCTTATGAATTAGAATAAACAAGAAATAGTCCAGTACTTGCATGGACTGAATCCTGCTTCAAATTATACAAGCAAGTGAAATTCTTCTCTAGAGGAAGATAACATCATCCTGTGTCTCAAAATATTTCCACAATTTTTAAAACACAATATTCTGCAAATGAAAGAAAATAACCAGCACATGAAAAGACAAAGCAACATGATTAAAAACCAAAATAAATAACAGATAACAGAAACAGAATCACAGAAGATCCAGATAATAGTTATCAGACTTTAACTATTCTAGATATGTTTAAGGAAATTATTTTAAACTGAGAATTGTGGTAGAGAACTATAAATTGGAAAAGAGAACCAAATCAATATTCTAGAACTGTAGATCTACCTATAAGGAAATTTTCAGGTCTGGAAGGCTTTACTGTTGAATTATTCCAAAAATTTAAGAAATAATGTCAATCCTATACAATATCATCCAGAGAGAAGGAAAAGAGAGAACAATTCCCAACTCATTGTATGAGACTAGAAAAACCATGAAACCAAAACCTAGGAAGAACATTATAGAAAAGAAAAAAAATTAAAAGGCAATTTTATTCATGAACATAGATACAAAGAATTCTAAACAAAATAGTAACAAAGCAAATCCTGCAATATATTTAAAAGAAAATACAATGCGACCAATTGGGATTTACTTCAGGAATGGAAGGGCAGCTTAACATTCAAAAATCAATCAATGGCTGTTATGAACATTTTTTAAGGAATCAGTCAATGTACTTCATCACGTTCACAGAATAAAGGATAAAAGTTATATGATTATCTCAATAGTGCAGAAAAAAAAACAGTTGATAAAGTCCAATATCCATTCATGACAAAAAATCTCAGTAAACTAGGAGTAAAAGGGAACTCTCCTAATCTAATAAAATGTATCTTTTTAAAAAGATGTCCACACAAAACCTGCTAACAAATATTTATAACAGCTTTATTCATAATTGCCAAGATTTGGAAGCAACCAAGATGTCCTTCAACAAATGAATGAATACACAACTGTGGTACCTATTTCAGTGATAAAAAGAAATGAGTTCTCAAGTCACAAAAGACACAGAGGAACCTTAAATGCATATTGCTAAGTGAAAAAAGTCAGTCCGAAAAGTCTACATACTGTATGATTCCATGTGACATTCTGGAAAAGTCAAAACTACAGAAATAGTGAAAAGATCAGTGGTTTCCAGGGGCTGAGAGAAGGAAAGGGGAAGGGAAGAATAGGTGGAGCCCAGGGAGATTTGCAGGGCAGTGAACTATGCTGTATGATATTGGTAGATACATGACATTATGCATTTGTCAAAACCTGTAGAACTGTACAACACAGACCTAACCATCATGTACAGTATGGACTTTAGTTAGTAATAATGTAACACTCCTCCACTGATACATCAGTTGTAATAAATGTATCATACCAACGCAAGATGTTAATACCAGAGGAAACTAGCAGGAGGGGGAAATATGGAAACTCTCCATACTTTCTGCTTGATTTTTCTTTAAACCTAAAACTGCTCTAAAAAACAGTCTTTTTTTTATTATTATTATTTTAGAAGTCCTTTATTGTAAAGGTAATTCTTTTGTCTGATGACAAACGGCAGCCACAGTGATTATTCTGGATCTCCACATTAGACAAATTCAATTTCTTCTTGAGACACAAGTTTACTTCTGTATTTCTGAGGTAATGTTTTCATTACTTCTGCAGTGTCTGGTGCATCTGCAAATCTAGTAACTTACTTCCCTTAGAATGCTGGGAAATTGCAGAAGAGTGAGATGGTTGTCCTGTTGATCTCAAAGTTTCTGGTACATTGGGTTTAGGATTGTCTCTTCTAGCAGGGAAGCTTATTAACGGAGCATGTGGCTTGACTACCTGAACAACCCTGCTAGCAGACACATCTTGCTGCCCATCATGACCCCCAAGAAGGGACAGTTTCTTTTTTTTTTTTTAATCTACAGCATACAGCATGCTTAATGGTAAAATGGTGCAAGCTTTGCCTCACAGATTGGGAACAAGTTAAGGATGCCACTATCATCACTTATATTCAACACTGTACTGAAGATCCAGTGAAATAAGACAAAAAAAAAAAAAAGAAAGAAAGAAAACCAATAAACAACTTACATGTAGAGTTATAAAAGGAACTGTCATTACTTGCATGTGATATTATAGATGTAAAAAACCTAAAAGAATCTATAACTATTAGAATTTGTAAGTGTAATTACAATATTAGTGAATATAAGATCAACAAACAAAAATCAATTGCTGGCCAGGTGCGGTGGCTCACAGCTGTAATCCCAGCAGTTAGGGAGGCCAAGGCGGGTGGATCACTTGAGGTCAGGAGTTCAAGACCAGCCTGGCCAACATGGTGAAACCCTGTCTCTACCAAAAAATATGAAAATTAGCCAGGAATGGTGGCACGTGCCTGTAGTCCCAGCTACTCAAGAGGCTGAGGTGGGAGGATCGCCTGAACCCAGGGGGCAGAGGTTGCAGTGAGCTGAGATCACACCACTGCACTCCAGCCTTAGTGACACAGTGAGACCATCACCCTGTCTCAAAAAAAAAAAAAAAAAAAATCAATTGCTATATAGCAACACTATCATAAAATGAAAGCAAAAAATAAACAACATTTAAAATAATGTAAAAAAAATCTAGGAATAAATCTAACAAAAGATGCAGAAAACCTGTAACCAGAAAACTATAAACATTGAAAGAAATTAAAGAAGTCTCAAATAAATGGAAAGATATATTGTGTTCACATACTGGAAGACTCAACATTGTGTAAAGAGGTTAGTCCTCTCTCAAATTGATACATTGGTTCAGTGCAAATACAATTAAAATATGACCATATTTTTGTGCAGGGAACTGACAGCTGATTCTAAAATTTATACAAAAATGTGAAGGGCCAGGGATGGCCATGACACTCTTTGCAAAAGAAAAATATTAGGATAACTTGATACTAAACCTTAAGACTTTTTTAATGCAGTGCACAAGTAACCATAAGTAGAACCATGAAACAGAATATAGAGTACAGAAACAGAATAACGCATATACAGATACTTGACTTCTCTAGAAGATAACACAGGATAATATTTGCATTACGTTACCAAGAGAAGATGTCTAAAACAAGATGTACAATGTGTAAGTCACAAAGGAAAAGATTGTATACTGGGCCATATTAAGAATGTTTATTCATTAAAAGGCACTATTAAGATAATCTGATAAAGACAGCTAGAAAAATACCTATAGCAATTTTATATTTAATAATGAATTGTTAAACATTTTTCAACACTACCTGTTCAACTTCTATTCATTATCTTGCACTTCTATTCAACTCGAAGTCCTAGCTGGTACAGTAAGGCAAGAAAAAGAGATAAAGCCCTAAGTATTAGAAAGAAAGTTGTCATTATTTTCAGGTAACATGACTGTGCACATAGAAAATCCAAAATAATTTGTGGATCAACTATTTGAACTAATAAGTGAATTTAGCAAGATCTCTGGATACAAAATCAATTATATTTCTATATAAGAACAAAAAACAGGAAATGAAAGCTTAAAAGATACCATTTACAATAATTTCAAAACACACAAAAAGAAATGTAATATCTTTATACTGAAAACTATAACATTACTGAGAGAAATTTTTAAAGACCCAAATAAATGGAGGGATATTCCATGTTCATGGATTGGAAGACTCAATATTGTAAAGATGTCGGTTATCTCCAAATTGATCTACAGTTGCAATACTGTATCCCACCCATCTGGGAAGTGAGGAGTGCCTCTGCCCAGCTGCCGCCCAACCACCCCAGGAGTGCCTCTGCCCAGCTGCCCACCGTCTGGGAACTGAGAAGCGCCTCTGCCCAGCTGCCACCTCTGCCGCCCCAGGAGCGCCTCTGCCCAGCCACCCACGGTCTGGCAAGTGAGGAGGCCTCTGGCCAGCCGCTGCCCTGTCTGGGATGTGAGGAGGCCTCTGCCCGGCCGCTGTGCAACCTTCCAAGTGTGAAGTGACAGCCTTGTGTGTGTCTTTTCTGCCTTCCCCAAGTTTGCATTTTCGACATTAAAGTTTACCTTTTAATTAAAAGTTAAAAATAAATAAATAAAATGAAAAATAAAAATAAAAAATGGGCAAAGGACCTGAACAGTCATTTCTCCAAAAATAGAGGCCAGGTGTGGTGGCTCACACTTGTAAACCCAGCACTTTGGGAGGCTGAGGCAGGAGGATCACTTGAGCCCAGAGGTTTGAGAAAAGCCTTGGCAACATAACAAGACCTTGTCTCTACAAAAAAAAGTTTTTAAAATATTAACTGAGTGTGGTGCCACACACCTGTAGTCCCAGCTACTTGGGAGGCTGAGGCAGGAGGATCACGTGTGCCCAGGAGTTTGAGGCTTCAGTGAACTATAATCATGCCACTGCACCCAGCCTGGGCAACAGAGTGAGATCCTGTCCCTAAAAAAAAAAATAAAATAAAATTTTAAAGTCCAATAGGCATATAAAAAGGTGCTCAACATCACTGACCATAAGGGAAATACAAATATAAAACCTCACACTCATAAGGATGGCTATTATCAAAAAGAGAAGAGATAACAAATGTTGGCAAGGGTGTAGAAGAAAGGGAACCCTAGTACCTTGTTGGTGGGAATATAAATTGGTACATCCATTATGAAAAACAGTATAAGAGTTCCTAAATAAATAAAAAATACAGATGACCCTTGAACAACACAGAGCGGGGTAGAGGGGCCAACCCCCCACATAGTCAAAAATCCACACATAACTTTTGACTACTCAAAAATGTAACTACTAATAACCTATTTTTGACTGGAAGCCTTACCAAAAACATACAGTTAATTAGCACATATTTTGCATCTCATATATATTATATATTGTATTCTTACAATAAAGCAAACTAGAAATAAGAAAATGTTACTAAAGGCCAGGCATGGTGGCTCAAGCCTGTAATCCCAGCACTTTGGGAGGCCAAGGTGGGCAGATCTCCTGAGGTCAAGAGTTCGAGACCAGCCTGGCCAAACCCCATCTCTACTAAAAATGCAATGGGCATGGTGGTGGATGCCTATAATCCCAGCTACTCAGGAGGCTGAGGCTGGAGAATGGCTTGAACCCAGGAGGCGGAGGTTGCAGTGAGCCAAGATTGTACCATTGCACTCCAGCCTGAGCGACAAGAGCAAAACTCTGTCTCAAAAAAAAATAAAATAAAATGCTATTAAAAGTCATAAGGAAGAGCAAATATATTTACGATTCATTAAGTGGTAGTAGATCATCATAAATGTCTTCATTCTCACTGTCTTCACATTGAGTAGTCTGAGGGGGAGGAAGAAGAGGGGTTTGTCTTGCTATCTCAGGGGTGGAGAGGTAGAAGAAAATTTGCATATAAGGACCCATGCAGTTCAAATCCACGTTGTTCAGGGTCAATTGTACAACATATGACCCAGCAATCCCTCTCCTGGGTATACACTCAAATGAGATGAAATCACCACCTCATGAAAATAGCTGCATTCTTACGTTCATTGCAGCATTATTCATAATAGCCAAGAAACAGAAACAACCTAAATACCCATTGGCAGATGAATGGATAAAGAAAATGTGATATATACACACAATGGAGTATTATTCAATCTTAGAAAAGGAGATCCTGATGTCTGCCACAACATGGATGGACCTGGAAGACATTATGCTAAGTGAAACAGCCAGACACAGAAAGAAAAATATTCTATGAGGCAAGGCACTGTGGCTCATGCCTGTAATCCCAGCACTTGGGGAGGTCAACGCAGGCAGATCACCTGAAGTCAAGAGTTCAAGACCAGCCTGGCCAACATGGTGAAACCTGGTCTCTACTAAAAATACAAAAATTAGCCAGACATGATGGTGTATGCCTGTAGTCCCAGCTACTCAGGAGGCTGAGGTAGGAGAATCACTTGAACCCGGGAGCAGAGGTTGCAGTGAGCCAAGGTCACACCACTGCACTTCAAACTGAGTGGCAGAGTGAGACTTTGTCTCAAAAAAAAAAAAAAGAAAAAAAATATTGCATGATCTCATTTTCATGTGGAATTTTTTAAAGAAAATCTCAAATACACAGAGAAAGACAATGAAACAGTGGTTACCACCAGAGGGGAAGGGAAGACAAAGACAAGATGTAGCTCAAAAGATACCAAACAGTAGATACGTAGTATGAACAAGTCTAGAGCTCTAATATATAAACACAAGAAATAAAGTTAATAAGATTGTATTCTATTAGAGATTTTTGTTAAACAAGTAGATTTTAACTGCTCTTGTCACACAAAAAAGTAACTATGTGACATGA
This sequence comes from Papio anubis, assembly GCF_008728515.1. Lineage (NCBI taxonomy): Eukaryota > Metazoa > Chordata > Mammalia > Primates > Cercopithecidae > Papio > Papio anubis. The sequence goes on from NC_044987.1 coordinate 22,247,992, forward strand.
TAGATATGTTAATCTGCTTCACTATGCTAACCATTTTACTATTTACATGTATCCCATAACATCATGTTGTAAACCTCAAATATATACAATGAATTTTATTTTTAAAACAAGAACAAAAACAAAACCTGATAAATGGATTCTAAAATTTATAGAAATGCAAAAGGCCATGAAAAACTCAGGCAATCTTAAAACAGAAAAGAGATAACCACAGACGTCAGGACTACCATGAAGCTATAAGTAAACTTAGTAAGGCATAAGTAAACGTAATAAGTACTATTTTACAAACATTTAAAAAGAAAACTATAGCTAAAAAATAAAGCTACAGCTAGAAACAATGTATATTACATAATTCAAGGAAAAACTTTACCTTGGATTCAGCATCAGGAAAAAGTGAATCCCTTCAACTAGGTGGACTGATTGACAGTCTACTTTGCTGCCCCTTCCAGCAAACTTTGTTTGGTGCTTAAGTGTAACAAGGAGATAAGGAACTATCACATACGCTTTTTTTTTTTTTTTTTTTTTGGAGATGGAGTCTCGCTCCGTTGCACAGGCTGGGGTGCAGCGGTGCAATCTCGGCTCACTGCAACCTCCACCTCCTGGGTTCACGCGATTCTCCTTCCTGAGCCTCCCAAGTAGCTGGGATTACAGGTGCCCACCACCACACCTGGCTAATTTTTGCCTTTTTAGTAGAGACAAGGTTTGACCATTTTGGTTGTCCAGGCTGGTCTCAAACTCCTGAGCTCAAGTGATCTGCCCGCCTCAGCCTCCCAAACTGCTGGGATTACAGGTGTGAGCCACCATGCCCAGCCACATACGCTTTTAAACACATATCTTGGCTCTCTTTGCCATGCTTTTTACTTATTAGGTATTAAATAAGCTATTTCAAATTATTTTTAATATTAAATAAATGATGAAGCTATGTCTTCAATGCTTTAAAACTACTCTCTCTCATTACTTGCCACAAGGAAACAAGAGAAACATGTAATTCCTAGGTCAGGCATGGTGGCTCATGCCTGTAATCCCAAGACTTTGGGAGGCTGAAGCAGGCGGATCACTTGAGGTCAGGAGTTTGAGACAAGTCTGGCCAACATAGTGAAACCCATCTCTACAAAAAATTTAAAAATTAGCAGGGCGTGGTGGTGCGTGCCTATAATCCCAGCTACCTGGGAGGCTAAGGCATGAGAATCTCTCGAACCTGGGAGGTGGAGGTTGCAGTGAGCCAAGATCGCACCATTGCACTCTAGCCTGGGTGACAGAGCAAGACTCGGTCTCAAAAGAAAAAAAAGAGAGAGAGAGAGAGAGAAACATGTGAGAGAGAGACAGAGAGAAAAAAGCATGTAATTCCAAAGCCAAAGCAAGATCTTGGAGTTCAAAATTATTTTGATGACTCTTGACAAATTCTAATGTTTACCTGATCAAGCTCTTCCCCAGCCTTCCTGAGATTCTGTAACTGGTAAACTTCTAGGATTCTTCCATTATCTTGACAGCACAAATCAATTATAACACAGCCCTGGTCCTCAAAGGCATTGATTTGATGAAATGCAACAAAAGGTTTGCTGTAGTATCTCCCTGGAAGAAGCTGCAGGGGAAAACACAAACAATGAAAAAAATTTTTTTTTAGTTTTCTTCTTTTTCCCTTTCCTTTAGGAAACAGGTCCAAAAAGTTCAAAATAAGAAAATTAGGAGGATTTCCCCCTCTGAAATGGCAGGTCCAGTATATATAAAAGTAGAATACAGAATGTAGAAGCAAATATGCTTTGATTTAAACATTGTTTGCTTAAGCAATGAACTGGGGCTATTTCATATAGACTGATCAATTGTTACGATGAACTTAAAAACCCTCATGAAATATAGCCCAATGTTTTGAATGATATGCAAATCTTGGACTCTAACTGCATGGTTAAATAGAAAATATTGCTACTCAGTATACTGATGATAAATTAAGAGACTAATTTTTTTAAAGTGCAGTCATTACTAAATTTTTTTTTGTAATGAGATCCAGATAGAGTAAATTTAAGATACTATCTCTTTAGAGAGGTAAAAAGTAGGCAAATATAATAGTGGTATGAATCAGGAGTGTAAAAAGATATTCAACCATCGTGGTTGGACTTTAGTAGGATTGTCACATTCACATATTAAGAAGCCAGAGAATTGGGCTGGGCATAGTGGCTCACACCTGTAATCTCAGCACTTTGGGAGGTGGGCAGATCACGAGGTCAAGAGATCAAGACCATCCTGGTCAAAATGGTGAAACCCTGTCTCTACTAAAAATACAAAAAAATTAGCTGGGTGTGGTGGCACATGCCTGTAGTCCCAGCTACTGAGGAGGCTGAGGCAGGAGACTCACTTGAACCCGGGAGGTGGAGGTTGCAGTGAGCTGAGATCTCACCACTATACTCCAGCCTAGTGATAGAGAAGACTCCGTCTAAAAAAAAAAAAAAAAAAAAAAATCTCAAAAAAGGAAAAAAGAAGCCAGAGAATCAACTAATTAGAGTATTACTGCAAAAATCACAGAAGATTTCTGCACGAACAACACCCTCTTTAGCAGCTATTATGATATGGAAAAAATCCATGCTAAGAGAGTTTCTTGGATGCCATTTTAATTGAATCAGATCATTAAAAGGATAAAATTGTTTTCTATAATTCTCTAATATGCAAAATCCATCGTACTAATTAATAAGTAGCTAGCTCAACCTATAGAAGAAGGTAATATCCTTGATTAAAAGTGTCCTATGCAAATAATATCCAGGGAAGGTTAAAAAATCAACTATATGGAAATTTGCCTTTGTTTCCAACAATTTTCATGATAAATATACTCCACCTGTCCAGTGTGTTTATCCACCACATGAAACCGCGTATTACACTGGGGTTCCCAGCTTATCCCATCTGAAAAGGCCTTTCCTCGAATTTTAGAAGTGGCAATTTTCCACAGGTTCATCTTTAGAGGTTGTTCAATGAAAATAATATAGTTCCTTGTCATTCCTAAAAGGTTCCAGCAAACAATAAAAATGTTATTTGGCAAACTAGAGTTGTCTGAAATGTGACAGTTATGGGGACTTGTCTGAATGCCTGGACATGTTACTGATGCCCTAAACAAATGCCAGCCAGAAATACATGTTTACTGTCTCCCAGCTTTACTATACATATTTCCTGTTCCTACATAAAAAAGGGAACTGCTTAGAATAGCTTGGGTTGCATGTTCTCAGCTTGCTGTTTATCTTTTTTTCCTTTTCTTTTTAAATTATTTGGTTTAGGAACAAAGTAAAAAAGTATAGTATTAAAGTGTCCTTTATGATCTGTACATGTATCCCTTAATCCTTTTCCTGCTTATACTCGGGGTAAGAATCTAGGAGCAGTTTGGCTATATGATTTAAAATACAGAAAATAAATAGTCTGAGTAAAAACTGAACCAATCTATACAGAATATAAATTCCCCTCAAAATAGAGTCAAGATGACCTTTTCATGTCTGATTGCTATTGGTTGCCTAAAATTTTAAATTCTATCAACTAATTTTTTAGTAATTGCTTATACTAAAGCAACTACAGTATATCTTTTCAAGCAGTCAGCTGGCTAGGGTCAGGAGTATGTGACTAAACAGAATAACCTTAACTAGCATCAAAATGCAACCTTGGTCTCATTATCACCATAGCATGATAAACTATTAACATAACATTTGCCAAACTAGTCCTTCTGCTACAGCAACATCAAGGCAGGGCCCACTGAAATTTGCCTTATCCCTGGACTCACCAAAGCTATGGTAGTAAGAAGGTTTCCCTTTCTCTGTAGGAGCAATAGAACATATCACCTGGGCTCCATGGATGGTCTCCTCAAGGTCCACCTTCTCTGGAGGAACCCGAATAACCTTATAGGAGAAACCTGAAAAATGAAAAGTCCTATCTTACTTGTTTTACATACATTCTAGATTAAAAGACAACCCTTGCACTTGTGGACTTGCCAAAAGCAATTAAGAGATTTATGCAATATGCATGACACTCTTATTTCCTGAAGGGTTATTTCAAACAAAGATTTAGATCTTAAAAATATGTTATCGCTATGAAAATAATTAGCTAAGGTTTTGAAACAGCACATCCAAAGTGATCAACCAATGATTCATTCTATTATAATGCTTACTTCATCTCTAATTCATAGGAAACATTAAGGTAGCAGCCAGGCACTGTTCACAATAGCAAAGACTTGGAACCAACCCAAATGCCCATCAATGATAGACTTGACAAACAAAATCTGCCACATACATGCCATGGAATACTATGCAGTCATAAGAAAGGATGAGCTCATGTCCTTTGCAGGGACATGGACGAAGCTGGAAACCATCATTCTCAGCAAACTAACACAAGAACAGAAAACCAAACCGCATGTTCTCACTCATAAGTGGGAGTTGAACAATGAGAACACATGGACAAAGGGAGGGGAACATCACACACCAGGGCCTTTCAGGGGGTGGGGGGCTAGCAGAGAGATAGCATTATGAGAAATATCTAATGTAGATGCCGGGTTGATGGGTGCAGCAAACCACCATGGCATGTATATACCTATGTAACAAACCTGCACATTCTGCACATGTACCCCAGAACTTAAAGTATAATAATAAAAAAAAAGAGCTATTATATAATGAGGTAGTGATTACAATGGACCTGTCTCATATGTATGGTGAATAGACAGGTCATAGAGTTGAAGTTCTTAAACTCAAAAAAAAAAAAATATATAGCAGCCAGAAATATCCTCAAATTCTGTTCCTTCCCTTCCTTCCCCTATTCTAACTACAGTCTCCATTTGCACTCGTGTCCAGCTCCTTCCCTCAACCCTCTGGACCCCTAGGGTCACTCTGGGTTCCATCCCATCCTGTCTCATCAACATTCTTTCATGCAGTCATTCATCTGTCTATTGCTTACTGGCTCTTCAAGAATCAACTCAGATATCCACTCCTCAAGTAGTCTTCCCTGACTCTTCCCCCCCCCAAAGGCATTTGGTGCCCCTATTGTATGTCCTCATTACATCCTCATAGTCATAGCACGTATCTCATTGTATACAATTTTCTGCTTATTTATCTGCTTTCCAATACAGTTCTTTATTTATTTATTCTGCAACTACTACTTTTTGAGCACCTACTATATTCCAGACACCATTCTGAGTGTTCTTAGTACTATATTCCAGGCACTTGTATACAGAAATATGCAAAATAGACAAAAATCCCCCCCTCTTCCTCCACCTTCTTCTTCTTCATTTTATTTTTAGAGACAGGGCCTTGCACTGTCACCCAGGCAGGAGTACAGTGGTGTGATCATAGCTCATTGCAGCCTCGAACTCCTTGTCTCAAGCAATCCTCCCACCTCAGCTTCCCAAAGTGCTGTGATTACAGGTGTGAGCCACTGTGCTCAGACAAAATCTCTTATTTTGTCTTATTGTGTTTCTTTTAAATCATATAATAAGTAAAAATACAATGCATCAGATGACAATGAGAACTATAATAGAAAATAAGCCAAGGAATAAGGATCAAGAGTGATCATATGAGGAGTAGGAGCTACTGTTCGCACCTTTAAATATGCTGGTCTGGAAAGTTTCACTAAGTGGGTGACATTTGAGTAAAGACCTAAAGGAGATGAGGAAGAACGCTTGAAGATATCTGGGAGAAATGCATTCGAGGTAGAGGAAAGAGCAAATGCAAAAGTTCTCAGCCAGGAGCACCACTGGAGTGTCTAAGTATCAGCAAGGAGGCCAGTGTGGCCCTATCATGATAAGCAAAGAGGAGTGTCTAGGAGGTAAGTTCAGAGAGGCGGGTGTGGGTTAAAAAGATAACTCTGGTAACTCTGGTGTTACCGCGCTGAAAAGAAACCGAAGTGGGGCAAGGGCAGAATCAGGGCAACTAGTTGAGGGACTATTGCAGTCATTCAAGTGAGAAGGGATAGTGACTCAAAGTAGAGTGGTGGCCATGGAGGTGGTGTGAAATGGTTGGATTGTTGATATATTTTGAAGGCATTGCTGATATTACTTTTTTTGTTTGTTTGTTTGGTTGGTTGGTTGGTTGGTTGGTTGGTTGGGTTTTTTTTTTTTTTGAGACAGGGTCTCACTCTGTCACTCAGGCTGGAGTGCAGTGATGCAATCACGACTCACTGCAGCCTCAACCTTCTGGACTCAAGCGATCCTCCCACCTCATCCTCCCGAGTAGCTGGGACCACAGGCACATGCCACTATATCCGGCTAATTTTTGTATTTTTTGTAGAGATGAGAGCTTGCTATATTGTCCAGGCTGGTCTCAAACCCCAGAGCTCAAGCAATACACCCACCTCAGCCTCCCAAAGTGCTGGAATTACAGACATAAGCCACTGCACCTGACCCTGAAATTACTTTTGGATCAACTGATATAAGAGATAAATGTAAAGGATGATTCCACAGTTATTGCCCTTAGCAACTGGAAAGATGGAGTTAGTATCTCCTGAGATGGGGAAGACTCATCTTAAGGAGAGAAAGAAATAAGCCAGGCACAGTGGTGCATGCCTATAGTCCAGCTGCTTGGGAGCATCTCTTGAGCCCAGGAGTTCAAGTCCAGCCTGAGCGATATAGCAAGACTCCATCTCTAATCGAAGAAAGAAGAAGAAGAAGGAAGAAGAAGGAGGAATGAGGGAGGGAAGGGAAGGGAAGGAAGGGAAGGGAAGGGAAGGAAGGGAGGGAAGAGAAGGAAGGGAAGGAAGGAGAACAAGGAAGAGAGAGAAGAAGGAGGAGGAGGAGAAGAGGAGGTGGTGGTAGTTTAGGGGAAAATATCAGGAGTCTGGTTTTTGACAAGTTAATTTTGCAATGCCTATTAGACATCCTAAGAAGAATGCTGAGTAAGCAATTGGATATAAAATACTGGGGAGGTCTAGGTTGGGGATATAGATATGTTTTGAGAACCCACTATATACAAAATGTCATGCTTTGTACAGTGATGAAAGAAATATTAGACAAGCTCTATAGTCCAAGAATACTCTATTATTTTCTTTAACATTAGTCTGAACAACATATTTTAAATAAGTATTAAAAACTAACTGGATTGATTAATGTTTACAGGATTTTCATAAATTTTAAAAGCCTTTTAAAAATATCTAGAAAAGCTAAAACAAAAGCTTTTTACTTCCTAAAGGTAGCAATTACTAGCAAGCATTTTACTGTAATACAATGAGAATAACTAAATTTCCCCCAAAAGTCTATCAAGTAGTCAAGCTCCCTGCAGTTGCATGCACATTGAGTTCCAGTTCAAAAACTTCTCACTGAACCAAATAATCAAGTGAAGGAAAAAAAAAAAAAAAAAGAAGTAGGTTCAGTGTTCGTTGGGATTATGAGAAGATAAAGAGATGAATTTCCTGTCTCAGCAATTGGATTACTCAATTCACAGAATTTAAACACATTAATTAATGAACTGTTCTAACTGCAGGTCTCGAAGGCATTAGGTAAGACAAACAGACACCCAGGAAACACCCAGCAGAAGAATGTCCAGAAAGACCAGACCTGCCCAATACTGTCAGCTGAATTCTGGGAGACTCTCCAGGAGTTTGTCTCCTGGAGACAAGCAGCAAACTGAGGCAAAGTAACAAGCACAGGCTCTCATGATTGGTGGCTGGGTTAATCAGTGAGGTCCAGGGGCCACTTGCACCAAGATCACCCAGAGACCATGTTAAAATGCAAATTTTTAGCCCCTTTTCAGTTCTACTAAACCAGAATCCCTGAAGATGAATGAAATCCAGATGATTCAATCTACATTCCAGATTATTGTTAGGCACATTAAAGGTTGAAAATCACAGATCTAGTTACTATTACTTTAGAATATGTAATTTAGGCCAGGCGCAGTGGCTAGCACCTGAAATCCCAGCATTTTGGAAGGCTGAGGTGGGCAGATTACTTGAGGTCAGGAGTTTGAGACCAGCCTGGTCAATATGGCTGAAACCCCGTCTCTACTAAAAATACAAAAATTAGCCAGCCATGGTGGCAGGCACCTGTAATCCCAGCTACTCAGGAGACTGAGGCAGAAGAATCACTTGAATCTGGGAGACGGAGGTTGCAGTGAGCCAAGCTCGTGCCACTGCATTCCAGCCTGGGCAACAGAGCGAGCCTTCATCTTAAAAAAAAAAAAAAAAAAAATGTGATTGGCCAGGCGTGGTGGCTCACACCTGTAATCCCAGCATTTTGGGAGGCCCAGGCGGGCAGATCACAAGGTCAGGAGATCGAGACCATCCCAGCCAACACGGTGAAACCTCGTCTCCACTAAAAACACAAAAATTAGCCGGGCATGGTGGAGGACACCTGTAGTCCCAGCTACTCGGGAGGCTGAGGCAGGAGAATCACTTGAACCTGGGAGGCAGAGGTTGTAGTGAGCTGAGATCACACCACTGCACTCCAGCCTGGCAACAGAGCAAGACTCCATCTCAAAAATAAAAAAAAAGTAATTTAGAATGGCAAAATAGTATTTGTCATATTATGAATGAGTTACAAAGTTATCTACTTGGTTAACAGAGTTAATTTATTATGAAATTGATTTTTTTAATGATCAAGATAAGATAGATGGACCGAAAATTGCTGGGTTCTTGGATCCATTTTGCTAAAACATTTTACTTAGAAGGATGTTTGCTGTTTCCTATAACAGTGTTGAAGAATCCTCCTTATCTGAGATCAAGTAATAAAGAAGAGAGAGAGCTGGGTGTAGAGGTGTCTAGAGCACCCTCTCTCTACTCGTGCCAGTAAAAAGCAAACCTGTAGTATTCATCTTTATATACACTCAGAGATGTAAATATGGAGAGATAGAGAGGAGCAAGCCACAAAGCCAATTATGCACCAAAGTTATACCATTAACCTATACAAAGATTTCATAGGTTGTAGATGGTAGATTAATTGATAGCTGAGAGAAAGATAGTCAAACATATCTAATGCAGGAATCCCCCTGTATCCAGGGGGGATACATTCCAAACCCCCCGGTGGATGCCTAAAATCATGGATAGTACAAACCCTACACACACTGTTTTTTTCTTTACATAATACTTATGATAAACTTTAATTTCTAAATTAGGCACAGTAAGAGATTAACAACAATAACTAATAATAAAATAAAACAATTATAACAATATACTGTAATAAAAATTATGTGAATGTAGTTTTTATCTCACAAAATATCATAAAATACTCAGACTGGAAAACTGAAACTGTGAAAGTGAAACCACAGAGAAGGGGGGTCTACTATACTTACTTACACATTCCTCTTCAAACAGGGAGAGACATATGTATTCATGTAGAGAAACCTGAATTCACATGCCTTTAGAAGAGTGGGTAGATAGGTGAAAAGGCCTTAACAAGTAGAGAAGGACATGGTGAACAGGTGAAGATTGAGTATTAAAAAAGTACCAATAGAGTTTTCTGCATTCCATGATGAATAACTAATGAGATGGTCTAATAGAGTAACTAGCAAGCAAGGCTTCGTGTGTGAGTCAAAAGCTTACTAGAGCAAGTCATTTAGCTCTCCTCAAGGTTCACTGCCTTTGTCTGTAAAACCAAGGTAATATTAGCACCTTTCTCGGAGAGTTGGCATAAGGATTAAATGAAAAAACATGGGGAAAAATGCTTAACACCTAGTAGATACTCCATAAATGTTAGCTATCATTATTAGCTATCAGAACTTTCTGGAGCAGATTGGAGACTAGAAAAGAGATGTGACTTAAGTGGTTGTGCATGCAACCCCACTATGACTTTAACTTACCGTGTAGTGTATTACTTTCATGATAAAAATAAATTCCTTCCCTATGATAGACAATGTACCTTCCTTGTATCTCTTGGCTGCAACATTCTAAATTTCTTATACTTCTAATATGGTACTTATTAAAAATTCCAGTTTGAGAAATATGTACTGAAAATCCCTACAATGCTTGTAAGCGAGAGGCACAATGAAACATAAAAATGTGAGTTAAACTAAAAAGATCAAATTGAAAATCAGCTACTAAGCATATGTACCAATAGACCGTAGAACAGATACTTAATGATAAATCATATATTTTAAGTTGGGTAATGCTATTTTAGAGATTTTCTTTCAAACTTTTCAAATGATGTTTCATATGTTTACATCTTAACTATAATTGAACCCCGAGAAGACAGTTAACACCCAATTATTTCTTTCCTATTTATTTATTTATTTATTTTTGTGAGACAGGATCTTGCTGTGTTGTCTAGTCTGAAGTGCAGTGGTACAGTCATGGCTCACTACAATCTCAAACTCCTAGGCTCAAGGAATTCTCCCACCTCAGCCTCCCGAGTAGCTGGGACCACGGGTGCGCACTACCACACCTGGCTAATGTTTTTGTTTTTGGGTAAAATGAGGTCTCACTTTGTTGCCCAGGCTTGTCTCGAACTCCTGGGCTCAAGAAATTCTCCGGCCTTGTCCTCCCAAAGTGCTGAGATTACAGACATGTGCCACCGTGCCTGGTCTCAATTATTTCTAAAAAGACCTCTATCGCAACTTTACCAAATGGCCCAAAGGAGTTCCCCATATTGTATGCTGTTCCATCCGGGTCGTAATGAGGATGTGCAGTTGCTCCATTCACAGCAATAAATTTGCTCCAATCTACCTGCAAATTTGAGACCATTGGAGATTTTTAATGGGCAGATCTCTACTTACATGCATAAATAGTAGAAATATCTAATGTTTTTAAAAATATGATATGAAAACTGCAATGTAAGCCCTAATTTCTTGCCTCTGAGAAATAAAAATTATTTTTCCCACTAAGAAAAAGAAATCAAGACTAAAAACAATAAATAAAAACCCATCACCACTACTAACAACAAAACTATCCTGAATAAATTTGCCTAATACCACAGGAAAATTCAAAAGAAGCATAAGAATTAAAATTAAAAACCTAGTCTAAAATTTTCTTTTTAATTATGTTACATGAAGGAAATACAGGTATAGACAACCTCCAGTCCAATACTAACCATAGCTAGGAAGAACAGCAACTAGCCAAAGTAGATCAGTACTATTCTATTTCTCCTTTACCCTAGCCTTCAGATGTTAGGGCTAAGGAAGGAGTTTAGAATTATATTTAAGGAAAACCAACCCAGAGGCCATCAGACCAGAGGGTAAAGGTGACCTGCATCATGAATAACTTTGTTTTTCTGTAGTTAAGGCTCCAATTTCTTCTTGATATATACTACTCTAAAAAGTATTTCGAATGGAAAGAAATGTTAGGATCTATTTTATTCATTTTTTTACCTGTACTTTACCTTTTCTGTCTTTTCCAGAGTTTCAATGTCCACTTTATTCATAAAGTTGGTCTCAGTGCAGAGGTAGTAATCACCCTTGTACCGCACATAGTTGACATTAGTGTTGTCAGTCATGGCTGAAACCAAACCCTAGAGTTATTTAAGTACCATGCTTACTGTAGCAGATGCTAAGCACACACTCAAAGGAAGAAAGCAATTTCAACATCCTCTCACATATACAAAAAAAAATCTATTTTCAAGATTTATGTTTGTATAAATGGTATATATCATAATAGTTTAAATAATCATCACTCTCACCTGCAGCTTTACCAGGCAGCTCAAACCTGGACATGAAACGTTCAAAAACATTCTTGCATGGATCCGGGAGAGCCAGTGTGCCAAATTCTGACATCACAATTCGGTTTTTAGCACTGTTGGCCTTATATGTATCACTCTGTAGAAACTTGCTCCTGTATGTCACTGTGCCCTTTGCCATCCTGAACTGGTGAAGCAGTGCCATCCCATCAAACCAATGATTGTACCTTCAAACAGGAGAAAATAAATAAATATTAGTAAGAAAACATGGGGTAAAAATGAGGGAAAGAGTGATAGATCTTCATTTCAAATATAAAGATAAGGAAATGGGACAGATTCCCAGCACAACCTGATTAGTCAGAGAACTTGAAATTATGGGAGGATAGCATTTTGGGCATATCCTAGGTATAAAAGGAAAGAATAATTTGCATTCTCCTGACTCTTACCCCTGTCCAAAAAAAAAAAAAAACCCTCACATTTTACAAAACCCCTATTGTGGTGAATCCTAAGAAAATTCTAACCTTTACTCCATGGCTAAGATAATAGCATGAGAGGAGATGGGATGCCTGACATTTACCTAATCAGAATGAGTTCCAGGCCGGGCACAGTGGCTCACACCTGTAAGCCCAGCAATTTAGGAGGCTGAGGCAGGTGGATTGCTTGAGACTAGCCTGGGCAACATAGCAAAACCCCGTCTCATTAAAAATAAAAATAAAAAAAGGAAGAGTTTCTAAGCTTTTAGAAATAGTTATCTTCATATCTTATATGTATTAAAGTTTCCATTTACTCTAAAATTTTTCAACTTTATCAAGATTATGCTAAAGTAGACAAATAAGATAACTGTCCTTCTTAATCATTTTTGTCCATATGATTACATCTTAGGAATGATCTACTTAAACAGTTAAACATTGAAAACTGTAAGGAAAAGTTTGTGGTTTCGCTTTTTAAATGGTTTATTATATGGTCTCTTCTTTCATATGCTTAACACATTGAATGCTTAATACCTTCAGTATGGATAAACAAAGCTAACAACATTGTCTTAAAAGGCAATGGTTCCTGAAAGCAGAGACTGGAAGAGATATTTGTATACCCATGTTCGCAGCAGCATCATTCACAATAGCCAAAGGGTGGAAGCAACTCAAGTGTCCATCAGTGGTTGAATGCATGAACAAAATGTTTACACTGTAAGGGTTCAGAGCATGCTACGCCAAAATATGCCACTTTGACATACCGATTATTTTGAGTTAAAAGGTACTTGAAAAACAGCCGATGCATGAAGGGCACTCTGACCTTCTTTAATCCTTCCTGAAAGCAGGAATAAAACTCCCATGTGAAAGGTGCCCTCCCTGTACCAGAAGGAAGGAAGATATTTATATCACCAAAGGTAGGGAGTTGAGGCTGAGAAAATGAGAAAGATCTGTGCAAACGAACCTTGTTAAACTAACCTTTATCTTCATGGTCACTTTCACACAATTAACTGCCATAGCCCAAACTCCTTTGTCTTGTCACATTTTCACCATTTACTACACTTTGTCCAACCTAGTACAAGCTTTCAGCCCTAACTTATTCTTTGGCTCTTCATTTTTCTTGGGGGAGGAGTGGTTCCAAGGTACACGTAAAACTTACTAAATAAAATTTGTATGCTTTTCTCTTGTTAATCTGTCCTATGTCCATTTAATTCTTGGGCTCAGCTGGAGACCCTAAGAGGTAAGAGGGAAAATTTTGTCTCCCCCAAAACATATACTGGAATATTACTTATCCTTTAAAATGAAGGAAATCCTGTCACATGTTACAACATGAAGGAACCATTGAGGACATTATGTGATATGAAATACACCAGTCATAAAAAGACAAATACTGTATGATTCTACTTATATACGGTATTTAAAGTAGTCAAGTTCATAAAAACAGAAGGTAGAATGGTAGTTAATAGGAGAAAGGAGGAAGGAGAAATAAAGAATTGCTGCTTAATGAATATAGAGTTTCAATTTCACAAAATGAAAAAGTTCTAAAGATCTGTTTCATGACAAGATGAATATACTTAACACTACTTAACTGTAGTCTTAAAAATGGTTAGGATGGTAAATTTTATGCTATATGTATTTTACCAAAATTTTTTTAATTGCAGGAAAGAAAAAAGAAAAAGTCTTTAACCCAATGATTTGGGATGCCACTATTATCAGATAACTAAATGTCCGTAAATTCCTGGGTTTACTTCTGGTCTTTCTAATCTGCAGTGGTCCTTTCTTGCACCAATATCACAATGTTTTAATTGTAAAGGCTTTATGGTATATTTTAATATCTGGTAGGGCTAGTTGCTCCCTCTGAAAAAAAATTTTAGTGTTTTCTTGTCAATTCTTACATATTTATTGTGCTATATGAACTTTAGTATCAGTTGGTCCAACTTTCTTAAACAGCTTGTTGGAATTTTTATTAAGATTGTATTAGATTTATAAATTGACTCAGGGAGAACTGGGACATCTCTATGACGTTGAATCACTCTATTCAAAAACAGGGGATGGTCTTTCCATTTATTTGAATTTATCTTCCAGGAGTGTTTTAAAGTTTGCACATTTCTAAATTCATTGCGAAGTATTTAATCTTCTTTGTTGCAATTGTAAATGAAGTTTCCCTACCATTATGTTCTCTGATTATTGTTTGCATACATGAAGGATATTATTTCAGTATGTTAATTTTATATCCTGTGACCTCACCTTTTATTGTTCAATTTAGTTTTATCATTGATTCTCTATGGTTTTCCAGGATTAATGTGGTTATTATATTAATATGATAAAATAATAATATTATATCATCTGCAAAAAGAGAATTTTACTTTACTAGTCCTTGTGCCTCTGGTCAATGTCTTTCATCTAATTGCATTGCTTACATCTGGTACAATGTTGAACAGTAGTGAAGATACTGATCATTCTTTCCTGTGTCTGTACTTGAAGAAAATACTCATATATTTTCCAATGTAGTATTACTGCTTGTAGCACCAAGATATAATAGATAGAGTTATTTAAGATATTTATAATATATATATTATATACATATACCAAGATATATATACATTAAGAAACACATACATATAAAATCATATTTAGAAACTATCCAATAAACCCTATTTTCTTTTTTTTTTTTAGACAGAGTCTCACTCTGTAGCCCAGGTTGCAGTGCAGTGGCACAGTCTTGCTCTTGCAACCTCCGCCTCCCGGGTTACAAGCGATTCTCCTGCCTCAGCCTTCTGAGTAGCTGGGATCACAAGCACGTGCCACCACACCCAGCTAATTTTTTGTATTTTTAGTAGATATGGGGTTTCACCATGTTAGCCAGGATGGTCCTGATCTCCTGACCTCGTGATCCGCCCACCTCGGCCTCCCAAATTGCAGGGATTACAGGTGTGAGCCACTGTGCCCAGCCAAAACCTATTTTCTTAAGCAATTTTTAGGAAGAGTGGATGTTTAATTTTCACAAAAGCTTTTTCAACGTCTATGGAGATAATTCTGTGATTATTTTTCCTGGAACTTATTAATATGGTGTATTTGTATTGTATTAATGAATTCACTAATAACAAGCCTACCTTGTATTCTTGAAATTAATCCCATCTGCTCATAGTTAATTTTATTTTTTAATGTGGTATTGAATTCTGTTTCTTAACAAAATATTTATTGGTGCTATAATAGTATTATATATTTTGTACTTTTTTTAAGAGACAGGATCTTGTTCTGTGGCCCAGGCTGGAGTGCAGTGGCACTGTCAGAGCTCACTGCATCCTCAATTCTGGGCTGAAGTGATCCTCCCGCCTCAGCCTCCCAAGAAAGCTGGGACTTACAGGGACATGCCACCACACTTGGCTACTTTTTAATTTTTTTGTAAAGATGGAGTCTCACTATGTTGCCCAGGCTAATCTCGAGCTCCAGGCCTCAAGAAATCTTCCTGCCTCAGCATCTTAAAGTGCTGGGATTACATGTGTGAGCCACAATATTTGGCCTATTTTGTACTTTATCATGGATATTCATAAATAATATTAGTCTGCAGTTTACTTTTTTCCATGATCTTTGTCATATTTAGATATTAATATGATGCTTACTTTATAAAAACAATTGGGAAGTTTCCTTCATTTTTGATGCTCTGAAATAATTTATAAAGTACTGGGACTATCTCACATTTGAAGGTCTGGTAGAATTCATCTATGAAATAATCTGGGCCTGGTAATTTTTTTGAGAAATATTTCCTTAATAAGGGTCCTATTTCTTCTACAGAAACTGGTCTACTAAAAACTTCCCTCTCTAAGGCCGGGCGTGGTGGCTCATGCCTGTAATCCCAGCACTTTGGGAGGCCAAGGTGGGCGGATCATGAGGTCAGGAGATCAAGACCATCCTGGTTAACACGGTGAAACCTGTCTCTACTAAAAATACAAAAAAAATTTAACCAGTGTGGTGGCAGG
Source organism: Papio anubis (assembly GCF_008728515.1). Classification (NCBI taxonomy): domain Eukaryota; kingdom Metazoa; phylum Chordata; class Mammalia; order Primates; family Cercopithecidae; genus Papio; species Papio anubis. The sequence goes on from NC_044987.1 coordinate 22,263,984, forward strand.
CACCTGTAGTCCCAGCTACTCGGGAGGCTGACACAGGAGAACGGCGTGAACCTGGGAGGCGGAGCTTGCAGTGAGCCGAGATTGCACCACTGTACTCCGGCCTGGGCGACAAAGCAAGACTCCCTCTCAAAAATAAAAAATAAAATAAAAATAATAAAAATAGAAAAAATAGAAAAATAAAAAACTTCCCTCTCTATCAATTTTGTTTAATTCTTTTTCTTTTTATAGAGACATGGTCTGGCTATGTTGCCCAGACTGGTCTCGAACTTCTTTCCTCAAGCAATCCTCCTGCCTCACCTTCCCAAAGTGCTAAGGTTATCCCGCCTTGACCTCCCAAAGTGCTGGGATTACAGGCATGAGCCACCACACCTGGCCTCCATCAATTTTGGTAATCTGCTTTCCCTATAGAATTATCCATTTTTTCAAGGCTTTCAAATGTATTTGCATAAAGGCCTTCAAAGTCTCTTGTAATTAATTTTTTTCTGTTTCAATTATTTCTTCTCCATTGTCATTTCATACTTTGTATATTAGTGCCTTTTCCCTTTATCTTCTTCATCATGTTAACTAATGGTTTGTCTACTTTGGTAGTATTTTTCAAAAAAAGTTACAATAATTTCAAGAATTTTTGCTACTTAAGATATTTCAATTTGTTAGATTCTGTCTCAAGAGATCCTGTCATTCCATGCATGCATTTATTCAAGTCAACATATGCTTGAGTCCCTACTATCTGCCAGGCATTGTGCCAAGGTCAGCACTTACAGGCACATAAATAACAGATACAAAGTGATTGCTGCTACAAGGGAGAAACTTAAAAAACAAAAACAAAACAAAACAAAAAAAACACTATTTATGCAGAGAAGGAGCAACAGGATGGAAAGCTGGGGAAATCAGGAAAAAGTCAACAAGAAAGGCGACATTTGACTGGTTCTTTACGGATGTCTGCCAATTGCAGAGGGGACAAGGGCAGAGGTGATGGAAGGGGGAAGCGTCAAAAGACATACAGTATCTTAGAGGAACAGCCAGTTGACAGGGTAGCGTGTGGGCGGAGCTGTCAGTGGCAGGTGATAATGTTGGAGAAACAGGTCAGCCCGCATCACCAGCACTTAGACTAAGGCTTAATGACCTTCAACAGGCAAGTATGAAGTTGTGAAACAGGAGAGTGAAACTGTGTGACTGGCATCTTGGAATAGAAAGAACAGCATGCAGACTGAAGAAGCCGACGAGGAGCCCAGGCAATAAATCAAGCAAGAGAAGATAAGCACCTAAACTGAAGCAGCACCAGTGAGCAAAGGACAAACTCCAGAAACAAGTCAGAGATGACTGATAGGATGTAGGCAGCGACAAAAAGAGAGGGTCCAAAAAGTCAGGCCTGAATGACTGGCTGCCTGGTGATACTTTAACCGGGATGGAGAAGACATGAAGAACAAGTACCGGGGAAAAGTCAATGGCTCGGTTTTGAGAGTCTGAGCTATTTGTAGAACAGCAGAGTATAGATGTTCCATAGCCAGTTGGCAAACCACAGGTCTAGAGCCCAAGAGCTGGGGGCGGGGTGGGAGATCCACGTTTGAGAGTATCTAGGTATAAGCTTGCCAATGGGATAACTGCCATCTACCGAGCACTTACTACATGCCAGCTATTGTGCTAAGCACTTTGCTACATCCGTTATACATATATTCTCCCTTCAGATTGACCCTGCAAGGGAATATTTTTCCCAATTTACAGATGTGGAAACCAAGGTTCAGAGGAATATGCCCACAGTCTCAGGGCTGCTCAGTGACAGAACAAGGGTTTGAATTCAGTGATGACACTAACTCCTGGGCTCTACAGCATCCCAAAAGGTAAGGTGAGCTCTAAGAGTTATTTGGCAGAGAAGGAAATGGGAGAGATGATGATGCATCAAGGTTTCAGAGAAGAGGAAGAGGGCTGCGTCCTCTGATCAGCAGCAAAGCAAAACTTGAATTTGCTGAGTACTAAGACAAATCCATGGGAATGAAGTATGTGTAGGCATTGTATTAAGTGTTATAAAATAACCTAGAGATGATTTAAAAGATAGAGGAGGACGTATGTAGGTTAAAAGCGAATATATGCATTTTATATAAGAGACTGCAGCATACTTGGATTCTGGTATTTAAGGGGTCCTCTAACCAATGCCCTGTGAATACTGAGGGACGAAGTGTGGGGGTGGGAAGAGGGAAGCTGAAGGAGTTCAAATGCGGCTGCCCCACAAGTCATTCCTTCCTATGAAGTAGGCCAGTTTATCTGCTGAGGGTGAAAGGGACAGGGAGAATGAAGGAGGCCTCAGGAAAGGGTCAGAGACTTGCGGCAGACCCTGTGAGAAGCTGCAAACACCAACTGCTAAAGATTCCTGGCAGCACCAAGCACTCAGCTAGGACTGGAAATCATCATTTCGTAATTGAATCAATCAGCAAGGTTGTGTGATTTGCTCTAGACCTGCTCAGCAGGCCTGGGCCATGAGCAGGGGAAACCAAGGATGGGCCAATCTAGGACTGAAAATAATCAGAGGAGAGGCAGTGACCACCAGGGCAAAGGAAGTGAGCGTGGTGTTCAAAGCGCTTGAAGTGACTGACGGTAAAGTCTGGGCCAGGGAGAAGAAATTAAGAGACAGTGGATAAGCCTTAAGAAGGTAGAGGACAGGAAGGAAAGGAGAACTTGATGGAATGAAAAAATAAGTTTAATGGAATGTAGGACTGTGAAAACTAGGGTTTTGAGCAGAGTAGAGTTTCAGAGTTCAAGATTTCAGGGGTGGGGAAATTCTGTAGAGTAAGTTCCAAGTGTGGCCTCGGCATGTGGCCTTGTCGAAGTGGCACAGAGGGGGACAATCATTACAGTGGGGACAGTCCCGGAACTGGGAGCCTAGACTATGGATCCTGAAGTCCTGTCTAGAGAAGAGTAGAGACTAAAGGTGCTGATGCTATTTAATATTCTGCCCAGATTCATGTAACTGTGTTCTTTTTACTTTTGTTTAATTTTTATTTTTTGTAGAGATGGAGTCTTGCTATGTTGCCCAGGCTAGCCTCAAACTCCTGGCCTCAAGCCATCCTCCTGCCTTGGCCTCCCAAAGCACTGGGATTATAGGTGTGATAAACCACACCCAGTCTTCACATCATTTTAAAAACTAGTATGTCTTCAATTAAATCACTGATGAAAACAATTTAATTGAAGATACGCCTTTGGCATGTCATCACTGTGTCTGCGTGCTGACATGAATATGTTAAATGGCATCTAACAGAGTGACCAGAGATTCACATGTGAGCAGGGTATTCTTATCCACAGGTGAAGGGTTACACTGCCCTTCCCTAGGTCACTGCCTCTCCCTGTAGGTCCTGTCTTGGGAGCCAACCACTAAACTGAGTGTCTGTCTCCCTTTGACCTGAAGATATCTGTCCAAGGGGAAGGCAAGACTTTGTTCCTGCTATAAATGCCCACCACTGACTCTGAAGAAACTGATTTGAGGACAAAGTAAACACTTGTGAGGGCCAGCCATGCCATCCACTTGTCCCACAAAGATTCTTATCTTCAAAGAGGCCCGTGGGGGCAAGCCTGGACCCTGAATGGTTCTGCTACTTAGTTTGAACAATATATTACAGCGTCTCCTTCTGCAGCAGGTGAAATACCATATACCCTCTGTAAGAGGCTGTTTATTCTCTGGGAGTTGGATTAGAAGTTTCTCCTCCTCCTCCCCTTTGCCCTCCTTCTCTTCTACTTCTCCTTGCCTCATAGCCTTTTTTTAAACATCCCTAGTTCTTGGTCTGTTTCCAACAACAGACCATGAGAGACAGAAGGACCATGATCAAATTCCAACCAGGCCCAGAGGAAAGGGCATGGTGATTTACCAAACAGAAACTAGAACGGTGGTTGCCAGGGGTTAGAGGAAGGGAAGAATGGGAAATTAGTGTTCAGTGGATACAGGGTTTCAGTTTTGCAAGGTAAAATGAGTTCTGTGAATGGATGGTAGCACAACCGTATGAATCTACTTAATGCCATTGAATTCTACATATAAAAATGGTTAAGATGGTAAATTGTATGTTATCTATATTTTACTACAATATTTTTTTTAAAAAAAAACAGTAATTCCTGGAATTCATCTAGCCATTAAAAATAATGATCGTTCAGACTTCGTAGCAACATGAACAAAAAGGCTTATGATAGTGTGAAGTTTTATTACAGCGGGGCAAATAATACTACATATAATTGTAATTACTTAAAACAAATCTATAGAAATAGTGGGAAGACTGGCAGGATATACATCAAAGTGCTAAAGAAGGATGTGTCAGGTGGTACATGCTTCCCCCAGCCTCCCTTTTCTATATTTTAAAAAGTTTTATATGGGTAAAACTTTTATAATAAAAAATGGTTTCTACTATTTAAAAATGTTTAAAACAAAGCAGATTCCTTCCTGGCCATAGAGGTTTTGTCACATAGCTTCATGTCCCTAGTAGACACTGAGGGAAATTTATACTGAAGAGTTATTGGTTTTTCATTTTTTTTAACATTTTATGTCATTTATTAATGCAGTATACATTAGATCTAAAATCTGCAGTTTCTAAGCATACCATGTTTAGATCTTTCAGATCCTTCTGCAGTTTTAGGTTATTTCTACAGAGGTACCTTTAAATGAATGAATAACACATTCTATAATTCCTGAAAATATAGTACAGAGTGAAATGACTTAAATATAATTTAGGCACATACTGACTATGAAAATAGGTTATCTCTCAATACAATACTTCTCTGTCTTGGTAAAAATAAGAAAAAGAAAATAATCCATTTCTGAAGTTGCTTTCCTTCACTTGTAAGGGTCTGATCTCCTCCCACTATGCACATGTACCCTTTACTGTTAAGGAAAGCTTTGCATATGTAGATATAGAAGAATGAGTTACGTAAATACTAAAGATATGTCATTCTCCCAAAGGAGACACAGGTGGTTTTCAATGATTCCTTGCCTCATGTTGATGAGTCTGTAGAATTCAGAACCCATTTGGACACAGATAATATCCCTTCTCTTGGGGTAGAAATAAGGACACCAGGTCACTAGTAGGGAGGTACAGGCCCTTCTTCTGCTGCTGCAGAGAGATAATGACTGAAGAAAATTGGGCTAAAATTTGTTTTTAAAAAAAAATATATATATATATACACACACACACACACATGTAAAATAATCACAGGTGCTGACTGATTGGTATTACATCTTGGAGCAGCCAAATGCCTTTATTTTTACTTTACATATATTTTTTGGTGGCTGTAATCAAATGTGTGTTTAAAATTCCTCATTCCTGGGCTGGGCACAGTGGCTCACACCTGTAATCTCAGCACTTTGGGAGGACAAGGCGGGCGGATCACAAGGTCAGGAGATCGAGACCATCCTGGCTAACATGGTGAAACCCCGTCTCTACTAAAAATGCACAAAATTAGCTGGCCATGGTGGCGGGCACCTGTAGTCCCAGCTACTCGGGAGGCTGAGGCAGGAGAATGGCGTGAACCCGGGAGGCAGAGCTTGCAGTGAGCCAAGATCGCGCCACTGCACTCCAGCCTGGGCGACAGAGTGAGACTCTGTCTCAAAAAAAAAAAAAAAAAAAAATTCTCATTCCCCACTGTAGGGTTCTAACTGCAATTATATTACATTGCCTTTTAGCAGACAACTCTACCATATTCATTCATATAAGCTTTGATTGCAGTAGCTCTGGATTTAGTATTTATTTCTAAGCTGGCCCTATGTAAGCTATTTGGTATTTGAATTAAATGAATATTAATGATGCACCTTGGTTTTTCGGTTTTGAAGTATCTTCCTATGCTTGTGATGATTGTGTCAGAAAACTAGGCTAATAGTGTAAATAGATAGAATTGCTTGGTCTGGTGTTGAGTGGAACTTGCCTAGAATGAAATTCTGAGAAATTCTCATTTATAAGTGTTGTAGTGATAGGTAAGTTCTTCCTCTATTCGGAGTTCCACTGTACCTTTGGAATGACAGTGATGCACAACGATGTCTTTCTTTCCACTCTGTGGCAATCAGTAAGAATTGGATATTACTTTAATTTAGCTATTGTTTTCTCCTAAAAAGTAAACATTATGAAAATGAACCTGAAAAGAGTCTTAGGGAATCTGATCTCACCATATTCATATGTTGTGACAGGTATTTAAAGAGGGGAGGCATCACTAAAGCTATTTATGAACCTGAACAACCTTTTCCACGTTTTCATAAAGTTTTAACAATTTAAATATCAATACTGCATCTAGGTATTCAATAAATATAATTGCATATGTTGTGCTTTCCATAAATTAAAATCCTCAAATGCATCTCAAACCAAGATGGTATTTCCACATCATGCCTATTTAAAAACAAATATAATAGATGCTATTCCTGGTCATAAAGCCAGGTAAACCCCTCTACCCCATTCAAAAGGCAGAAATATCTATTTTCCTTACATCTATTAAATGACTGCTTTTCTGTTAAAAATCAGAATATGAAAAAAAGTCAGTTTTTCCCTTATGCGCCACTGAGAACAAGCATAATCCTCTAAACATTTTTTTTTTTTTTAATTTCCTTACAGTGTTATTTCTTCTAGACAACTGAGTGGGTGGAGAAAGAAAAAGTGATAAGGAAAACACTTTCATCTTGTACATCTTCCTCCAGTCCCTAAAATTCTCATCTGACACTTTGTGACATATGTAGTGGTGTCAGCATCTCTTCAAATATAGCTCCCTTCAGCTTGGACCCTCTCAGGTTGGCTTCTTGAAGATCACACCCAGACAGATCACAGTTCTCTAAATCAGTTCCTGCCAGAGTTGCTCCTCTGAGGTTACAGTTCTTCACTTTGCATTTTTTAATGTAGCCCTCTCAGGTTAATTCCTGTCATCTGACTTCCCTCCATATCCATACCTTTCAGATTAGCACCTTCTAAATTGGCTTTGAGACCGGAAGGATCCTCAAAATTACAGTTTCAGGGATGCTCCTTTTGCATTAGAACAGAGCATCTTGATTCCCTAGAGATTTGCACAATCTAGCACTGATCCAGAGAGATCAACTCGTTCAAGATTTGCACAGCAAAGATTTGTACGTGCAAGATTACAGCGGCTTAAATTGGCCATTTTGAAGTTAATGTATCGAAGGTCCAAACGAGAAAGATCAGCACCACTGAAGTTCAAACCCTGGCATCGCAGTTCTGACTTGGTTGGAGTTGCTAGCAGAAATCGGACAAATTCCTTTCGGGATATTGGTGAATGATCCTCCAGTGGTTGAGAATTCTTTATTGCCACTTCTAGGTGTTCAATCAATGAGTCAATACCAAAAAATCTTGCTTCTTCTAACACACCCAATAAATTAATGCCATCATTTACAATGAGCTGTCCATGACGCAAGTAGTTCAAAATGGGTTCAAAGTACTCAGGACTTCGGTCAATTAAGAAAGCTCCTCTATGAGCTTGCTAATTTCCCTAGACACCTTTGTCCTCAAACATGTGGGCCAGCATACTGTCAGGTTCTTTATTCACTAAAGTGCTCCGTGTAGTTGTAAAGTACCACCCTCCAACATTTAATGTCAGCCAGTCTGTGTGGAATCCTAACAATCCTTCAGGAGGCTTAGAATCTGTCTGAGGATCAATAAATGGCTCTCCTTCACAAACAAACAAAACATCATCATCCCTGATCAAAGCAATATCATCAATCAGTCTACCTTTTCCATTGTACACACTGGTGGCTTTTATGCCGAGTTTACTGCTGGCCACAGAAAGCAAATCAGATAAAGTTCCATATACAGCAACCATCTTTCTATTCTTGGGGCTGCCGTTCAGGAACAGGGTCACCCGCCTCATTGAGCTGCCCCTGCTGGGTCCTGAGTGAGCCGCCACCCTTCCACCTGGTCCTCCTCCCACCTTTTTCTCCTCCTGCCCTTCCCCTCCCTCCACCCACTCGGATTCGCCTCCCTTCGCCACCTTCCTGCCCTTGGGGACACACCACACACACGCACTCTGCCCCACACCCAGGGCTCGACCAGTCCTCCTTCCCACCCCGCCCCGAGGCTCCTCAGCCTGCCTGAGTTTTTCATTTATTGACATCTATTTATTGAATGCTATTTAGGTGCAGACTACTGTTACAGGTAGTGGGGATACAGGATGAACTAGAAAAAAAATCTCTACCCTCATCAAATTACATTCCAATGGGGGAACAGAGCTTAACACTCAAATAACAAACAAAAAAATACCAGACACTGATAACGCTGTGTAGATAATTAAAATAGGTAATGTAATCAATACAGTCAGCCCTCCATACCCATAGACTCCACATCTGTGGATTCAACCAAACTCTTGAGTCAAAAATATTGTGGAAAAAAAAGCCACAAAGTTCTGCAAAGCAAAACTTGAATGTGCTGAGTACTAAGACAAATCCATGGGAATGAAGTATGTGTAGGCATTGTATTAAGTATTATAAAATAATCTAGAGATTATTTAAAAGATATGGGAGGACATGTGTAGGTTAAAAGCAAATATATGCATTTTATATAAGAGACTTCAGCATACTTGGATTCTGGTATTTAGAGGGGTCCTCTAACCAATGCCCTGTGAATACTGAGGGATGACTGTGCTGGCATTTTTATGTTGGGAGATCAGGAAAGGCTCAAAGGACATGAGATTTGAGTTGACATCTGAATGACAAGACCAGTCTTGGGAAGATTAGAGAAGATAGGTGAGAGAACTAATGCTAAGATGCTGAGCAGATACAACTGTGCCCAGTTTGAGGAACTGAAAGAGACCATTGTGTCTGGCAAGTGCTGGGTTAGGAAGAGAGTGGTATGAGGAGACATTGCCCTTCCTTCAGGAACTTGCAGGAAAACAGCTCAGTCATCACACAGACAGCTTCTGACACCTCTCTTCTTTTGGAACAAACCACAGAGGGCTTCAAATTTACAATAGTCTACAGAGCAGAAAAAGCAGGACATTTTGTTTAAAAAGTCTCCTTTTTTCTCCTCTAGGCTACAGTTTCCTTATCTGTAATCAAAGGGATGGAATGGCAATATTAACCTCACAGAGGAAGCAGATATTAATGCATATTCCATAGAACCAGCCCATGCCAAGAAATCCAAGTTGTTCTCCAAAATCAAGGCTTACTTATCCTTCCCAAACTCGAATTTCCCAGGTCCAATTCGCAGAAGAGAGCCATTGAGCCACTTAGGAAAATGTCCCCAGACTCGAGCAGAGATGCCCCGTGGAGCCTCTTCCACTGTGGTCAGTAGCGGTGCAACACATGGCAGACCCCGACACTGCCCAAAGATGGCTTTTTTCTGATGAGTATTTCCCATGTACCTTTTGAAAACTGTGCAGAGGAAACCAAAAGAACAAAAAATATTTTACCAAATCTTCTATAAACTTGCCTGTTTCCCACAGACAATAATCTTATCAACTGGCAGCTTGAGGGAAACGTGAACCTAACACCAAATACGGTCTCCAAATTTCTTCTCTCTCCTTCCTCATTCTCAGACTATCAACGCTTTGGTTCTCCATTTTCAACCCACAACAATTTTATTTCTTGTAGTACTAATCTGCCTAAGAACTAACTTAGGACTTCAGTTACTATTTTTATCATTTCTCATAGTTGAACAATGCCTGTCTTTTTACAAGAATAAATTTACATGCCAACCCCAGATGTGCTAAGAGCAACTGCGTTGTTATAAAAATGACCACCATTCAATATTATCCAATTACATTGACCGCAGTAATTTAGATATACCAGAATCTGATTCCAAAGATTTCATAGCAATTCTTGTGATTTTAATAAGATCTTAAATTTAATTCCTTTTATTTGAATGGCATATACATGAAAATGCAAGGCATTTTCTAGTAGAAGGGTGTCAAAAATTAAATTATGCAGTGATATTCAGTCTGAAATTACCGAAAGGGCAAAAGGCACAAGAAGTAAAAATCATTACTGTATAATAAGGAACTGAAACCTTTCCCTATTATTTTAACATTACTGAGTATTCACAAGGCAGTACTGCCTAACATAGAGGGGTGGTCAAATAAATAATCAAGTGCTATAAAATAGAATTCTTTCTCTCATTAAGGTTTAAGAGTGATTCAGAAATCTAGACTAGAAAAATGAGCTAACACATAGGGACACTATTACTCTTAAGAAATGAGATTTGCATTCTTTTAGCAAGTTATTACTATCCATTTCTTTCAAATCTTTCAAAAATTCAGCTTGAAGCACATGAGACATTCTACTCCCCTATATGACATGTAACAATTGAGGCAAACCTAATTCTTTCCTGATTTTTCAAATAAAATTCTCTTTCACCCTGAATGTTCTTCCCAATGTCCTTATCTCTAGTTCTAAGAAAATTCCAGCAGGGCACAGTGGCTCACACCTGTAATCCCAGCACTTTGGAAGGCCAAGGCAGGTGGATCACCTGAGGTCAGGAGTTCAAGGCCAGTCTGGCCAACATAATGAAACATAATGAAAGCCCGTCTCTACTAAAAATACAAAAAAAATCAGCCGGACGTTGTGGCAGACCCCTGTAATCCCAGCTACTCAGGAGCTGAGGTAGGAGAATCGCTTGAACCCGGGAGACAGAGGTTGCAGTGAGCCGAGATCGCACCAACGCTCTCCAGCCTGGACAACAAGAGCAAAACTTTGTCTCAAAAAGAAAAAAAAAAATTTCATTAATTGGTCAAGGTCTATCTCCAGTGTTATAGTACTTCCCTTAAGAGGCAGCACAGTGTAGGCTGGGCATGGTGGCTCACACCTGTAATCCCAGCACTTTGGGAGGCCAAGGCAGGTGGATCACGAGATCAGGAATTCAAGACAAGCCTGGCCAAGATGGTGAAAGCTCGTCTCTACTAAAACACACACACACACACACACACACACACACACACACACACACACACAAAATCAGTGGCAGCTGCTTGTAATCCCAGCTACTCAGGAGGCTGAAGCAGGAGAATCACTTGAACTCGGAGGGCAGAGGTTTCAGTGAGCCGAGATGGCGCCACTGCACTCCAGCCCAGGTGACAGAGTGAGACTCCGTCTCAAAAAAAAAAAAAAAAAAGAGGCAGCACAGTGTAATATTTAAGGGTGTGAGCTGGAGCTCTACCTGGCTCCAGCTGGTTGGTTTCAAATGTGCCCCCTCCCAAATAAGAAGCCTTGAGAAAGACACTTATCACCTCTCTGTGGTCTGTTTCCTCTTTTCTAAGATGGGGATAATGATAATTCATATTACTTCTAAGGCTATAAGTAATAAATGAGTTAGTTTATGTAAAGCTTTTAGAACAGAATACTCAAAAATGCTATTATTATATTTACATAGCTTTTAATGATAGTCCAATAAGGTGTAATATCTTCTTTATTTTATTCATTTGACAAAGTACTTGGTACCGCTGTGGGATAAAAAGCATTAGAACCCTGAAATAAAAGAACTGACTGCCTAGTAAACAGACCACTGACACTGTGTTTTATTTCCGCATTGTTTCTCAGAGTCTGGTACAGGACTGCTTGGAACAGAAATATCTGGTGTTACTGCTGAAATGCAGTTTCCTGGACTCCATTCTGGTCCTAATAAATCAGAATCGCTTGGGAAAGGCAAGCAGGTGTTCATAGGCATACTAAAATTTGGGAAGTACAGTATAAGAAGTCCAAAGAGGATGCTTTGAAAAGATAGAGAAGGAAAAACTCTCAGTTATTCATCTTATTTTTATTAACATTATGCATATTTATCTTATTCTCAGATTAAAATAAATTCCCTAAGGTCAGGTATATAATTTACTCATCTTACTTTTTTAAGTAAATTGAATGGCCTAATTGGGCAGTTGTCTAAGTAGAGATACACGAATTTAAGCATTTCACATTGTAGAAAATATTTACATGTCTATATGTTGTATACTCCATAGCATGCTGTTGGTAATCTGCTACATGATCTTCAAAGTTTCAATAGAATTTGATGTTAACAACTTTCTTAAACTCCTTTCTATTCGTAGCTTCTGAGACATTGTCCTATTCTAACTTTCCTGCTGCCCTATAACTACTCTCTGCATTCTACTAGTTTTATTACTTATTAGCTGACAACCTTGAGCAAGTTACTTAATGTCTCTGAGCCTCAGGTTTTTCAATGATAAAATGGAAATAAAAGGAGATTAATACTTCCTGTTTATGTCTGTCGTCATAATCAAATATAAAGATACTGGATGCTTTCCAAATGTTAATTCCCTTTAGGGGCTCCTTGTCTCCCTTATCACTTCATGAATGTTCCTAAGGTCCTACCTTGGATCTTTAATCTCAGCACTCTCCCTTGGCAATCTCATCTAGTCTCTTAATTTCACCAATTACTTCTGGCAGGTGACCTTCAACATGTCAAAATAGAATTTTTAATTTCCCCCCTTCCAAATCAATTTTCTTCATCTAGGATATTTCCCAACTCCTTCAGATGACATTCACTCACCTAACTCATCCTTCAAGATCCAGTTTCCATGTCATTTGCTTTATAAACACAGCATTCGCCTTACCTAGAGCAAGAACTGATTCTCCTTAGTCTGAACTCACAGCATCTGTTTATAGCTCTGTTTATGGACCTTATCTTATCTGTCTTGTATGATAAATGATACTACCAGTACTCCTTGAGTGCAGGGTCTGGTGTTTGTCTCCCTTCTCCTTCCAGTACGTAATACATTCCCTTGCATACTGCAAACATTAAATTACTACATTAAGTAATTTTAAAATTTATAGTGCATATTAGTATGATTTCTGAAAGTTCTAGATCAGCCAATTTCTATAAATAAAATCATGTAACAATGGTAGCCATAATAGAAGGCTATAAAGCAATAAATGAGTTTTAAGGCAGTCCCCGCAAAATGCAAATAGAGAAACCAAACAATTACATTAGAACGTGTGGCAGCGATTTTTCAATTTAGAAAAGCCTAAATATTGAATATTCTTCTTATTGCAAATCCCAAAGAATCCCAAGCCCCTGACTCCTGCCCTAAATATTGCATAAAATATGCAAATGTGAAGGCTGTTTCCCTGACCATGAGGAAACAATCCTAACTCAGCCTTCTTTAACTTCCAGGGCTCTGCGGAATTGCTGTCTAATCTGAGGCACACAGGACGGAAAGCTTCAGAAGCTCCCAACAGTCTTCAGGAAAGTGGCACAGAATTCTAAGTGCAGACTGGCAAGAAGAGGAGGATGAGGAGGAGAAAGGGGCAAACCCCCTACCTGGGAGCGGGTGCACCATCACAGGAAGGAAATCCACTGCAGTGGCAGAAAGACTCCTGATAAAATGGAGAAAGACTCGAAAAAACATTTTCATATTGAGCAGATCCCGTGATTTCCAAATCCTCTCACACTGGCAGCTTTGAGTACTACTAAACAATGAACACGCACAGAACTGCCTGGACTGTCCCTCCCTTACTGACAGGTCGAAGTGAGGAGGAGGCTTAAGGGGCGGGGCTTATTTCCATGACAACTGTCCAAACAACCTGTCTTTAATAAGCAGCTGTTTGAAATATTAAAATTAGACCACCAGTAGTGGTCTCCCCCTCCCTAAACTTTTCTTTTTCAAACCTGTTCACACACTATAGTTAAGTCCGTTTATCTTGATGCACAGCATCAATTTTATTATGCCACTCTTCTCTTCTGGAAGATTCCGACACAGAATAAAGTCCAAATTTAGACTGCCACTAGAGGACTCTACAATCTGGCAACAATTTACCTTTCATTCTTTTTCTCTGCCTTTAAATCACTTCATCCTTCCTTTTCTTTTCTATTCATTAATTTTACAGAACATTTTCTGACAATCTAGCATGAGTGAAAGTATGCCCTCAAAATGTATATGACTTTATTAATTTAACATTTTTAGCACCAATGTATCAAATACTGTGCTACAAAGAAAGAATACCAAGAAACAAGATTGTCCCTGCTCTCCAAGAGTTTAGACCATACACTATTCCCCTTCATGAATTTTCATCCTAGCAAAGTGACTAACATACCATGATACGTTTGTTCTTCTGTGCCACTGAAGAAATGCCTGAAATATCCCCTTTCCTTTTCAAAAATCCAATTTAAAATCTACCTCTCTGACTCCCTTACCAAAAGGTCTTCTAGTAACTTCCACAGCACTGCCACAGAGTTGCTTTTAACATTAACATATCATGTTTTCCTGGCAAAATTGTAAGTATATTTCAAGAAAGAAGTGGTTAAAATTGTCAGAAGGGAGTGTCTTAAACATCTAGCAGAGTACAAAGATGGTTTGGTATATATTTTGATTAGTAATCAATGAAAAATAACTTACAAATTTGTGAGACTATTGAAATAGTAAAGAGTAACATCAGAAGTGTAAATTAAAGGGCAGTGGTATTCCTACAATAGCATTTCTCCAGTTGTGAGATTTTTTTTTTTTTTTTTTTCTGAGACAGAGTCTTACTCTGTCACCCAGGCTGGAGTACAGTGGCACAATCTCGGTTCACTGCAACCTCCGCCTCCCGGGTTCAAGTGATTCTCCTATCTCAGCCTCCTGAGTAGCTGGGACTACAGGTGTACGCCACGATACCTGGCTACTTTTTTTTATTTTTAGTAGAGACAGGGTTTTGCCATGTTGCCCAGGCTGGTCTCAAACTCTTGACCTCAAGTGATCTGCCTGCCCCAGCCTCTCAAACTGCTGGGATTACAGGTGTGAGCCACCATGCCTGGCCAAGATGACGACTCTTGTCTATGTGGATGGTACCAAAACCATCCAAATTTGATTTTAACAATAAGCCTTCATGATTAGGCTTTCATGCACCTTTATACTAGAAAGTATAACAATTCTGAACAGTAAACACATTGTGACTTAAAATCAGTTCTCCAGTCTTAATCATATCAAATGAAATGATCAAATCCATTTTCTGAACCTTCAAAAGGAAGAACTAGATGTTGAACAATAGTGATACCACCAGGATATAACAAGTATATTATGAAATCTAGTCTGAAACAATCTGTTGGCCTTATTTTTCATATTAGTAATAAATGCTTAGAAAAAGAACATTTCTTAATGATGGTAGGTCAAAATCCAGACGACATGTCGTATTAACTCACAAACCTTCTGGTTGTATTTAGTTTTTAAAAAATTTCCTTTTGGCCGGGCGCAGTGGCTCGTGCCTGTAATCTCAGCATTTCAGGAGGCTGAGGCGAGTGGGTCACCTGAGGTCAGGAGTTCAAGACCAGCCTGGCCAACACTGCAAAACCCCATCTCTACTAAAAATACAAAAATTAGGCAGGTGTGGTGGCAGGTGCCTGTAATCCCAGCTACTCAAGAGGCTGAGGCAGGACAATCGCTTGAACCTGAGAGGCAGAGGTTGTAGTGAGCCGAGATCATGCCACTGCACTTCAGCCTAGGCAACAGAGCAAGATTCTGTCTCAAAAAAAAAAAAAAAAAAAAAGGAAAGAAAGAAAAAGAAAAAAGAAAGGAAGGAAAAACTGAAAAAATTTCCTTTCTTTCCTTCTTTTTTTAGAGACAGAGTCTCACTCTCTCACCCAGGTTAGAGTGCAGTAATGCAATCATAGCTTGCAGCAGCTTCAGACTCCTGGGCTCAAGTCATCCTCCCACTTCAGTCTCTCAAATAGCTAGGATTAGAAATGGGAGCCACCGTGCGTGACAAAAAAAAAAAAATCATTTCTAATAATTACTTTGTTGACCTCCAACCTATTCTGTGCCACCACCTCTATCAACCCAATAGTTTTTTCCAGTTAACCAATTTTCTTTAGCAAATATTATTTTATTTCACTTTTGTCATCTTTTCTTATATGAGTATTCATGTCATGTGGTGTTTATGCCTTAAAATAGTAATGTAACGAAATGAGATTTTATTTTAGAGTTTAGAAGGCAGCAAGGCAAATGTGCAGTCTCCCTTAGGAATAACAATTCCCTGTAGTACTATTTGCAATTTTCGGATTGCTTATATTGGAAAAATATATATGTAATAAACTGAACTGTCTATATGATTGAAAAATGGGTGCTATTGTGTTTAAAAACCTGGTTAACACAGCTATCCCGTACAGTAATATATAATACAGACAGTTTTCAGTAAAATCATAGTAGTACTTTACATCAAAGGGATATTTTTTTTTAGCTAGATGAGTAGTATAGATCCTCCAGTCCAAATTCAATTTCTCAATTATAATAGGATTGAAGTGACCTCCCAAGGTCATCTTGTTGTTTAAGCCAATCTATTTACTTCTGGATCACTAATCTTTATCCCATACCACACTGCTGATAATGTTTCTAAATATAATTCATTAACTGCATATGTTGATGTGGTTGATGTGTAAAAAAGTCAACTCATACAAGGTTTTGGTGAGTAATTTCTGGTTTTTATTTTACTATTTTTACCACAAGAAAATAATTTTAAGCCAAGAGCTTCTATTAGTCATACATAATAACTAATAGTGAAAATAATCAAATGGAAATAGCACACAGTTATGTCATTCTATTCTGAGAAACTGGAAAAATCACCTCTAAGGTTTTAATCTTTTATAATCTTGACCACAAAAAATTTTTTCAAAATTATCTCCAAAACTATCTGACATTTAAACAAAATATTCTAAAAGAAAAAGTATGATGTTATTAAACATAATAAATTAACTGAATCCTGTTTTAGAAGTTTAAGAAACACCAAGAAGTTTAAGGAAAAAATAAAAGAATGCACATAAAATTTAAATAATTTACACTTCTATAAAATGTACTAAATATTTGACCCTCAAAAGAAAAGTGACGTAGTTCAAGTTAATGTCCAGTTTAGGACATTAACACGAACATTAATATTAACATTAAGGAATTTTAAAGTTCCCTTTTAAATCTAGAAATTCAAAGAGTTTCCCCTTCTCTATTCAAAATATACATTTTCTTTAACAACTCCAGAGCTTTCAAAGCATAAATGTCATTCTTTCATTATAACAATAATAGATTTAAATTATCAGCTTATTTCAAGTATATATTTTATCTGTGTAATGTGTTTGCAATCACTGTAAACCTCTGTCGCAGGAACTCTCTTTTTTGTATTAGAAAGTTTTCAATGGTATTGGCTTCTTTGAAGAGTTCATCTATCTCATCAATGTAAGATGCATCTACTGCTGCTCTCTCACTAATAGGAAAAAAAGTTGTATATTAAACTAAGTAGATATAAACAACATCATTATGTTGTTCTTCATTACATTTGTTAACTATTTCATTTAAATGGCTTTATGTGCCACAGAACTTCATTAATTTACTAATACTCTTCGGGAAAAAAATTAGTCCCACAAATATTTTTGACTACTCAAAAAGGTCTCCTGACAAAACAGGAAGTGTATCTAATACATTATCAACACTAATATTCAATTATATACATTATTTTTACAGCCACATAAACCACTATCCAAGTATAATGACTGTCCAGCAGTGTTAAAAAAACACACACACACTTTATAAAACATGATATCAGGCTAATAAAATATTTAAATTTGGTCTTAAAATAAATATAGGTAAAATATAAATGCAGTCATCCCTCAGTATCCATGGGGTATTGGTTCCAGAATCCCCCACAGATACCAAAGGAACATCCCTCATAGATATTCAAATCCCTTATATAAAACATCATACTATTTGCATATAACCTAAGAACATTCTGCCATATACTTTAAGTTATCTCTTGATTACTTATAAGACCAATACCATGTAAATGCTATGTAAACAGTTGTTATACGGTATTGTTTGAAAAATCATGACAAGAAAAAAATGTCTGCACATGTTCAGTACAGACACAACCATCCTTTTTCTCCCCAAATATTTTCTATGTGTGGTTCATTGAATCCACAGATTTAGAATTAATGGATGTGAAAGGCTGACTTTCTATGACATAAAAGTATTTATCTTTAATATCACTCTGTTATCATTAATTTCACCAAACATTTTTCTCAAAGAGGTATTTACATAAAATTTAAAATGTAACGTCATCTAATTACAGACCAAGATATATACAATCTAGTATTAGCTTGGCAAGAGTTAAAAAAAAAAAAAAGAATTTTTAGTGGAAAAGTTGACGCTATTCTCTGAAAATAACCAAATAATCTATTTTAAGGGACTGAAATAGAATAAAAAATTCCAACGTTTTAATTACTGGAGAGGTTTGCCAGCCACAGAGTTAAACTTCCCGTTACAGAGTTTCCAGAAGAAAACTAACATAAAGACCCCAGAGAATATACTATAAGTACTTGCCTCAAAAGCTTTGCATAGGTAGACAACATTAGATTAATTTCCTTGCTCACATCTGTTCAAGAAAAATCATATAAGTTATAAAATATAACAAACCTTCTGCATTATAAAACTGATGTTTAGAAATATAAACATTTTATACATCACCATTTAAATCTTTCTCCAAGGCTTCATCTTTATAAAACAGTCCAGAACTTTCAGAGAAAGATGAATCTGATTTTCCAAGAGAGGACAGCTGTGGACTATCTGGCACTGGAGACTAACAGGACAAAATAAAGAAAAGAGGTACAGTCAGTAAGATCTTCAGGACATATACTGAATTTATTAAGTATATGTTTATTTGTTTATTAAGAAAAAGCAAATAAACCATTTTTCAGAAAAAGGCAAACATGCTAGAAAGCATATGACTCAGTCATTTGAGTTTTTATTATTAAGGAAATTTACAGGCCCAAGAAACACCTTGATCAATATATTAAATTTTATTTTGGTTTTCAACTAGACTTTGCTTTCCATTTGTTTGTTTTTGTGACAAGTTCTCGCTCTGTCACCTACACCAGAGTGTAGTGACACAATCTTAGCTCCCTGTAGCCTCCTGGATTCAAGTGATCCTCCTGTCTCAGACTCCTGAGTAACTAGGAGTACAGGCACATTCCACCATGCCCAGTTAATTTTGTTTTGTTTTGTTTTGTTTTCAGAGACAAGGTATTGCAATGTTGCCCAGGCTGATCTGAAACTCTTAGCCTCAAACGATACTCCTGCCTCAGCCTCCCAAAGCACTAGGATTATAGCCATGAGCCCATGCGCCCAGCCTTAAATTAGATTTTAAATGTGGTTTTAAACTCCTGTTGAAAAAGCGTCTGGTATCTTGAACCAGTAGATGTTTTCATAGCAATGAAGCTGAACTGTAATTTAGACAGTAGCCAAATGCTTGCAAAATTTTGCAAAATAATATAATCTTCAAGGGACCAAATCATGTCCCAAATGCAACAGATCAATTGGTGGGGGCAGGACTGGTAAAGGATAGGATACTGTGCTCTTTAAAAAGACCGGTAACTATAGTACCTAGGTATCTTACTTATCATAGCAAAATAATTACATAAAATCCTATGTATCATAAAGGCACAGACTCACTTCTGTCTCTAGATCTCAAGCTATCAAAAAGAAATCTCCCAATAGTTTCTTGGAGGCCTATACTTAGTGAAAAACCAGCTGGAATCAACATAGTTCCTGCTATGTTGTAGGACAATCCTAGCTCTGGGCATACGAATATATTAAATTCCACTTATCTATAGAGCTTTCTTAAAGGGAAGAAATTTGAGAAGTATGTAAAACAGAATAAAAGATTAAGGCTACACAGGCATAGAGCTTACCTCCAATTCTCTTGGCCTCTTGCAATTTCTATTGTCAGGCTTTACAAGGTGATTTGCCATCATATTCCGAAGGCACCAGCTATAAAGCTTAGAACAATGCCAGATTTAGGTACAAACTGCAAGCTACAAGATCTCTGGAATCCTTCCCTTTTTCCCACTCCTACTGCTGATGTTAATTTAGACTGTCATTATCTGTCACTTTCCTAAACTCAATTTCTCCCTCCTCCAAATCATTCTATCAACTGCTATTTGGGTAATCTTTCAAAACTTTGATTACTGCATTCCTTTAACTCAAAAACTTTCATTGTTCCAGAATAAGTTGAAATTCCATGATATGGCCTTCAAGGTCCTGTATTTTATGGCCTTCAAGGTCCTGTATTATCTGGTGCCAGCCTACTAGTCCCATCATTTTCAACTACTCCTCTCTATGTACTTAGCCAAATGAGTCTTTCTGGCAATTCTGCCTTGTTTCAGGACTGGCTCAGTTAAGATTCTTCTATGTTCGGCCGGGCACAGTGGCTCATGCCTGTAATCCCAGCACTTTGGGAGGCTGAGGTGGGAAAACCACCTGAGGTTGGGAGTTCGAGACCAGCGTGGCCATTATGGTGAAACCCCATGTCTACTAAAAATTCAAACATTAGCCGGGCATGGTGGCAGGCACCTGTAATCCCAGCTGCTTGGGAAGCTGAGGGGAGAGAATTGCTTGAACCCGGGAGAGGGAGGTTGCAGTGAGCCGAGATTGCACCACTGCACTCCAGCCTGGGCAACAGAGCAAGACTCCACCTCAAAAAAAAAAGATTCTTCTATCTTCACAAAATCTTAATGTTGAAACAGGTCTTACAGTTCATCTAATTCAATCTCATTTTTTACAAGTGAGAAAACAGGGACAGTGATGGTGGATCAAGTGACACCAGTAAGACTGAACTAGACTAGAACCGAGATCTCACTCGAGTCTGAGATTATTCCCACTGTCCAACCTTACTTTTAAAGTAGCTTCAAATTTTACTTTTACTTTTCCATAAATTCGGAAGGCATTTTCCCTAGAAGTCCAAATGTTGAAACCTGGAAGGGTATAGTCTCTGTCTTTGAGATAAGGGGAGCCCTATCCACTTTCAAGTTATCAACAGACTTTGTTGTTTTTGAGAAACGATGCTGACTTGGGTAACTGTAATGCATCTGTTTGATTAGTCCTATAAAATATGCATATATAGAAGACAGAAAGAGCAACAACAAATTAGAAAGATGCTTGTTAAGTAAATTCTGTATTGTACGTCTCCATTCCTGCCAGTACCTTTATAGTATGCAAGTTTACGTGCTGTAATAATATTAATAGTATCTAGAAAATACTACACACGCACAGCAGTGCTAACTTTGCCTTGGGAGTTGGAAAATACTTAAGCCAACAGGCGGATTTTTCTCTCCTCCCTTCCACTTCTAATCCCTTTCCCCTTCACCCCCTTCTCTTCTCTCCCAAAGTAACACTGCGCACCTACGTCAAATGAAAACTTATAATCAAGTAACTGTTTCTGCAAAAATAAGTTCGTTTTTCTGTCATAGCTCAAGGCCTCAGCAGATCCAGGCCTGGTGGACTGTTTGGTCTTCGTCGTATGCCGAACACTGGCCACTGCCCCCGGCTCTGCCATCTTAGGCTTAGTGACCTGGCTGTTACTAAGCACTGTCACCCTCTGCCTCATGCAGCTGTCTCCTTCTAGTCTTCTCCCTCTTCTCAACGCCAACCTGGCCCCTCAGTCCATTTCACCTCCATGTTCCTCACTTCCCGCCGCCCCTCCCCACTTCCTCCGTACTGTTGCTTCCGCCCCACTAGAGCCCCTCAGAGGAAGCTTCCATCCTCGCGCCCTTCCTCGTGTCACACTCCGTCACATTCTCACAGGCGCCCATCCCTCCAGCCCCACCCCAAGGCCAATGTACTTCGCGGTATGGGCACCTTCCTCGTCAGCGAACGCGAGGGAGTGAGGACGCTGGGCGCGGGTTGCTCAGACTTCGCGGGTGGAGGTGGAAAGCGCGCCGCACTCCCAGCAGCCCCCGCGCGAGTCACGTGACAGCCCCCCCCCCCGCCCCCGCCCACTTCCCCACGGCAGCCTCCCAGAGCCTGGCCCCACGGAAGGCCACCTTTTTTCCGGTTTTCTCCCGCTCTTTCCCCTCAACTTAGAATAGTCGTGAAACAAAAATCTCTCCCTGCCACCCTGTCTGTATTTCAATCAGGAAAAAAGTCGGAAACTGGTCAAGAAAGAACAAGGAAGACTTGCCAAAGCAAGGCCGGGTGTGCCCCAGTGGCTTAGAATCTCAGCAAGGGAACACAAAATCCACGGCCTCTTTTCGAGTAAAATTTACTTGGTTTGTTTGCAGATGCTCTGTTGGCAAGAAGGCTTTAATCATGTGTTCCCCTGGCCCACAAGCAAGGCTTTTAGATCCAGAGCCTCAGTTACTGCCCCTCTTCCTTTTTGGTGCAACCAAACTTTGAGAACCTCACCTTCTTAGAAAATTCTTCCCCGGGTCTGTCAATAAGTTTAGTCAATTTAATTGGCAGCAGCTATCAAAAACTATTGCATGACACACATGGCTCACAAAACTGTAGCTTTGCCTCATCAGGTTCTTTAATGTGGAGGCTTTGACCTGCAATTTCAAAGATACACATTCCAAGCTTATGCCTAGTTAGTGGATGTGGAAGAAAAAAACAAAGCAAATTACCTCGTAACACAAAGGTCAGTAACACCCCTAAGCTCCAGGTACAAAATCTTATATCTTAGAGAACTATATTTAACACTTCCATACATTACTAATGGTATTTTTTTTTTCATTTTGCTTAATTAAATGTTAGTTATCATCAAGCCTTGGAAGTATTCTGTGTGTGTATATTTATTTGCTGTTCGTGAAGAAGCCAATTGTTTTAAATAAGTTCCTAGAAAATAAGCGCTCAATGTGTTTAATCTGAGTTGCTAATATTGTGAAATATAGGCCACGTAACTAAATACTAGATTAGATAACTATGGCGAAGTAAGGAGTCTCAAACAGTGTCCCAGAACAATAGCAATCTGTGTTGAATTTTTACCCTCTGTGGTAAAATGAAGGGAAAAGGAATGAAGTTTTAGTTTTCCTTAATTTTTATCTTTATTGTTTCAGACTCTTGAGCAGTATAAACTTTTCATCAAGTCAAATATATTCACAGTAAAGGACTGTCCTTTATTCTGATACCATGTCCTTCCTAATTTTGGGGGCACAGATGAGATAAGTTTTATGAAATAAAAAGTTGAAAAATTCTTACATTTTTAGGGTCCTTACTTGGTAAAATGTAGAGTTGTCCACCATGTTTATCTCTTCCTCCTTATTATCATGATTGCTGTTATTATTTTTAATTGTTCATTAAATCCAAGGGTCTGGGAAATACTCATGTAATTCATCTCACAGCCTTCACATTGTATGATATCCAAACAGGTGGCTGTCCATCCTATTCTTAAAATATTTCCAGGAAAAATGATTCCACCTAATGCGTAAATGCTTTCATCAGATTAAGAGAACACCGTGGACATTTTATTTTATTTTTTAAATCTTACCTCCATTGTATAAGCTAAATGTGTAGGAATAAGTGAGATTATATAGATATTATCTAGAGCTTTAAAATATTCAAAGCACTGTCATCATTATCTCATTTAATCTTTGAAAACAACTGTATGAAGTACAAAGAACACTGAGACATTTGGATTGCTCTATATCAAAGAAAAAAGTGTTTGTCCCAAAACTTCAAAATGTGTAAATTGTACATTCTGCATCTTTACAGCTGGAGAAAATTCACTGGCAATGGAATATTTAAAATTAGAGCTTGCTTAGTGCTCTGCTTCTGATCACTACTTGATCCCACTTCGTGCTTTCATGTTAATTGGCCCAACTGGACTCTACAGTTGGAAAGTGAAAACTTACTATTTCAACTTGAGTCATGTATGTATTCTTTTCATATATTTCTTAAATGTACTATTTTTTTTTCTTCTGATAGTCACCACACCAAGCATTTCCAGTCACCCTGCCACAGACTTCCTTTGTAATCACTGCTGAAGGATATGATGTTTTTATGACTTCCCGAAATGAAAACCCTATCTTGTTTTTAAAACAAACAAGTCAACAAAAAGTAGTGTTTATGTAAGCATTTTGTTCCCTGACTCTAGGAACCCCTCTGTTTTTATACCATCTCTGTACTGGCAAAACACAAAAACAAAACGCCACCTTGCTAATTCCCTTCCTAGCAAAGTGATACAGTTTAGCGCATGTTCAAGAAAAAAAATGGCTAAGAAATTTTGTTTCCACTAATTATTTTCAAGACTGTGATATTTACACTCTGCTCTTTAAAAGTTACATTTTGTAAGACTATTTTTTAACAAGTTGAACATAAGCCCTAAAAATATGTATCCTTAAATTGTATTTTGAATATTTTAAGTCAGTCTTTGCTATCATTCCAGGAATAGAAAGTTTTAACACTAGAAACTGCAAGTTTGCCCTCTCATCTGAATTTTGGTATCCCTCTCCCCAAGCTTACTTTCTGTTGCAGAAAATTTAAAAATTATTAAATAAAATTCTAATGATGGTATCCATGTGGCTTGCATCTGATATAGCAGATAAAGAAGTTTTATGAAAATGGACTCCTTTTCCACTGAAAAGTAAATCTTAATGGCCTGTATCAACTATCCTTTGACACCATATTGAGCTTGGGAGGAAGGGGAAGTCCGGAATGAGGTTATAAAGTAAAAAAAAATATTTTGCAAAATGTTCCTTCTTTTAAAATGTTATGTTTTAGAAATATTTTAAGTGTTGTAACATTGTAGGAATTACCCCAATAGGACTGATTATTCCGCATTGTAAAATAAGAAAAAGTTTTGTGCTGAAGTGTGACCAGGAAGTCTGAAAATGAAGAGAGACAGATGAGAAAAGAAGATGCTTCTAATGGACTAAGGAGGTGCTTTCTTAAAGTGTTTGTGTGTACTTCAGAAAGAGGTACAGGTTTTGGAAGGCGCAGAGGCCCAACTTGTACAGAAGAAAAGATTTCATGAAAATAGTGATATTACATTAAAAGAAATACTCGTATCCTCTGCCACTTTATTTCAACTTCTATTGCCCTAAGAAAGAGCCTGTTTGAAGGCGGGAACAAGGAGTGCCGGCAGCAGTCTCCTCCCTCCACCTTCTTCCTCATTCTCTCCCGAGCCTGCTGAGCCCTTTGCTCCCCTGGCGACTGCCTGGACAGGCAGCAAGGAGTTGTCTCCCAGTGCGTTTTGCCCTCCTAGCTGCCAACTCTGGCTGCTAAAGCGGCTGCCACCTGCTACAGTCTGTTACACAGCCTCGGGAAGAGGAAAGGGACCTTGGACCTTCCAGATTGCTTTCTCTAGCAAGAAACTGTCACAGGTAAGAAATGTCATTCTTCTTTATTTGGAAAGTCAGCCATGGCAATTAGAGGTAAATAAGCTAGAAAAACAATTGAGAGGAATATAAACCATCTAGCATCACTATGATGAGCAATCAGTATCAACATAAGAAATATAAGCAAAGTCAAAGTGAATTTTTTTCTTTTATCAAATATGGGAGAGGATCACTTTAGAGGAGAGGTTCTCAAACTTTTTGCTCTCATAATCCTCTACACTAAGCGCATCACATGTTAGCATAAGTAACATTTTTAATTAAAGATAACTATGTACTTTTGTAACAACAACAAAAAAGCATAAAGAGTGACGCTTTTTTATTTTTACAAGTGTTTTAACTGGTTTAATAGAAGCCATATAGAGCCGCTGGATTATCATTTGCTTTGCATTCAGACTATTGCAATATTGCACAGAATGTAGCCTCTGGTAAACTCTGTTGTTCGCTCATGAGAGAATGAGTGAAAAAGACAAATTACGTCTTAGAATTATTAGAAATAGCTTTCACTTTAGGAACTCCCTGAGAATCGCTGCTTTAGAGTGGTAAAATAAATAGGCTTCTCTTTAAAGGGAATCTCAAGACAGAATCAATTACATTAAAGGCAAACAAAAAATTTGCCCATGGGTAGTCATCTTGTGAAATCTGCCACACCTTTGGACTGGGCTACAACTGGATAATATAGCATTCCCTGGGATAATTTTGTTTCACAGTTAAGGGAAAGGCTGAATAAATATCTCTGTTTGAAGTTGAATAACAAAAATTAGGACCCCCTAAATTTTAGGACACCTGAAATTCCTCTTTTTGCCTATATTCAGCTACTTTGAGTTCTGTTAAATCTTCTTTCACCCGAGGTCAGTAGCTCCTGCCCAGAATCTCAGGCAGGCCTGAGCCCAGGAATTTGAGACCAGCCAGGGCAACATAGTCTCTACAAACTAATTAAAAATTACCTGGGTATGTTGGTGCATGTCTGTAGAACTACTCAGGATTCTGAGGATTGCTTGAGTCCAGGATACTCAAATCTGTGGTGAGTTCAGTCACTAAACAGAGTGAGACTTTCTCAAAAAAAAAAAAAAAAAAAAAAAGTTCCTTCAAAATAACTTTTGTCTGCAATGTTTTCCTATTGCCTATGAGATTAAATTTACTCTTCTACCTGATTTCCAAAGCCCTCCAAAATCTAATCCCACTTTACCCTGTGTTCACTGCAAAACAGCAGGACTGTTCCAGTGCAATCCAGAAATCACGGGCTGGGGGCAGTGGCTCACACCTGTAATCCCAGCACTTTGGAAGGCCAAGGCAGGTGGATTGCTTCAGCTCAGGAGTTCAAGACCAGCCTGGGCAACGATGGCAAACACCCTGTCTCTACAAAAAAATACAAAAATTAACCAGACTTAGTAGTATGTGCCTGTAGTCCCAACTAGAGGCAAGAGGATCACTTGAGCCCAGGAGGTCAAGGCTACAGTGAGCCATGTTCGCTGTGTCACTGCACTCCAGCCTGGGTGACAGAGCAATACCACATCTCAAAAAAAAAGAAAAGAAAAAAAATCACTCTATTCAGTTCACCCCCACCACAACATTGTTTTGATTATCAAATAAATGCTGGTCCATTTCCTTCCCTTCTCTATCTATTCAAATCTTTAAGCATTCTTTGAGATTCAATTCAATTCTCCTTTTCAAACTAGGCCATTTAAACTACATCAGTTCCATTTTGATTTTTTGCTTTGAGTCTACAGACTCAAAACCAAAAACTTAAAAAGTTATTTTTTAAGTTTTCTTCTACTCTCACCTCTTCCACACTCACATACACGCATTCATAATAAGATGACAAAATGTTCAAGGACAAAATGATTTATAGAACTGAAAAGTTAGGTTTTGATCTTGATGCTGTCAAGACGACTACCTGCCTGATCTCAGGGAATTAGTTATGTAGCATGCTCCCTCATTTCCTCCTATACCTATTCGACAGGATTGGAATTCCACAGCAAGGATAAACATAATCATAGTTGCTTTTCAAGTTCAAGGCATTTTAACTTTTAATCTAGTAGTATGTTTGTTGTTGTTGTTGTTGTCGTTTGAGATGGAGCCCTGCTCTGTCATCCAGGCTGGAATGCAGTGGCACAAACTCAGCTCACTGCAGCCTCCGCCTCATGGATTCATTCAGTTATCCTGCCTCAGCATCCCAAGTAGCTGGGCTACAAGGCACATGCCACCATGCCTGGCTAATTTTTGTATTTTTAGTAAAGACAGGGTTTCACCATGTTGGCCAGGCTGGTCTCGAACACCTGACCTCAAGTGATCCAGCTGCCTTGGCCTCCCGAAGTGCCGGGATTACAGGCGTAAGCCACCGTGCCCCAGCCTAATAGTATGTTTTTAAACTCTTAGTGGCTTAACAATGCTGGTTGTATAATAAACATGCCATAAATATGTATTGTCTTAGAATTATGAAGAAGTGGTTACTAAGCCGTTTGCCACATATCAGTGGTTCTCTCCTTACAGCTTTAACTGGAGTCTAGAATTTCAGGTTGGTAGAGCTGGAACAGACCTTAAAGATTGACTATCCAACTTCCTTTTCCAAATGAGAAAACTGAGACCCTTAAAATTAAGTGACTTGCCCCAGACAAAACTGGAACTCATGTGTCCTCATTTACATCGTGAAATTCTACCATTCACTAGCCTCTGGCTAGTTGTCGAAGTATTGCATAACTAAAAATTATTTTGTGTTTTAAAGAACAAATTGTCACTGCTTACTCCTGGGAGGATCTTTCTGAGGTGGTTTATAACTCTTAAAAAAAAAAAAAAAAAAAAAAGTCAATAGTCTGAGAACTTTAGATGAAATAGTCAAATAGTCAAAGCATTTTTATCCAATGGATACTATAATTTTCATGGATTAGAGTTTAAGCAAAGAAACATGGATGAGAAAGGAAGAGGAAAATTGAGGACAGGAAGAATGGGATTGAGAACACACCACTTGTAATCAGTCATAGCTGTATTGAGAACTAACAAGAAGAATTGTAAGAAAATAAGAATGAAGAATTCAAAATCAGCACATGAAATAAAAAAGAAACTACTAGGGAAAAATAGAGAAGACATTAGAAAAAGTATTCTGTTTTTAAAATTCTATTTTCAGGCTTCCCTCCTGTTCTTCCTCCTTCTCATTGGTTTTCAGGTGGAGGGAAAGTTTAAGATAGAAAAA
The DNA here is from genome assembly GCF_008728515.1 of Papio anubis. Taxonomy (NCBI): domain Eukaryota; kingdom Metazoa; phylum Chordata; class Mammalia; order Primates; family Cercopithecidae; genus Papio; species Papio anubis. The sequence goes on from NC_044987.1 coordinate 22,292,193, forward strand.
ATATATATATTCTACACATCCCTTTCTACACCATTGTCACGGCAACAAGGTTTATCATAGCAAACTTTTATTCATAGAACATTTATTGAGTTCTTACTGTGTGGTAAGCTCTTTCCAGGTGTTGAAGATTCAGGGGGAGAAAAAGACAACTCATTGTCTTAAAACTCAGATGGAAGCTGAACAGACCTATTTTTATTCAAAGTAATCTCCATTCAGGGTAGTAAGAGCTATTTAAGAAGCATGAACAGGCTTGAGTGAGGTGGGACTCTGAGGAGAGAATAATTAGCTAGGAATGAAAGAGCAGAGAAGTTTTCCTAGAGGAACTATTAAAGCTGGAAGTTATGGGATGAGAGATGAGGCAGGGTTTGCAGGCAGGAGAAAAAAAAAAAAGCAGGGGAAGGGGAAGTTCTGGCCTGGCAGAGAGAATAACTCTGGCAACAATGGAGGAGAGTCTGGAAGCAAGACAACCAAGTACAAGAGTATTAATATAGAAGATGCCAGGGGTGATGAGGGCTTGATTTAAGACAGTGCTGTTGGAGACGGAGAGGAGATACTAAATTCTGGAGACATTTCTGAGTTAGAATCTACAGTATTTATCAGACAAGGGAAAGATTAGACAAAGGAGTTAAGAATGACTCCCAGGTTTCAGTTTTGGGCAGGTAACTAGGACATGTTTTGAAAAGTAATTTATTATATCTCTTATCATTGGAACTATGTATCTGGAGCCAAATTAAAATTTGTGCATTGTATATAACTTTCCCCACCACCAATAACTACTACCCTAACTCTTTACTTAGTAGCCAGACTTCCTAAAAGAATAGTTTGTAGTCACTGTCCTTACTTTTCCCCCTCCCATTCTGTCCTAGATATTTGTCCACCTACCATCTGCTGCCTCCACTTTACCCAAACTGTTCTACAGTTACCCAAAACTTCCTAATTGCCAAATTCAATGAACAAGTTTAAGCTTATATGTAAATTAGAAGCTCTACAGTTTCTGATTTCCAGCAGCTCCTCCTGAAACCCTTTCTCTTTTGACTTCCGTGACACATCTCAGATTTACAAAACTGAACTAATTATTTTCCACTTGAGCTGTATTTTCATTCTTTTTTTCTTAATGAATGAGGTAACCACTCAACAAATTGCCCAAGCCAGAAACTACGAAGTCATCCTCAGTTCCTTCTTCTTCCATTTGACCCACAACAGATCAGCTGAAAAATCCTGCTGTTTAGTATCTCTTGAATTCACTACCTTAGTTTATAGCCTCATCAACTCTTAATTGTTAACATTGCTTCTGTAGTTGTTGTCTGAGCTCTGTCCAGTCTTGTTCAATCAGATCCATTATCTTGTTCTTGGTGGTGGTGGTGGTGGTGGTGTTGACACAGAGTTTCGCTCTTGCTGCCCAGGTTGAAGTGCAATGGTGTGATCTCAGCTCACTGCAACCGCACCCTCCTGGGTTCCATCAATTCACCCTCCTGAGTAGCTGGGACTACACGTATGTGCCACCACACTGTGCTAATTTTGTATTTTTAGTAGAGACAGGGTTTCACCATGTTTGTCAGGCTAGTCTCAAACTCCTGACCTCAAGCGATCCACCCACCTCAGCCTCCCAAAATGCTGGGATTACAGGCATGAGCCACTGCTCACAGCCCACCCAGATCCATTCATTATGTTGCTTCTAGAGTGAGCTTTTTAGAACACAAATTTGACCATATCTTTCTCCTATTTAAGTCAGCATTTTTTTTTTCAAGAAAAAACAGTTCAAACTCTTTAGCCTGCTTACACAAGGCCTTTATAGTCTGACCCTTCTTTCCAAGCTTTCATCAAACTATACTGCAAGTTGCATTTTATGTGAATTGAATTAGGCAAAAATATAAAAATTATAGTTTATGTGGGCAAAATGGAAATAATGTTAACTCTTCCAAACAGTTTATCTAGAATGACATAATTTCCAAGCTGGTAGGTCAAATGAGTTATAAACTGTTAACACTATTGCCACATGCAAGTGTCTCTTATACCTGGTAGAATTATCTGCTTCCATGTCAGTATTATGTAAATTAGACTTTAAATAACTCAGAAGTTCTTCAGACATACAGGTTATTATTGTGCTATTTTTTCACATAATTTTAAATAATTTTATATATGATAATGTTATCCAAGTGCTAAGGGATGTATTGTTACTGTTGTGAAAAAAACAAAAAACAAAAAAACTCCAAATAAATATGTTGAAACAAAGGTTACATGCAAGAAAACAATATTTAAAAGGCCAAAGTACCACCATGACAGGCTGTGTGGAGACGGCGGGCTACTATGTACTCTAAGAATACCTCCTCTCATACCTTTACGTTTTTCCCAAAGAAAAGTTAACCTTGGCCAGGCACAGTGGCTCACGCCTGTAATCCCAACACTTTGGGAGGCCAAGGCGGGGAGATCGCCTGAGGTCAGGAGTTCGAGACCAGCCTGACCAATATAGAGGAACACCCCCCTTATTACTGAAAAAATACAAAATTAGTCTGGGCGCGGTGACTCACCCCTGTAATCCCAGCACTTTGGGAGGCCGAAGCAGGCAGATCACCTGAGGTCAGGAGTTCAAGACCAGCCATGGAGAAACCCCGTCTCTACTAAAAATACAAAATTAGTTGGTTGTGGTGGCGCATGACTGTAATCCCAGCTACTCAGGAGGCTAAGGCAGGAGAATCACTTGAACCCGGGAGGCGGAGGTTGCAGTGAGCTGAGATTACACCATTGCACTCCAGCCTGGGCAACAAGAGTGAAAATGTCTCAAAAAAAAAAAAAAGAAAAAGAACAGAAAAGTTAATCTTGAACTATGTGAGATCTTTAGACATGCATTCTTTCTGTAAAATGTGACTGCATTTGCCTTATTTATGGTAAAAATGTTGAGGCCTCAAACAACCCACGTTCTCTCAGTCTCCCTGCTGCCTAGCCTTTGTTCACATTGCTGCTTCTTGGTGGAAGCTCTTCCCCTGGCCTTGAAAATGCCTGCTTCTCTTTCAAGGCAGCACAGTCATCACTTCTGTGGTAACCTTCTCCAGCACTATCAAACAGAAAGAATCTTGTAAATTCAGCTCTTACAGCATTCATTATATTATTTTGTAACTCTTTATAGATTCTTCTCTCCCACTAGATTCTGAGTCACTGGAGGGTAGGAGCTAACTACCCTCATTCATGTGTGGTTTGGTCAGCTACTGGCCACATTCCTGATGCATAGTTGATGCTTAAGCCTTAACTGGTGAATCAGCTCAAATATTGTCCTTCTCTAAATCCACTCACTCACTGACTATGTACTGAAAATAGTAAACACCAGTAATTTAATCCAATTTCTGCCGATACTACTTGGTACATTTCAGGTGAATTACTTTAATAAATATGTGTGTATTACATAATATTAAAGTTTGTAGAGAAGATCATGCTAGTCATTATTTCACCAGCTGATAACTAATCAAAACATAGAGTCTCAGGTTAACAAATGTCTGCCTTCTCAGTTAATTCAGTCATTAACAAACACCTCCTGATGCTGATAACAGGGCTGTGTTCAGCAATGAAGCCATAAAGGTAAATAAAGAAAATGCCCTCATGGACCTCAAAGCCTAGTCATTATTGTTCTGATTTTTAATATTAAAGTTGGTTTGGGTTTTGGTAAAAAATGTTTAGACTTATCTCAGCGATCTTTTCATCCTTTGCTATATTATTTTTCTCTAAGAATCTTCCTTATCCCCTCCTTTAAAAAACTAGGTGATAATTCTAAATCATAAATTTAAATAATATAAATATTTTATAATATTTAATATTTATATTTAAATGTTTGATAAACATTTAAATTTTATAATATTTAAACGTTTATTTAAATGTATTCGTACATCAGTTTTTATTTTATTTAAATCGTTTGGCCAGGCATGGTGGCTCACGCCTATAATCCTAGAACTTTGGGAGGCCACGTCAGGCAAATCACTTGAACTCAGGAGTTCGAGACCAGCCTGGGCAACATGGTGAAACCCCATCTCTACCAAACGTGCTAAAACTTACTTGGGTGTGGTAGCACGCATCTGTAGTCCCAGCTACTTGGGAGGCTAAGATGAGAGAATTGCTCGAACCCAGGGGAGAGGAGTGGGGTGGATGTTGCAGTGAGCTGAGATCGCGCCACTGCACTCCAACCTGGGTGACAGAGTAAGACTCCATCTCAAAAAAACAAAAAAAAAAAAGTTACTTAAATAAGATAAATTTAATAACCATTCACATTTAGATGAGCATAAGGAACTAAACCTAGATAAAACTGTTAAATAAGGCCTGGGTACAGTGACACATGCCTGTAATCTCAAGCACTTTGGGGGGTCAAGGAGAGAGGATCGCTTGAGTCCACGAGTTAAAGACCAGCCTGGGCAACATAATGAGATCCCATCTCTATTAAAAAAGAAAATAAACCTGTTAAATAGCCACCAGCTCACAAGTATTTGGGGTCAGCTTAATTTGCATTAAGTTTTTTCAACTGAGTTTTAATTTCCTGTTTATTCTACCATATATGCTTGCTTTTAGATTATCTTAGAAAGAATTTGAGTCAGTTCTCTACCTATGAGCACAGTTTTATGGCTACTCCTCTATGTGTCATTGACAATTGTGACTCACTTACCTTCCTTAGAGCCCCAACCATAACTGCCTTCAGAAACCCAAGGCACTGCTGAATTCTAGTGTAGGGACTTCCTAATCATTTTTGTGGCATGGACTTTCATGGGAAATATGAAGACTGTGGACTCCTTCTCAGAACAATGTTTTTACAGACATAAAATTAAATGCTTAGCTGTATAAAGAAAACCTATTATATTAGAACAGAGTTATCAAAAATTTTTTACCTCCTTCAAGTTACGCTGTAAGGCTATAGTAACCAAAACAGCCTGGTACTGGTATAAAAACAGACACATATGTCAGTGGAACAGAATAGAGAACCCAGAAATAAAGCCGCATACTTAACAGCCAACTGATTTTTGGTAAAGCTGACAAGAACATACAATGGGAAAAGGACACCAGTTTCAATAAATGGTGCTGGGAAAATTGGATAGCTAGGTGCAGAAGGAACAAAACTGGACCCATGTCTCTCGCCATGTACAAAAATCAACTCAAGATGGATTAAAGACTTAAATGTAAGACCTGAAACTATCAAATAGAAAAAAAAAAAACCTAGGGAAAACTCTTCTGGACATTGGTCTAGATGAAGAATTCATGGCCAGGCCCTGAAAAGCACAGGCAATAAAAACAAAAATAGACATATGGGACTTAATTAAACTAGAGAGCCTTTATACAGCAAAAGAAATAATCAACGGAGTAAATAGACAACCTGCAGAATGGGAGAAAATACTTGCAAACTATACATCTGACAGGGGACTGATAGCTCAAATTTACAAGGAACTCAAACAGCTCAACAACAAAAAAACAAATAATCCTGTCATACAAGTGGCCAACAAGCATGTGAAAAAATGCTTGTCATCACTAATCATCATAGAAATGCAAATTGAAACCACAATGAGATACTATCTTACACCAATCAGAATGGCTGTTATTACAAAAAATAACATGTTGTTGAGGATGCAGAGAAAAGGGACCACTTATGCACTCTTGGCGGAATGTAAATTTTTAAAACCTCTCTAGAAAATAGTATGGAGATTTCTCAAATGACTGAAAATAGAACTACCCTTTGATCCAGCAATCCCACTACTGCATATCTACCCAGAGGGAATCATTATATCAAAAAGATACCTGCATTTGTATGTTTATTTACAGCACTATTCACAATAGCAAAGATATAGAATCAACCTAAGTGTTCATCAGCTAATGGTTGGATAAAGAAAATATGGTGTGTGTGTATGCATATATGCAGTGGAATATTATTCAGCCATAAGAAAGAATGAAATCATCTCTTTTGCAGCAACATGGATGGAACTGGAGGCCATTATCTTAAGTGAAACAACTCAGACACAGCAAGGCAAATACCTCATGTTCTCACTTATGGGTGGGAGCTAAGTAGTGTGGATCCATAGCCAGAGTATAGAATGATAAACAGTAGAGACTCAAAAGGTGGGGGAAGTGAGAGGGAGGTGGATGAGAAATTACTTATTGTATACAAAGTATGTTATTCCAGTGGTTGATACAGTAAAAGCCCTAACTTCACCACTATTCTATATGTCCATGAAACAAAATTATACTTGTACCCCATAAATTTATACAAGTAAAATAAAAATACAAAAAAACTTGATATGTAAACTTGTCATAATAAGTACAAAGCTGAAAGTAACATGTCTGATAACATGGTTTTAACATTTACTTCTCTGTCAAACACTTCAGTTCACTGAAAGAAAACAGCTTATGATACATCTTTAAGAAAGCATGTTTACATTTGCCTTTTAAACTGGATATGAAACTCATTTAATAAAAAACAATGCAGAAAAGAAAAAATAAATTGTAAATTTAAATATTAATGTTTAATAAGATTTTATTTTATTTAAACTTATTAAATAAAATAAATTTAATAACCATCCACATTTGGATGTGTATAAGGAACTAAATCTAGACAAAACTGTTATATAACACCAACTAACAAGTATTTTGGGATTAGCTTAATTCAGATTAATTTTTTTTAAACTGAGTTTTAAATTCCTGCTTACTCTACCATACGTGCTGGGCCTCATATTATGCTAGAAAAATTTTGAGCACAGATTTATGAATACTCTCCTGCATACCATTTAATTTAAACAAATTTCGATGCAGCATATATGTGCCTTTTTACCAACATATTAAATAATAAGATCTACTATGAGAACTAAACTTTTGTAATTTCAAAGTAGTAATGAGTTTAAACCATTTTCAAGATCTCTGCAATAATTGTAGCACAATAGAAAATAGGTATTTCTATTAATGACAGAGTCACACGTACTACTAATAATACTGTGGTTTGTTTCCTGCAACTAATCATGGAAGGAATGCTAAATTTCAGAAGTTGGTGAAAATACATGTGTATTTTTTCCCCATCCAAGTTCACAGATTTCTCACGCTGAGAACTCCTATTCCATAACAAAATTCTGGAAACCTGCACGCCATATTGAAAGAGGGGCAGAAAGGAAGAACAAATAGGATTTAAAATTTTTTCAAATCCTGTATCTCTTGATTTTACAGCAAGATTGTGTTTATGTATTACTTGTGTTAAAAAAACATAGTATAATCTAGACTCCAGATCAAAAACCACTGCTGCTCAGGGAGAAAGGGCCATCAAATGCCAGAGCCCTGCAGCCTTCTCCCACCCTGCCTGTACCCTCAGATGGAAGCACTTTTTTAATCATTGTTTCACCTTTAGCACTTTGACAATGAAGTCACAAACCTTCAGCCTCTCACCCGTAGGAACCCACTGTTGTAAGAGAAGGATGAAGCCAGTCCTTCCTAAAGGGCAGGATTAGATGTGTTTCTGGCATCCTCAGATGAAGCTATATTTATATTGAATAATATATTTATATTTCTCAAGGAATACTAGAATAATGATTCAGTTCAGTAGTGGGCCATTTATCTACCCTATATAATATTGTTTAATGAGAAAATGCTTTCTGTATTCCAAATATCTGATGATTTGTAAGAGAACATTTAAACATAGGTATTCATACGCTGAAACTTCTGGCATTTATTAAATGTCAAGATTGTTCATCAGTATACTAGGTGATTAACTGACCACTGAACTTGAAGGTAGTATAAAGTAGTAGTAAAATGTACAATCATTGTCTCTTAACAGATGCTCTTTGCTTTCATTAGGAATAAAGATGGCTGCTGAACCAGCAGAAGACAATTGCATCAATTTTGTGGCAATGAAATTTATTGACAGTACGCTTTACTTTATAGGTAAGGCTAATGCCATAGAACAAATACCAAGTTCAGATAAATCTATTTAACTAGAAAAGATGTTGTGAGGTGAACTGTTAAGTGATTCTTTTTGTCACCAAATTTTATTGTAATATTAATGGCTCTTAAAAAAATAGTGGACCTCTAGAAATTAACCATAACATGTCCAAGGTCTCAGCACTTTGTCACACCACATGTCCTGGCACTTTAATTAGCAGTAGCTCACTCTCCAGGTGGCAGTAAGTGCACATCATGAAAATCCCAGTTTTCATGGGAAAATCCCAGTACAAAACTGGGTGCATGCAGGAAATACAATTTCCCAAAGCAAATTGGCAAATTATGTAAGAGATTCTCTAAATTTAGAGTTCTATGAGTTACACCATTTTATGTAAATATGTTTGACAAGTAAAAATTGATTCATTTTTTTTTTCCTGTTGCCCAGGCTGGAGTGCAGTAGCCTGATCTCTGCTCACTGCAACCTCCACCTCCTGAGTTCAAGCGATTCTCCTGCCTCAGCCTTCTGAGTAGCTGGGACTACAGGTGCATCCCACCACACCTGGCTAATTTTTTGCATTGTTAATAGAGACAGCATTTTGCCATGTTGGCCAGGCTGGTCTTGAACTCCTGACCTCAGATGATCCTCCTGCCTCGGCCTCCCAAAGTGCTGGGATTATAGGCATGAACCACCACACATGGCCTAAAAATTGCTTCTTATGATTAATCTTCTGTGAACAATACGGCTTCATTTGAAAGTTTGCCTTCATTTGAAACCTTCATTTAAAAGCTTGGACAACAAAGTGAGACCCCATCTCTACAAAAAATTGAAAAAAATTACCTGTGGACACCGCCTACCTTCTTCAGAGGCTGAAGCAGGAAAATCACTTGAGCCTAGGAATTCGAGCCTGCACTGAGCTATGATCCCATCCCTACACTCCAGCCTGCATGACAGTAGACCCTGTCAAAAAAAAAAAAACCTTCAGAAAAAATTCTTAGGTGACTTTTCTTAGATGACTTTCCATTTAAGCAATACATTCAAAAGTAAAATCTCTCATTTTATAAAATTTATTTTTAGTTACATATTGAAATTTTTAAACCCTGGGTTTAAGTTTTATGTCTAAATTACCTGAGAACACACTAAGTCTAATAAGCTTCATTTTATGGGCCTTTTGGATGATTATATAATATTCTGATGAAAGCCAAGACAGACCGTTACTATAAAAATAAGAGTTTGAGAAAGAGGAGTAACAAAAGTAAAAACTAGAATGAGATGAAATTCTGAGTTGAAATACAAAATTTTACATATTCTGTTTCTCTTTTTTTCCCCCTCTTAGCTGAAGATGATGGTAAAGTATAAATGAATTTATTTTTCTTTGCAAACTAAGTATCTGCTTGAGACACATCTATATCAACATTGTCAGCTGAGGAAAAAAATGGTTCACGTGATAGCCATCTATTTGGAAAGCCCATCTACCCTCAAAGGAATGTGGACTCAGTAGCACAGCTTTGGAATGAAGATGGTCATAAGAGATACAAAGAAGAACCTCTAGCAAAAGATGCTTCTCTACGCCTTAAAACATTCTCCAGCTCTTAGAACGTACAAAATAGACTTTGCCTGTTTCATAGGTCCTAAGATTAGCAGGGAGTCATGGATTCTGTTGCCGGTGGGGAGGCATTGCATAGGAAAAGGGGATTGAAGCATTAGAATTGTCCAAAATCAATAACACCTCATCTCAGAAATGCTTTGGGAAGAAGCCTGCGATGCTCCTGGATTGATGGCGACGGGAGGGCAGAAAATTCTGGAAGTAGAGGAGATAGGAATGGGTGGGGCAAGAAGACCACATTCAAAGGCCAAGATCTGAAAGAAACCATGGCATTTATGATGAATTCATGGTAATTCAGCATGGAAGTAGAGTAGGAGTAGGAGAATAATGAGAGAAGCTAGAGTGATAAACAGGGTGTAAAGCAAGACATTCTCTTGCTCCAAGATATGAAATTTGGACTTTATCTTGGAGATACTAGGGTTAATTAAGCACAATATGTATTAGCTAGGGTAAAGATTAGTTTGTTGTAACAAAGACATCCAAAGACACAGTAGCTGAATAAGACAGATAATTTTTTCTCAAAGTCTAAGTAGGCAGCTCTGAAGTAGTATGGCTGGAAGCAACCTGATGATATTGGGACCCCAACTTTCTTCAGTCTTGTTACCCATCATCCCTCAGTTGTTTATCTCATACACATAGTTGAAAATCATCATACTTCCTGGGTTCATATCCCAGTTATCAAGAAAGGGTCAAGATAAGAGAAGTCAGGCTCATTCCTTTCAAAGACTCTAATTGGAAGTTATATACATCAATTCCCCTCATATTCCATTGACTAGAATCTAATCACATGACCACACCAAGTGCAAGGAAATCTGGAAAATATAATCTTTATTCCAGGTAGCCATATGACTCTTTACAATTCAGAAATAATATATTTTTTAAAATATCATTCTGGCTTTGGTATAAAGAATTAATGGTGTGGGGTGAGGAGGACAAAATTAAAGGTTGAGAGGCTATTTTAGTTCTTACAAGAAATGATGGTGTCATAAATTAAGGTAGACATAATGGAGTGCTGATGAGGAGCTGTGAATGGATTTTAGAAACACTTGAGAGAATCAGTAGGACATGATTTAAGGTTAGATTTGGAAAGGAGAAGAAAGTAGAAAAGATGATGCCTACATTTTTCACTTGGGCAATTTGTACCATTCAATGAAATAGGAAACACAGGAGGAAGAGCAGGTTTTGGTGTATACAAAGAGGAGGATGGATGACACATTTAGTTTTGGATCTGAGATATCTGTGGAACATCCTAGTGGAGATGTCCAATAAACTCTTCTACATGTGGTTCTGAGCTCAGGACAAAGATTTGGGCTGGAGATAGAGATATTGAAGGCTTATGCATAGAAATGGCATCTGAATCTATAGAAATAAAAAGACAAATCAGAGGAAATGTGTAGAGTGAGAGAGTAAAAGCCAAGTACTAAACTGAGAGGAATACCTACATTTAAAGGATGCAGTAGAAAGAGAAGCTAATAAAGAACAGAGAGCAGACTAACCAAAAAGGAAGAAGAAGAACCAAGAGAATTCCACTGACTCCCAGGAGAGCATTTTAAGATTGAGGGGATAGGAGTTGTGTTGAATTTTGCAGCCTTGAGAATCAAGGGCCAGAACACAGCTTTTAAATTCAGCAACAAGGAGTTTGGTGATCTCAGTGAAAGCAGCTTGATGGCGAAATGGAGGCAGAGGCAGATTGCAATGAGTGAAACAGTGAATGGAAAGTGAAGAAAGGATACAGACAATTCTTGCTAAAAGCTTGGCTGTTAAAAGGAGGAGAGAAACAAGACTAGCTGCAAAGTGAGATTGGGTTGATGGAGCAGTTTTAAATCTCAAAATAAAGAGCTTTGTGCTTTTTTGATTATGAAAATAATGTGTTCATTTTATAACTAATTCAGCCAATGAAAAAAGATAATAGGCTGGGCACGGTGGCTCAAGCCTGTAATCCCAGCACTTTGGGAGGCCGAGACGGGCGGATCACGAGGTCAGGAGATCGAGACCATCCTGGCTAACACGGTGAAACCCTGTCTCTATTAAAAAAAGTACAAAAAACTAGCTGGGCGTGGTGGCGGGCGCCTGTAGTCCCAGCTACTGGGGAGGCTGAGGCAGGAGAATGGCGTAAACCTGGGAGGCGGAGTTTGCAGTGAGCTGAGATCCGGCCACTGCACTCCAGCCTGGGCAACAGAGCGAGACTCCGCCTCAGGAAAAAAAAAAAGAAAAAAGATAATAATATGAAAGATAAAAATATAAAAACCACCCAGAAATAATCATAGCTACCATTTTGATGCAATATTTCAATATTTCTACACTTCTTTCTATATATATATATATGGAAGAAATGCTTATATTTTTATTAAAAGGGATTGTACTATACCTAAGCTGCTTTTTCTAGTTAGTGATATATATGGACATCTCTCCATGGCAACGAGTAATTGCAGTTATATTAAGTTCATGATATTTCACAATAAGGGCATATCTTTGCCCTTTTTATTTAATCAATTCCTAATTGGTGAATGTTTGTTTCTAGTTTATTTTTATTAACAATGTTCCCATAAGCATTCCTGTACAAAAATGTTCACACATTTGTGTGACTTTTTCTTTAGGATAAAACCCAGGAGGTAGAATTGCTGGGTTAATAGAAGAGAAAGGATGATTGGCAAATCAAAGCTTCAGTAGAGGGTACATGCCGAGCACAAATGGGATCAACCTTAGATACCAGCAATGGCACCCTCGCATTTCCCCTTGGGACAAGAGAGAGAGGAAATAACTGGTACTGCCAGAGTTAAATTTGTATGTGGAGTAGCAGGAAATCATTTGCTGAAAATGAAAACAGAGATGATGGTGTAGAGGTCCTGAAGAGAGCAAACAAAATTTGAAATTGCGGCTATCAACTATGGAAGAGAGTGCTGAACTGGAAAACAAAAGAAGTATTGGCAATTGATATGCTTGTAACAGCACCGATTCGAACACTTGTGCCATTGTTCACCAGCAGCACTCAGCAGCCAAGTTTGGAGTTTTGTAGCAGGAAGACAAATAAATTAGGGATTTAATATCCTGGCAAAATGGTAGACAAAATGAACTCTGAGGTCCAGCTGCACAGGGAAGAAAGGGAAGACAGGAAGAGGTTAGAGAGGAAATACAAGAGTCAGAAGACTGGAAGATGTTGTGAAACTTAAGAACACATAGAGTTGGAGTAAAAGTGTAAGAAAACTAAAAGGGTAAGAGACTGGTCAGAAAGTAGGATATTTGAAGTTAACACTTCAGTGGCAGAGTAGTTCTGAATGGTAACAAGAAATTGAGTGTGCCTTTGAGAGTAGGTTAAAAAACAATAGGCAACTTTATTGTAGCTACTTCTGGAACAGAAGATTGTCATTAATAGTTTTAGAAAACTAAAATATATAGCATACTTATTTGTCAATTAACAAAGAAAGTTTGTGTTTTTTAATGAGATTTCATGTTTGTTGTAGAAAACCTGGAATCAGATTACTTTCGCAAGCTTGAATCTAAATTATCAATCATAAGAAATTTGAATGACCAAGTTCTCTTCATTGACCAAGGAAATCGGCCCCTATTTGAAGATATGACTGATTCTGACTGTAGAGGTATTTTTTTTAATTCGCAAAGGTAGAAATGACTAGCTACTTCGTCCCATTCTGTTTTACTGTTTACATTTTTCCGTGCTAGTCCCAATCCTTAGATGAAAAGTCACAGGAGTAACAATAATTTCACTTACAAGAAACTTTATGAGGCATCCATGTTTTTTAGTTGGGGTAAAAAAATGGATACAATAAGACATTGCTAGGGGTCATGCCTCTCTGAGCCTGCCTTTGAATCACCAATCCCTTTATTGTGATTGTACTCACTGTTTAAAACCTCTATAGTTGGATGCTTAATCCCTGCTTGTTACAGCTGAAAATGCTGATAGTTTTAAAAATATTAAAGATAAATACACACGCATTTCAAATGAGTCTGTCTTCCCCCAGAAATTTAGAGTACAATAGAAAAGGATTAAGTTGCCAGGTGTGGTGGCATCTATCTGTAATCCTAGCTACCTGGGAGGCTCATGCAGGAGGATTGCTTGAGGCCAGGACTTTGAGACTGTTGTACACGATGATCGTGCCTGTGAATAGCCACTGCGCTCTTGCCTGGGTGATATAGAGACCTTGTCTGTAAAATAAAAAATAAAATAAAATAAACTTAAAAAAAAAAAAGAAAATGATCAAGTCTACTGTGCCTTCCAAAATATGAATTCCAAATACCAAAGTTAGGCTAAGTTGAAGCAGTGAATGTGTGTTCTTTAAAAATACTGAATACTTACCTTAACATATATTTTAAATATTTTATTTAGCATTTACAAGTTAAAAACAATCTTTTAGAATTCATATCTTTAAAATACTCAAAAAAGTTGCAGCATGTATGTTGTAACACACATTAAACTGTGGGCTTGTTTGTTTGTTTGAGACACAGTTTCACTCTGTCACCCAGGCTTAAGTACACTGCAGTGGTGCAATCTCGGCTCACTACAACCTGTGCTTCCAGGTTCAATCAGTTCTCATGCCTCAGCCTCCCAGCCTCAGTAGCTGGGACTACAGGCATGCACCACGTACACCCAGCTAATTTTTGTATTTTTAGTAGAGTTGGGGTTTCACCATGTTGGCCAGGCTGGTCTCAAACCCCTGACCTCAAGTGATCTGCCTGCCTCAGCCTCCCAAACAAACAGACAACCCCACAGTTTAATATGTGTTACAACGCACATGCTGCAACTCTTTTGAGTATTTTAATGATAGGGATTCTAAAAGGTTGTTTTTAACTTTTCAATGCTGGGATTACAGGTACGAGCCACTGTGCCAGGCCTGAACTGTGTTTTAAAAAATGTCTGACCAGCTGTACGTAGTCTCCTGCAGACTGGCCAAGTCTCAAAGTGGGAACAGGTGTATTAAGGACTATCCTTTGGTTAAATTTCCACAAATGTTCCTGTGCAAAAATTCTTCTAACTAGAGTTCTCATTTATCGTATTTATTTCAGATAATGCACCCCGGACCATATTTATTATAAATATGTATAAAGATAGCCAGCCTAGAGGTATGGCTGTAGCCATCTCTGTGAAATGTGAGAAAATTTCAACTCTCTCCTGTGAGAACAGAATTGTTTCCTTTAAGGTAAGACTGAGCCTTACTTTGTTTTCAATCATGTTAATATAATTAATATAATTAGAAATATAACATTATTTCTAATGTTAATATAAATAATATAATTAGAAAACTCAAATATCCTCAGACCAACCTTTTGCCTAGAACAGAAATAACAAGAAGCAGAGAACCATTAAAATGAATACTTACTAAAAAGTATCAAACTCTTTACCTATCGTGATAACGATGGTTTTTCTGAGCCTGTCACAGGGAGGAGGAGATACAATACTTGCTTTATGACCTGCATCTCCTGAATAATCAGTCTTTATACAAATAATAATATAGAACACATATGTGAGTTATACATTTAAGAATAACATGTGACTTTCCAGAATGAGTTCTGCTATGAAGAATGAAGCTAATTATCCTTCTATATTTCTACTCCTTTGGAAATCATAATACTATTTTAATCTGTAGTTGTTTTGTTCCTGATCCTTAGTCTAAGTCTCAAACACAAGCTTCAGCTTCCAGTTGATGTATGTTATTTTTAATGTTAATCTAATTGAATAAAATTTATGAGATCAGCTGTAAAAGCAATGCTATAATAATCTGAAAGCCAGGTATAAAGTATTTCTGGCCTCTACTTTTTCTCTATTATTCTCTATTATTTTTCTCTATTTCCTCCATTATTGTTAGATAAACCACAATTAACTATAGCTACAGACTGAGCTAGAAAAATTTCCTCCCAGTAAGAGTAGCCAGGGATGCTTAGAAATTGGCAATGCTTCAGAGGAGAATTCCATGTCATGAAGACTCTTTTTGAGTGGAGATTTGCCAGTAAATAACTGCTTTCATGCCCACCCAGTCCCCACTAAAAGACAGTTAGGATATGACCTTAGTGAAGGTACCAAGGGGCAATTCAGGAGGGAGAAAAAAGCCACTCCAAAATATAATCCAAGTAAGAACAGTGCATATGCAACAGATACAGCACCCAGACAAATCCCTCAGCTATCTCCTTCCAACCAGAGTGCCACCCCTTCAGGTGACAATTTGGAGTCCCCATTCTAGACCTGATAGGCAGGCAGCTTAGTTATCAAAATGGCATAAGACGCCTGGGATGGAAGGGTAGGGTGCAAGGGGTTAAGCATGCTGTTACTGAGCAACATAATTAGAAGGGAAGGAGATGGCCAAGCTCAAACTATGTGGGATAGAGGAAAACTCAGCTGCAGGGGCAGATTCAGAAACTGGGATAAGTGCGAACCTATAGGTGGATTCTTGTTGGGGGAGACTGGTGACAAGGTTAAGAAGATGGAAATAATGCTTGGCACTTAGTAGGAACTGGGCAAATCCATATTTGGGGAAGCCTGAAGCTTATACAATTTTGATGGTCCTTTTAAAGAAAAAGAACGTGGCTGGGCACGGTGGCTCATGCCTGTAATCCCAGAACTTTGGGAGGCTGAGGTGGGCAGATCACCTGAATTCAGGAGTTCAAGACCAGCCTGACCAACATGGAGAAACCCCATCTCTACTAAAAACACAAAATTAGCTGGGCGTGGTGGCGCATGCCTGTAATTCCAGCTGCTCGGGAGGCTGAGGCAGGAGACTCTTTTGAACCTGGGAGGCATAGGTTGCAGTGAGCCGAGATCGTGCCATTGCACTCCAGTCTGGGCAACAAAAGCGAAACTCGGTCTCAAAAAAAAAAAAGAATGTAAAATTACCAAAGGCGTAAGCTTAAATTTAATTCAACTTTTAAAAAGGGTGGGTGAGGGGTGGCTTGAAGAGATCTGTGCAAATGAGGGAATCTGACATTGAAGCTTCATCAGCATCATAGCAAATGTGCTTCTGGAAGGAACTCAGTAAATATTGGAGGGAGGGAGAGAGCGAGGGGTGGACTAGGACCAGTTTTAGCCCTTGTCTTTAATCCCTTTTCCTGCCACTAGTAAGGATCTTAGCAGTGGTTATAAAAGTGGCCTAGGTTCTAGATAATAAGATACAACAGGCCAGGCACAGTGGCTCATGCCTATAATCCTAGCACTTTGGGAGGGCAAGGCGAATGTCTCACTTGAGATCAGGAGTTCAAGACCAGCCTGGCCAACATGATGATACCTCGTCTCCACTAAAAAAAAAAAAAAAAAAATCAGCCAGGCATGGTGGCACGTACCTGTAATCCCAGCTACTCGTGAGCCTGAGGCAGGAGAATCGCTTGAACTCAGGAGGCGTAGGCTGCAGTGAGCCGAGATCGTACCACTGCACTCCAGCCTGGGCGACAGAATGAGACTTCGTCTCAAAAAAAAGAAAAAGATAAAAAGACACAACTGGCTGCCCTAATGTGCTCACCTTTCACTGTTGATTACTAGCTATAAAGTCCTATAAAGTTCTCTGGTCAAGAACCTTGACAACACAAAGAGGGATTTGCTTTGAGAGGTTACTGTCAGTGTCTGTTTCATATATATACATATATATGTATATATGTATCTATATCCAGGCTTGGCCAGGGTTCCCTCAGACTTTCCAGTGCACTTGGGAGATCTTAGGTCAATATCAACTTTCCCTGGATTCAGATTCAACCCCTTCTGAAGTAAAAAAAAAAAAAAAAATCCTTTGCCCCTTGGAGCACTCAAGTTTCACCAGGTAGGGCTTTCCAAGTTGGGGGTTCTCCAAGGTCATTGGGATTGCGTTCACATCCATTTGCTATGTGCCTTCCCTATGATGGCTGGGAGTGGTCAACATCAAAACTAGGAAAGCTTCTGCCCAAGGATGTCCTTACCTGTATTCTGAAATGTGCAATAACTGTGATTAAAGAGATCGCCTGTTCTACCTACCCACACTCTCACTTCTCAGTTTCAACTGTAACTTTCTTTTTTATTTTATTTATTTTATTTTATTTTATTTATTTATTTATCTTTTGAGACAGAATCTCGCTCTGTCGCCCAGGCTAGAGTGCAGTGGCACGATCTCGGCTCACTGCAAGCTCTGCCTCCTGGGTTCACGCCATTCTCCCACCTCAGCCTCCCGAGTATCTGGGACTACAGGCACCCACCACCACGCCCAGCTAATTTTTTGTATTTTTCGTAGAGACAGGGTTTCACTGTGTTAGCCAGGATGGTCTCGATCTCCTGACCTCGTGATCCACCCGTCTTGGTCTCCCAAAGTGCTGAGATTACAGGCGTGAGCCACCGCGCCTGGCTCAACTGTAACTTTCTATACTGGTTCATCTTCCTCTGTAATGTTACTAGAGCTTTTGAAGTTTTGGCTATGGATTATTTCTCACTTATGCATTAGATTTCAGATTAGTTCCAAATTGATGCCCACAGCTTAGGGTCTCTTCCTAAATTGTGGTATATTGTAGACAGCTGCAGAAGTGGGTGCCAATAGGGAAACTAGTTTATACTTTCATCAACTTAGGACCCACACTTGTTGGTGAAGAACAAAGGTCAAGAGTTATGACTATCGATTCCACAACTGATTGAGAAGTTGGAGGTAACTCCCCAGCCTCCACCGCCCAGAGTCTTTCAGGCATCTTAGGAGGATGAAGAAATGCTATTTTAATTCTGGAGGTTTCTCTATCAGTGCTTGGGATCATGGGAATCTGTGCTGCCATGAGGCCAAAATTAAATCCAAAACATCTACTGGTTCCAGGATTAACATGGAAGAAACATAGGTGGTGCCCACATGTTCTGATCCATCCTGCAAAATAGACATGCTGCACTAACAGGAAAAGTGCAGGCAGCACTACCAGTTGGATAACCTGCAAGATTATAGTTTCAAGTAATCTAACCATTTCTCACAGGACCTATTCTGTAACTGAAACATACAGGAATCTGCATTTGGCCTTCTAGGGCAGGGCCCAGCCAAGTAGACCATATTCAGGACAGAAATTCAAGACTACCATGGAACTGGAGTACTTGGCAGGGAGACAGAGTCAAGGACTGCCAACTGAGCCAATACAGCAGGTTTATACAGGAACCCAGGGCCTAGCCCTACAACAAGTATTGGGTCTATTCACCATCAGTTTTAATTTCAGGCTCCACTGAAAGAGTAAGCTAAGATTCCTGGCACTTCCTGTCTCTCTCACAGTTGGCTCAGAAATGAGAACTGGCCAGGCTAGGCATGGTGGCTTACACCTGGAATCCCAGCACTTTGGGAGGCCGAAGTGGGAGGATCACTTGAGGCCAGGAGTTCAAGACCAGCCTAGGCAACAAAGTGAGGTACCCCCGACCCCTTCGCTACAAAAATAAATTTTAAAAATGAGCCAAATGTGGTGGCACGTACTTACAGTCCCAGCTACTCAGGAGGCTGAGGCAGGGGGATTGCTTGAGCCCAGGAGTTCAAGGCTGCAGTGAGCTATGATTTCACCACTGCACTTCAGGCTGGGCAACAGAGCGAGACCCTGTCTCAAAGCAAAAATAAAAGGAAACTAGAACTAGCCTAAATTTATGGGAGAAGATCATCAATGTCTTTAGTTGTGAATGGTTATAGAGGACAGGAACTGACATTAGCCCAAAAAGCTTCTGGTCTTTGCTGGAACTCTACTTCATCTTGAGCAAATGTGGACACCACTCAATGGGAGAGGAGAGAAGTAAGCTGTTTGATGGACAGAGGAAAACTAGAGTCCTGGACCTGAATATGCATCCCATGACAGGGAGAATAGGAGATTCGGAGTTAAGAAGGAGAGGAGGTCAGTATTGCTGTTCAGAGATTTTTTTATGTAACTCTTGAGAAGCAAAACTACTTTTGTTCTGTTCAGTAACATACTTCAAAACAAACTTCATATATTCAAATTGTTCATGTCCTGAAATAATTAGGTAATGTTTTTTTCTCTGTAGGAAATGAATCCTCCTGATAACATCAAGGATGCGAAAAGTGACATCATATTCTTTCAGAGAAGTGTCCCAGGACATGATAATAAGATGCAATTTGAATCTTCATCATACGAAGGATACTTTCTAGCTTGTGAAAAAGAGAGAGACCTTTATAAACTAATTTTGAAAAAAAAGGATGAATTAGGGGATAGATCTATAATGTTCACTGTTCAAAACGAAGACTAGCTATTAAAATTTCATGCTGGGCATGGTGGCTCACGCCTGTAATCCCAGCCTCAGAGGTCAGGAGTTCAAGACCAGCCTGACCAACATGGTGAAACTTCGTCTCTACTAAAAATACAAAAAATTAGCTGGGTGTGGTAACCCATGCCCACAATCCCAGCTACTCGAGAGGCTAAGGCAGGAGAATCACTTGAACCCGGGAGGCAGAGGTTGTGGTGAGCCATGAATGCGCCATTGCACTCCAGCCTGGGCAACAAGAGCAAAACTCCATCTAAATATATACATACATACATACATACATACATACAAATTTCGTAATGTAAACTGTCTGAATTTTTATGTTTAGAAAGATTATGAGATTCTTAGTCTGTAATTGTAATGGTGAAACAAAATAAATACTGGTCTTGAAAAACATCATTAAGAAATGAATGAACTTTCACAAAAGCTAACAGACTTTCCCTTATTTAAGTCAATAAAATATTTGCATGTTTAAAAACTTCATAGTTTGAAAACATTCTACATTGTTAATTGGCATATTAATTATACTTAATATAATTATTTTTGAAGCTTTTGGGTTATTAGTCCTAATGACAAAAGATATTGATATTTGAACTTTCTTTTTTTTTTTTTTTTTTTTGAGATGGAGTCTCGCTCTGTCGCCCAGGCTGGAGTGCAGTGGCCGGATCTCAGCTCACTGCAAGCTCCGCCCCCCGAGTTCACACCATTCTCCTGCCTCAGCCTCCCCAGTAGCTGGGACTACAGGCGCCCGCCACTTCGCCCGGCTAGTTTTTTATATTTTTTAGTAGAGACGGGGTGTTAGCCAGGATGGTCTTGATCTCCTGACCTCATGATCCGCCCGTCTCGGCCTCCCGAAGTGCTGGGATTACAGGCTTGAGCCACCGCGCCTGGCCTGAACTTTCTAATTTTTAAGAATATCATTAAAACCATCAAGATTTTTATAAGGAGGCCACTTCACTTAACGAATTTCTGAATTTCTTCCAAAGTCAGTATATTTTTAAAATTCAATTTGATCCTGAATCCAGCAACATATAAAAGGGATTATATACTCTGGCCAACTGACATCCCAGGAATGCACAGATGGTTTAATATCCTAAAATCAATTAACATAACATACTATATTAATAAAGTATCAAAACCATATTCTCATCTTCTTTCACAATTCCTTGGTTACACTATCATCTCAATAAATGCAGAAAAAGCATTTGACAAAATCCAATTCATAATAAAAATTCTCAAACTTGAAAGAGAACATGATAAAGGCATCTATGAAAGACCTACAGCTAATATCATACTTAATGATGAAAAACTGAATTATTTTATCCTAAGATCGGGAATAATGCAAGCATGTCAGCTCTTGCAACTTCTGTTCAACATCGTACTGGATGTACTAGCCAGGGCAACCATACAAGAAGTAAAAATAAAAGGCATCCAGATTAGAAAGGAAGTCTTTATTTGCAGATAACATGGTTCTTTATGCAGAAAACCCTCAGGAATATACACACATGTTAGAACTAATAAGTTCAGCAAGGTTGCAGGTTGCAATATCAATATGCAAAAATACATGGAAGGCTGGGCTCAGTGGAGATGACCCATAACTTTTGTCTCAGCTACTTGGGAGGCTGAGGTAGGAGGATCACTTGAGGTCAGGAGTTTGAGGCTATAGTGCAATGTGGTCTTGCCTGTGAATAACCACTGCACTGGAGCCTGGGCAACAAAGTGAGACCCCATCTCAAAAAAAAAAGGTATATGGTATTTCTGTATATGAGCAATGAACAATATGAAAACAAGAAAATTCCATTCACAATGGTATTAAAAAGAATAAAATACAAATAAATTTAGCAAAAGAATTATAAAACTTGTACATTGAAAATTTCAAAGCATTCTGGGGGAAATTAAAGATGATCTAAATAATTGGAGAGACATTCCATGATCATTGGAAAATTCATTCAATATTGTTAAGATAACAATTCTCCCCAAATTGATGCATGCATTAAACTTAGTCTTCATCAAAATTCCAGCAGGGTTTTTGCAGAAATTGACAAGCTGTACCCAAAGTGTATATGGAATTGAAAAGACCCAGAATAGCAAATAATTTTTTAAAAACAAAGTTGGAAAACTTTTACTTCCTAATTTTAAAACTTACTATAAAGCTAAAGTTATCAAGACCATTTAGTACTAATACAAGATATAAATATATAGATCAAAGGAACAGATTTGAGAGTCCAGAAATAAACTCTAATATTTATGGTTAATTGATTTTTGACAAAGGTGCCAAGTCAGTTTGATAGAGAAAATAAGGCCAGGCACGGTGGCTTACCCCTGTAATCCCCAGCACTTTGGGAGGCTGAGGCAGGTGGATCACTTGAGTTCAGGAGTTCAAGACCAGCCAGGCCAACATGGTGAAACCCCGTCTCTACTAAAAATACAAACATTAGCCAGGTGTAGTGGCATGCGCCTGTAATCCCAGCTACTCAGGAGGCTGGGGCAGGAGAATCTCTTAAACCTGGGAGGTGGAGGTTGCAGTGAGCCAAGATCATGCCACTGCACTTCAGCCTGGTCAACAGAGCAAAACTCTGTGTCATACATAGAGAAAATAGTATCTTTTCAACAAATGATAATGGGACAATTGGATCTCCACATACAAAAAAAAAGATTAACTTAGACCCTTACCTTACACCTTATACAAAACTTCATTCAAAATGAACCAGAGACATTAATGTAAGAGCTGAAGCTATAAAAATTTAGAATAAAGCATATGAGAAAATGGTAAAACCTTGGGTTCAGCAAAGGCTTTTTAGATATGACCCAAGAAGCATGATCCATAAAAGAAAAATAATTAACAAATTTGACTTAACCAAAATTCATTATTTTGGGGTTGAGGAGGAACTGGGTGAAGGATACGTGGGACATCTCTCTACCATTCTTGCAATTTCCTGTGAACCCTTGATTATTTCCAAATAAAAAGGTATTCTTTTCTTTCTTTAGAGAGAGGACCTTACTCTGTTACCCAACCTGGAGTGCAGTGGTGTGATTATAGCTCACTGCAGCCTTGAACTCCTGGGTTCAAGTGATCCTTCTGCCTCAGCCTCCCAAGTAGCTGAGACTAAAGGCACATGCCACCATAATTGGCCAATTTTTTTTGAATTGTAGAGAAGGGGGTCTTGCTATGTTGCACAGAGTGGAAAATAAAATGTATTTTAAGAAATAACATTTGCACTCAAAAGACACCATTAAGGTAATGAAAAGCAGCCAGGCAAGGTGGCTCATGCCTGTAATCCCAGCACTTTGGGAGGCCAAGGGGGGCGGATCATTTGAAGTCAGGAGCTGGAAAGGCTGAAGCAATCAGCATAAATGATCGGATCGATCAGGATGGAGGATCAGATCAGATCATTTCTTTGTTGCTTGCCCGCCTTGTACTGCCTTGCCAGGCAGGCGAACACTTGCTGCCGCAGGCGGGCGTGGAGAAAAGCCAGACAGGAGAAAGTATTTGCAAATCACATACATTGCAAAAAAACTTGTACCCAGAATATACAAAGAACTCTTTAAAAAGACTCCATTTTTAAATGAGCAAAAGATTTCAATAGACATTTGTCTTTTTTCTTTTTGGGATTGCGTTCACATCAATTTGCTATGTACCTTCCCTATGATGGCTGGGAGTGGTCAACATGGAAACCAGGAAAGCTACTGCCCGAGGATGTCCTTACCTCTATTCTGAAAAGTGCAATAACTGTGATTGAAGAGATCGCCTGTTCTACCTACCCACACTCTCACTTCTCAGTTTCAACTGTAACTTTTTTTTTTTTTTTTGAGGCAGTCTCGCTCTGTCGCCCAGGCTGGAGTGTGGCTCTATGCGCCCAGGCTGGAGTGCGTGGCAGAATCTCGGCTCACCATAGCTCTCCACGCCTCCGAGGTTCCAGCCATTCTCGGTACCAGCCTCCAGTATCTGGGACTACAGGCGCCCGTCACTACTCCCGGCTAATTTTTTGTACCAGACGGGGTTTCACCGTGTTAGCCAGGATGGTCTCGATCTCCTGACCTCATGGTCCACCCGCCTCGGCCTCCCAAAGTGCTGGGATTACAGGCGTAAGCCACCGCGCCCGGGGCCTCAACAGACATTTTTCAAAGAAGATATACAAATGGCAAATGAAAAGATGCTTCATATTGTCAGTCATTAAGGAAATGCAAATTTAAAACATAATGAAATACCATTTCACATCCGCCAGGAAGGCTATAATCAAAAAGACAAACAGTAACACGTGGTAGCAGGGAAGTAGTGAAACAAGAATTCT
The DNA here is from genome assembly GCF_008728515.1 of Papio anubis. NCBI lineage: Eukaryota > Metazoa > Chordata > Mammalia > Primates > Cercopithecidae > Papio > Papio anubis. The sequence continues at coordinate 22,316,159 of NC_044987.1, forward strand.
CATTCCTTACCTGTGGGAATGTGAGTTAGTATATAACCATTTTGGAAAACCATTTTTTATTTTTTATTTATTTATTTATTTTGAGACGGGAGTTTCGCCCTTTCGCCTAGGCTGTAGTGAATTGACATGATATCAGCTCACTGAAACCTCTGCCCCCCAGGTTCAAGCGATTCTCCTGCCTCAGCCCCCTGAGCAGCTGGGATTATAGGCACCCACCAGCATGCCTGGCTAATTTTTTTTTATTTTTAGTAGAGTCAGGGTTTTGCCATGTTGGCCAGGCTGATCTCGAACTCCTGACCTCAGGTGATCCACCTGCCTAGGCCTCCCAAAGTGCTAGGATTACAAGTGTGAGCCACCGCGCCTGGCCAGAAAACCATTTTTTAGTTGCTTGAAAGGTTAAGTATAATTTTTTATACAGCTCAGCAATTCCATTCCTACGGATCTACTCCAGAGAAATAAAACATATGTGCACACAAACACTTGTGCGTTATTCATAATAACGTACAAGTGTTGCTGCATTATTCATAATAGCCAAAAAGTGGAAACAGGCCAAATGTCCATCAACTGGTGAAGGGATAAACAAAATGTAGGATATCCTTAATGGAAGACAAATCCTAATAAAAAAAAGAGTAAAATACTTACATGAGCTATAACACGAATGAACTTCAAAACATTATGCTAAGTGAAAAAAGCCACGCATGAAAGGTTATATATTATATGATTCTACATATATGAAATGTCCAGAAAAGGCAAATCTATGGAGACAGGAAAATAGATTCATGTTTGCCTAGGGTTAACAGATATGAAGGAGCTTCATAAAAAGATATGATCTTATTGAAACGATGGAAAAAAAAAGTTTTAAACCTAGATATGGTGGGCCGGGCATGGTGACTCACACCTGTAATCCCAGCACTTTGGGAGGCCAAGGCGAGCGTATCATGAGGTGAAGAGATCGAGACCATCCTGGCCAACATAGTGAAACCCCGTCTTTACTAAAAATACAAAAATTAACTGGGCGTGGTGGTGCATGCCTGTAATCCCAGCTACTCGGGAGGCTGAAGCAGGAGAATTGCTTGAACCTGGGAGGTGGAGGTTGGAGTGAGCCGAGATCACACCACTTTTACACTGTTGGTGGGACAGTAAACTAGTTCAACCATTGTTGAAAACAGTGTGGCGATTCCTCAAGGATCTAGATCTAGAAGTACCATTTGACCCAGCCATCCCATTACTGGGTATATACCCAAAGGTTTATAAATCATGCCGCTATGAAGACACATGCACACGTATGTTTATTGTGGCACTATTCACAATAGCAAAGACTTGGAATCAACCCAAATGTCCATCAGTGGCAGACTGGATTAAGAAAATGTGGCACATATACACCACGGAATACTATGCAGCCATAAAAAAGGATGAGTTCGTGTCCTTTGCAGGGACATGGATGCAGCTGGAAACCATCATTCTCAGCAAACTATCGCAAGAACAGAAAACCAAACAGCGCATGTTCTCACTCATAGGTGGGAATTGAACAATGAGATCACTTGGACACAGGAAGGGGAACGTTGCATACTGGGGCCTATTGTGGCCGGGGGGAGGGATAGCATTAGGAGATATACCTAATGTAAATGATGAGTTAATGGGTGCAGCACACCAACATCATGTATACATATGTAACAAACCTGCACGTTGTGCACACGAACCCTAGAACTTAAAGTATAATTTAAAAAATTATAAATTAAAAAAAAATAGATTGGCTCAAACCCCCATCTGAGGAGAGTTCAGTGTTCTCAAAGTTTCTTCAGATTCTCAAGACTCTGGGAAACTTTTGGTTCTATGGCTTGCTGCCTCCAGCAGGGATCATCTTGATATTCAAAGAATGCTCCTCTTTAATTCACACTAATTCAGACTTGAAATTCAGCTATTCCCCCTAATTTCCACAAAAAATCAGCTGCACATAGTGTTACCTATTTAGCAGACTTTATTAAAGGTTTATGGAGATGGGGGTCATCACATTAGAGTAATGCAAATAGTTCTGAATTGTGTACTGATTTCATCAATTCCAAGACAGTGACTTCTCACATCTTAATAGGAATATGCCTTACAATTGAAGGCATATCGTAGTTTAGTTGGCAGTGTCTTTTCTTTTCTTGTGGTACATAAAATAATGGTGCATCTTACAATCAATGGTATCTTAGATTTGATGAAAAAGGGTACTTGAAAGTAAGTGTAGTGGATGGTTCCATGCCAGCTCATACTAATAATATTGCCTCAAGTGTGCTGTGTGAGTCTGTTCATTTCTTTCTTTTTCTTTCTCTCTCTCTTTCTTTCCTCTTTCTCTTTCTTTCTTTCTTTCTCTCTTTCTTTGTTTTCCAAATTTTACACCTTTGATTTTGTTGCACGCACACACACACACACAAATCCAATTTTACCTAATCCACGGAAAACTGCACTTCACAGCTTGGAATTTTGCTATATCTATGATCATCTGCAGATTTACAAAACCCATATAACTGAACAAATTTTTTACTCACATCTGCAGTCCTGCTCAAAATTTAGCCTTGATTTTTTTTCTTCTGATGGTGATAGTGAACATTCTTGGATGGGTCCTGAGGAGTGGACCCTGTCTTTTGTCTAGGACTTAATTTAAATGTATCTCACAGAGCTCAGTTCAGGGAACTAGAAAGTACAAAAACAATCAACGGTGTAATCCCAGCCCTTTGGGAGGCTCAGGTGGATGGATCACCTGAGGTCAGGAGTTCGAGACCAGCCTGGCCAACATGGTGAAATCCCATCTCTACTAAAATACAAAAATTAGTCAGGTGTGGTGGCGCACGCCTTAATCCCAGCGACTCAAGAGGCTAAAGCCCGTGAATCGCTTGAACCTGGGAGGCAGAAGTTGCAGTGAGTTAAGATGGTGACACTGCACTCTAGCCTGGGTGACAGAGTAAGACTCTGATCTCAAAAAATAAACAAAACAACAACAAAAAGCAATCAAAGGCATAGGCAAATTTGTGTCAAGATGCTGTGACATTCCACCTTCCCCCAGAGAATCCCTCAGCTGTTTCACAAAGAAAGCGCTTCTCTCTTTGGTTCTTAGGCTGCAATATGAACTACAAGAGATTTTCAGAATCATTAACTCACTTTTTTAAAGCCTTTAATTAAAAAAAAAAAAAAAAGATGGTTGGAGATATGTCCAGAAAGCTCTCAAATCTCGTATTTCTCACATTTCTCTGAACACAATGCCTTTCAAGACCAGAGGCACACACTGGGGTGGAGCCTTCGGCCTTCCACAGGGGCCCTGCAACAGGAGGAAAAAGAGCAAACACAGAGGGAGAGGAGGACTTCTGGGTGGCTGGTTCTTTTTCACAGAAAAAGTGTCATTTAAGCTAACCCATCAAGAACAGGAAGAATTTCCAAAGACACACGTGAGGAAGGATTGTTTCCTTCAAGCATGGGAACCTGGATTTGTTGGAAGTTCTCTCTGCAGGTCAGAGCCCTAATTGATATAGCAGGTATGAGTCAAAGTCCACAAACTGATGTGTAAGAAATGCAACTTTGTTTTCTATATTTTAATTTCTTCTCCAAGTTCTCATTATGCTGAGGGTAGTGGAAACTCAATTTTAGTCATCGCTGGGTGCCCCTCTTTCTACATAGTTGTATCTAAGTTCCACGGGGTAAATAGTACCAAGGTGTCAGGGACAGGGTTGGTAGGGATCTGATCCTTGGTCAATACTGGCAGCCTCTGAATCTGCTGAGATGTCTGGCTACTGAGCAGACCCTCACTCTTGTCCACAAAGCCCTTTTAGGAGCATATGTCTCTCCATTTCCACAGCTGCTGACCCAGGATCCATTTCACCACCTCCGTGATATGGCAGGCAGGTGATTGGGGTGGGACTGGCGTCCACCACCAGCCCTCCCTTCTGAGGCAGGAGCTCAGCAGAACTTGTTTCCCAAGCACCAGTCATGACCCCGCTTTTCCCAAGCACCAGTCATGACCCTGCTGATCAAAATAATCTGGTCAGAACAGGATGTGGTAAAGAAACCAGCTAAAACCAAGACGGTGACAAAAGTGACCTCTAATCACCCTCACTGCTCATTATATGCTAATTATAATTTATTAGCATATTAAAAGACATCCCCACCAATGCCATGACAGTTTACAAATGCTATGGCAATGCCCAGAAATTACCTTATATGCTTTAGAAGGGGAGGAACCCTCTGTCCCAGGAATCCTCACCCCTTTTCTAGAAAATATGTGAATAGGCCGGGCGCGGTGGCTCAAGCCTGTAATCCCAGCACTTTGGGAGGCCGAGACGGGCGGATCATGAGGTCAGGAGATCAAGACCATCCTGGCTAATACGGTGAAACCCCGTCTTTACCAAAAAAGACAAAAAACTAGCCGGGCGAGGTGGTGGGCGCCTGTAGTCCCAGCTACCCGGGAGGCTGAGGCAGGAGAATGGCGGGAACCTGGGAGGCAGAGCTTGCAGTGAGCTGAAATCCGGCCACTGCACTCCAGCCTGGGCGACAGAGCGAGACTCCGTCTCAAAAAAAAAAAAAAAAAAAGAAAATATGTGAATAACCCACCTCTTATTTAGCGTATATTTACGGAGTAGCTATAAATAATATAGCTAGCTAGCAAGCCAGCCACAATGGCTGACACCTGTAATCCCAGCACTTTGGGAGGCCGAGGCAGGTGGATCACCTGAGGTCAGGAGTTCCAGACCAGCCTGGCCAATATGGTGAAATTCCGTCTCTACAAAAAATACAAAAATTAGTTGGCATGGTGGTGGGCGCCTGTAATCTTAGTACTCGGGAGGCTGAGGCAGGAGGATCACTTGAATCTGGGAGGTGGAGGCTGCAGTGAGCCAAGATTTTGCCACTGCACTGCAGCCTGGGCAAGACTCCACCTCAGAACACACACACACACACACACACACACACACATATAGCTAGCCAGCAATCCACAAGTGCTACTCTGCCTGTGGGATAGCCCTGCTCTGTCTATGGAGCTGCCATTTTCCCATACTCTGTTGCGCTAAGAAATTTGCTTTGCTTTCACTTTAATCTGTTGGCTTGCTCTTGGATTCTTTCCCACACACAAGAACCTTCCCAGACTGAGCCCCAGTTTTGGGGTTCACCTGCATCACTACCAGTTCCACTGGTGGCTCCTGCTTGACTCAGGCATAAACCCCTCCTTCTTGCCTTGATGGCATGTCCTTATCACAGTGGTTCTTTTAGGGCTGAGCATGTGACTGAGGTTGGTCCAAACTGAAGAGTATTTCTGCGTGGTTGGGAGCAAACACATTCTCTTTCTGAACAGGCAGGTGTGAGGCCTGGAGCTGACTCAGCCACCTTGCTGTTAGGAGGGAAGCCAGTCTGAGGTTAAAGCCAACACCCATGTGAGAACAGCAGTGAACTGAGTCTAATCACAGCACTCCCACCTTTGAGCTTTTATTACTGAGCCAATAAAATCTGTTTATTCCATTTGAATTAGATTTTTGTTTGTTTGTTTTAGATGATGTCTTGCTCTGTCACCCAGGCTGGAGCGCAGTGGCATGATCTCAACTTGCTGCAACCTCTGCCTCCCGGGTTCAAGCAATTCTCCTGCCTTAGCCTCCTGCGTAGCTGGGACTACAGGCACGTGCCACCATGCCCAGATAATTTTTTGTATTTTTAGTAGAGATGGGTTTTCACCATGTTGGACAGGCTTTCCCAGCAAACAGAAATGAGGGCCCAGGATGAGCCTCTGACTGCATAAGGCCTCCCATCTGATGTCTGTTCCAGGGGCAGATCTGGGGTTTGTGGGACTGGAGGCCTATCCAGCAGAGAGGTGGCTATCAGCTGTTGTATTTTAAGAAAAACAGTACAATAATATGAACAAAAAATCAGGTGTAAAAATGTATATGTAGAATGGCCAGGCACAGTGGCTCACGCCTATAATCCCAGCACTTTGGGAGGCTGAGGTGGGTGGATCACCTGAGGTCAGGAGTTCAAGACCTGCCTGACCATCATGGTGAAACCCCGTCTCTATTAAAAATACAAAAATTAGCTGGGCGTGGTGGTGGTCGCCTATAATCCCAGCTACTTGGGAGGCTGAGGCAGGAGAATTACTTGAGCCCAGGAGGTGGAGGTTGCAGTGTGCTAAAATCGTGCCATTGCACTCCAGCCTGGGCAACAACAGCAAGACTCCATCTTAAAAAAAAAAAAAAAAAGTATATGTAAAATAACAAAATAAATCAAATTATAATTTTTTAAAAGCTGACAAGTACTATATTACCGTGCACAGAAAAATATGACTTTTCTGAAACAGCAACATAATATTTTTAATTTTTCTTATCTTTTTTTGAGATAGGGTCTCACTCTGTCACCCAGGCTGGAGTGCAGTGGCACAATTTCAGCTCCCTGCAGCCTCAACCTCCCAGGTTCAAGTGATCTTCCCACCTCAGCCTCCCAAGTAGCTGGGACCACAGGTGTGTGCCACCACACCTGGCCAATTTTTGTGTCTTTTGTAGAGACAGGGTTTCACCATGTTGTCCTGGCTAGTCTCAAACTCCTGAGCTCAAGCAATCCACCAGCCTCAGCCTCCCAAAGTGCTAGAATCACAGACATGAACCATCACGCCCAGCCTAATTTTTTCAATATTTGTTAATTTTTAAATTGACCTACTGTAAACTTTGCTTTCATGTACAGTACATGAATTTTAACAGATACAGATTCATGTACCTACTAACACAATTAAGATACAGACCCGTTAATCACCCAAATCCTCTCATCCTGCCCCTTTGTCATCAAAGCCACCCCTCAACCCTAACCCCCCGGCAAAAGCTGGTTTGTTTACCATCCATATAGTTTTCCCTCTTCCAGAATGTTCCACAAATGGAAGCGAACACTATGAAACATTTTTGGACTGCTTTTTTCCATTCAACAAAATGCCTTTGTGATTCATTCAAATCGTTATATGTATTTATAGTTTAGTCCTTCTTATCGTTGAGTTCCCGCCAGAATCCCTGCTCCACTCATAGCTATTCCCATCTCCGTTGATGGAAACTCTATCCTTCTAGTTGTTTAAGCCAAAAACTTCTTAAGTATTTTTTGAGTCCTCCTTTACTCTCAACCCCACATCTAATCCATCAGGAAATCAGGTCAGCTCTACCTTTAAAATATACTGATTATTCAATTGTGTCTCAGCATCCCCGCCACCATCACCCTCATCTGAGCCATGTCATCTGTCACTGCAGCAACCTCACCCCCATACTCTCCTCCCCAGTTCCTGGGCCCTGCCTTGGCTTCCTTACAATCTGTTCTCAATAAAGCAGCTGCAGTGGTGCTTTTAAAAACAGAAGTCAAATCATGAGACATCTCCGCTCAAAGTTCTGCAAAAGTTCCCCTTTCCATTGGAGTAAATGCCAACATCCTCATAATGGCTTACCAGGCCCAGCAACTTCTGGTCCCCATTGACCACCTGGTCCCCAGTTCCCGCTCCGATTTCGTCTCCTACTTCTCTAGTCTTCATTCAGCCTGCATCAGCCACACCAGTCTTGCTGTTGCTCTGACACTCTAAGCATACTTCCAGCTTGGGGCCTGCTTGTTTTCTCTGCCTGTAATTCTCTCCCCTCGGATGTCCATTTGACAAATTCCTCATCTCCCTCAGGATGCTGATGAAATCTCTCTTGTTCAATGAAGCTTACCCTGGCTATTTAATACCATAACCTGCCCCATCCCACCTCCACACATTCTTGTTCCCTTTACACCACATTATTTTTCTTCTATAGGCCCATCACCTTATAATATATAATGTTTACATATAATTAATGTATATAGTATGCTCAGCGTTTATTGTCCCTCTTCCCTGGTAGAACGTTGGCTCCCAGAGGCAGAGACCTTTGTCTGTTTTATTCACTGATGTATCCCAACCACCTAGCGCAGAACTCGGACCAGAGCAGGGGCTCAATGTGTGAATATACACAAATGAAGGAAGAAGGGAAGGTACAAATTCTGAGGCTTAATGCTTTCTGACAGACAAAGCAAGTCAGTTGATGACATGCACAAACTTCCCAGGTCTCTGAAGTTCTGAGGACTCCAGTCAACAGCCTCAGCTCTCTGAGCTGAGGGCCAGAGGGCAACATCTGTGGCTTAGGGTTTTGCCTGTCACTTAGCGGTGGCTGGTAGCCTGGGCATCGTACATGGTTAAATATTTACTACGAAGAAAGAACTCCAACAACTGCTGCACCCAGCCCCTGAGGAGGGCTGTGTGGACGGAGCACCGTGTTCAGAACCACACGGAGGCCCTCCCTTTCAGCATGCCTCTCCCACCTGGAAAACACCTCACACCCTCGCTTCCCAGCATCCAAAAAGGCTCCACCCTTCTCTCCTGGCACCCTGACAGGGATGGTCACACCCAAGCAAGGGGTCATAAAGCCCTTCCATATTGAATGCTTTTTATACAGACATGATTTCCTTTAACTATACAGATATCCATAAATCAAGTTCCTAATGCAAAGGCTCCAAAGGCTAGAGAGTCTATGGGAGTGCCCATAAATTGCTTAAGGAAGGAATAACAATCTGAAGTGTCAGGGACAAAGCAAAATCTCCTCATTTGTGTAAGTAGTGATTCACCCTGGGCTGCCTGCCAAAGTCACAGGCTTCAGCAGCCACTGGTTCCATGAAAATATGAGCCTGGTTTCCTGGTGTCTTCCCATCTCTGCCATCTGATAGTCCACCTTGGGTCTGCCAGCTTATCTTCTCACTCCACCGCTCTCCAGCTAGCCCATCAGGGTTGGAAGCCATGCAGTGAATCTTGAAGCTCACATGTCATTTTCACCCTTAGGTAGAAGACAAACCTTTTTTTTTTTTTAGACCGAGTGTCTCACGGTGTGGCCCAGACTGGAGTGCAGTGGTACGATCTGGGCTCACTGCAACCTCCAACTCTGGGGTTCAAGTGATTCTCCTGCCTCAGCCTCCTTGGTAGCTGGGATTATAGGCACATGCCACCACGTCCCTCTAATATTTTGTATTTTTAGTAGAGACGGGATTTTGCTATGTTAACCAGGCTTGTCTCGAACTCCTGAGCTCAAAGTGATCCACCCACCTCGGCCTCCCAAAGTGCTGGGATTACAGGCACGAGCCACCACGCCCAAACCCAATTTAACAAGAAGTATTAAAATGCCTTTCATGCATCTGACAAATATTTATTGAGCACCTACTATGAGCCAAGCTCTTTTCAAGGCACTAAATACTCAGCAAATAAGAGAGAAAGATCCCTGTTCCCAAGAAACTTACATTCTAGTAGGGGGAAAATGACATCTAGACAGATTTTTTTAAAGATCCAAAAATCAGATAACACAAAATGCTATCTGAAAAATTAAGAACCTCCATGAAGGCCAGGCGTGGTGGCTCATGCCTGTAATCCCAGCACTTTGGGAGGCTGAGGCAGGCAGATCACGTGGTCAGGAGTTCAAGACCAGCCTGGCCAACATGATGAAACCTGTCTCTACTAAAAATACAAAAATTAGCCAGGCATAATGGCACGCACCTGAAATCCCAACTACTTGAGAGACTGAAGCAGAAGAATTGCTCAAACCTGGGAGGCAGAGATTGCAGTGAGCCGAGATCACACGACTGCACTCCAGCCTGGGTAACAGAGTGAGACTCCATCTCAAAAACAAAAAAGAACCTCCATGAAGAGGTGATGGTTAAACTAAGATGTGAAAGCCAAGACAAGATCTCCCATGCCAAGATTATAAGGACAAGCATTCTCGGCACAGAGAATAACTGGTGCAAAGGTCCTGAGGTTGGAACAAGCTTGGAATTTAGGAGGCAGAGAAAACAGCTCCTGTGGCCAGGGGAGAGTTGGCAGAAGGGAGAGTGGCCATAAATGAGGTGAGAGAGGCAGTTAGGGTTTGGTCAGAGTCTTTGTGGACTCAAGAACAGGGTATGGATTTTACCTAAATGCCAATACAGGGCTTTAAGTTGGGGGAATGATGCAATCTGCTTTATGTTTCTGAAAGATTATTCTGGCCACTGAGAAGAGAATGGATTTGAGCTGGGCAAAGGTGGAAGCAGAGAGACCAGTTAGGAGGCAGTGCGCTAGCCTAGATGAGGGATAACAACACCAGACCGGGTGTAGCAGTGCAGGAGGAGAGAGCTCTCTGATTCCGATACTTTTTGGAGAGTCAGCAGGAATTGTCAATAGATTGGATGTGGGGGTAAGGGTAAGGAGGAATGCAGGATGACTCCTGGTTTAGGTTTAGGTCTGACATCACCTGGCCCATCCCACCTTACTTGCCAAGCAATTCCTGAAGGGTAGAGTCCATTTACCATCTGCTTTCTCTACAAAAACATGACCCTCATTGGCAATGGAGTTTTCCATATTCAGAATCACAGAGAGACAGACGTCTTTAAGAAGGTCTCCGCCGGGCACGGTGGCTCACACCTGTAATCCCAGAACTTTGGGAGGCTGAAGCAGGCAGATCACTTGAGGTCAGGAGTTCAAGACCAGCCTGGCCAACATGGCGAAACCCCATCTGTACTAAAAATACAAAAATTAGCTGGGCGTGGTGGCGCGTGCCTGTAGTCCCAGCTACTCAGGAGGTTGAGGCATGAGAATCACTTGAACCCGGGAGGTGGAGGTTACAGTGAGCTGAGATCACACCACTGCACTCCAGCCTGGAAGGCAGAATAAAACTGTGTCTCAAAAAAAAAAAAAAAAAAAAAAAAGTGTCCAGACAGGCTTGGTATTATCGAATCTCACATTTAAAACAATGAGTACAAAGGAAATGCACCTTCAGTCTCTAAAGCAAATAAAAGATAAATTTACTGAACGCATATTCGTAACATACACAACCCACACACATGCTTGCTGCTTTAAAAATTAGTTGAGATCAAAAATTAAATTGCAGCTCATATTTTCCTAAGTCCTTTCATAGCTTCCATAGAATTCAACATACAGAATAGGTCTTGTTTATAATCACAATGCTCCAATTAAAACAAAAGATAGAGGCTATTATCCTTGTTATACAGAAGAGTACACTGAGGTGCAGAGGGAAAAATAAACAGAGGTTCGGGAAGTGAAATGTTTTGCCTGAAGATCACTCAGCTGGTCACTGGTAGTGCCAGATCTCCCAGTCCCTTAGTCTTTCCACCATGACATATAATTTTCCAATAAACCACTATACTATTGGGTATCTGTGGGCCCCAAGGAGAGAAGAAAGAGAATTTCAAAATAAGGAGACTAATTGAGACCTTAGCAGAAGCATAAAGCCAGTATCCACAGGCATGCCAAGGAGACAGCAAGCAGGATCCCTGCCCTCAAGGCATTTAGAATCAGAGGCCAGGTGCAGTGACTCACGCCTGACTCACGCCTGTAATTCCAGCACTTTGGAAGGCCAAGGGAGGCTTCCTTGAGTTTAGGAGTTGGAGATCACCTGGGCAACATAGCAAGAGCTCATCTCCACTAAAAATTTAAATTAAAAAAATTAGCTGGGCGTGGTGGTGCGTGCCTTTAGCTACTCAGAAGGCTGAGGCGGGAGGATTACTTGAACCTGGGAGATCAAGGCTGCAGTCAGTTATGATTGTACCACTGTATTGCAGCCTGAGATACAGAGTGAAACCCTGTTTAAAAAAAAAAAAAATAGAAATTTAAAGTCAGAGAGTTGGTCATTTGGTAGGTATTATTAAGCACCTACTGTGTGCCAGGCATTGGCATTGTGCCAGGTACTGGGCATACAAAAATGACCCAGACATAGTACCTGCTTTTAAGGAACCTGAGTATCTATAAGATAGAGAAAAATATATGTATTTTTTAAATGTTAAAAACAAACAAAAAAGACACTATAGACCAGGTCGATGATATGCCAAAATCTTCCATCAAGTTAGTACATTAACCTGTTATATCTTGTAACTTTACTGAACTCATTTCTCAGTTCTGTTTTTTGTGGAATCTTTAGGGTTTTCTATATAAGTTCTGGGGATCTAATGTACACATAGTAACTACAGTTAATAATATTGTCCTGTTTACTTGAAATTTGATAAGAGAGCGGATTTTAAGTGTCCTTACTGCCCTCTACCCCGACACACACACAAATGGTAACTATGGAGTGGTGACAGATGTGTGAATTGATCTGATTGTAGTAATCATCAAACAATGTATATCAAATTATCACGTTGTATACCTTGAAAATATGTAATTTTTATTTGTCAATTAATTTTTTAATTGGTTTTTAAATTTTTTTTAACTTGTCACACTGGTTGTCTGACATCCTGCAATTGAAGAAAAGCAATTCCTTGCAGGGTAGACTTCAGACAGAGGAAATAAGAAATTTAAAAAAGAAAATAATTTTAAAAAGAAAAGCAATTTCTTAATTATTTTTACCTATACCAGTAATCCTAATAATTATTGCAATTACTCATGGCCTTATAGACATAATTATTTATGCAAACAATACATGTCAGACACATTAAACAGCATATTAAGGACAAAAAATGTTTATTAATAATGATAGTAAACAGAGGAGCTAAGCCAGCTTGAGTTAGTCAGTGAATTCTTCCTAGAATAGGTCATTTTAAATCACACTTAAGGTAAGAAACTTGTTTTGGTAGAGAAAAAGAAACTAATTGCTACCTATTGTCGACTTCTCAAAAGTGTCTTTACACACGTTATTAATTTTTTTTTTTTTTTTTTAAGAGATGGAGTGTCACTCTGTCGCCAGGCTGGAGTGCAGTGGTGCGATCTTGGCTCACTGCAACCTCCACCTTCCGGGTTCAAGTGATTCTCCTGCCTCAGCCTCCTAAATAGCTGGGACTACAGTCGCGCACCACCATGCCCAGCTAATTTTTGTATGTTTAGTAGAGATGGGATTTTTCACCATGTTGCCAGGCTGGTCTCGATCTCTTCACCTCGTGATCCACCCACCTCAGCCTCCCAAAGTGCCGGGATTACAGGCTTGGGCCACTGCGCCCAGCCCACACATGTTATTAATTTTTTTCACAGTAAGAAGAATACTTAGCTGGGCATGGTGGTGTACACCTGTCATCCCAGCTACTCAAGAGACTAAGGTAGGAGGGTCACCTGAGCCCAGGAGTTCCAGTCTGCAATGAGCTATAATCGTGCCCCCGCACTCCAGCCTGGGCGACAGAGTAAGACTCTGTCTCTAAAAAGAAAGAAAGAAGATTGTACGAAAAATTTTATGCTTAGTGGAAAATTATATTATGCATGGTTTTGAGGAGGTCCCTCTAGTTATCTGATTCCAATTCTGCTGAAGCTATTTCACTATCCTTTAAGTTGTATAGAACTGATAGCAACCCAAAATAATTCTTGTCTATAGACATGCAATTCTCTACTGTGTAGTAGAAGAGCCATTGACTTCCCTTCTTCCTTCTGAAAACCAGTTTTGCCTCCATCCCATTTATTTCGATATTTCTTCTCTATAAATGTGTCTGTTCTTCAGATTCTCTTCTGAACTGGTTGCAACGGCTTCCTGATTCCCTCATAGATTAAGTGAATAGAATAAAATCTTTAACGTGTTCATTTTTATGTCGTTTGAGAGTCGTGACTTTATCTTATTTTAAAAGTGGTCTTTTAATAGGATAAAAGAGAGACAGGCAATATAGGAAAATGGGATAAAATGAGGGGGAGAGGAAGACACAAAAGGAAAGAAAGGCTGTTTTCTTGTAAAGTCTGAGAAAATAAATTAGTTAAAAGTCAGGTCTTCTGAAGGATTCAAGTCAATATAAATTTTCCTTTTTTCACATGTTGTTGAGTTGTGGCATTAGTGTAATTGGAGAAATATACTTAAAAATAAAGTTTTCTCCCAACCCAGAAAATCTCTCCACAAAGGAAGAGAAAGAAAACACACTTATTATTGAATAAGCATTAAACCAGAAAGTGATGCACATCCAAGCAATTCACTAAAAGATTGCAAAGGAGAAAGAAAGCTCACCTTTTCATACAGCCAGGCAGATGCAATCCATTACACACGTGTTCTCAAGATAAACAACCATCAGTCCAAGGAAGAGGACTTGACAGCGCCATTCGTAACACATCATTCATCCTCAATTCACCTGGTAACGGGGGTGAGCACCTGTGTTAGTCGCTTGGTTTTATACCAAGGAAAAAGAAACGTCTGCTATCTTCTTGACAGCAGGTAGTTTTGCCCCTGGGTGCCAGGCACCTGCTGGAGCTAGGCTCCTACACTCTCACAGAAACTGCGACACAGGGAAACGATTTTCCCTGGATGTTTACATTCCAAAGAGATGGCTCCTGGATCCTTGAGAAAGACGTTCCTGGGTTGTAAAGCTCGCAAAATTCGTATTTAAATTTTACAAGGATTTTATGTATTTTGAAGAGAACTTACATGTTTTCTAAAGTAAATGCTCTAAGAAAAGGGACCAGGGCAGGTCTCATCCCTTATTTTATTTATTTATTTATTTATTTATTTATTTATTTATTTATTTATTTATTGAGACAGAGTCTCTGTCTCCCAGGCTGGAGTGCAGTGGCGCCATCTTGGCTCACTACAACCTCCGCCTCCCAGATTCAAGCAATTCTCTGCTTCAGCCTCCCGAATAGCTGGGTTTACAGGTGCCCACCACCACATCCAGCTAATTCTTTTTGTATTTTTAGTAGAGACGGGGTTTCACCATCTTGGCCAGGCTGGTCTTGAACTCCTGACCTCGTGATCCATCCTCCTCGGCCTCCCAAAACGCTGGGATTATAGGCGTGAGCCATCACGCCCGGCATCCTTTATTTTTAACAGGAAGAATTAAGCTTCTTATTTTTGCCTTATGTGTATAAATCATTACTCAGGTAATTATAATATCCAACTGCACACACCCTCACCTCCCAAACTTTAATGTTCAGCGCCCACCCACGAGTCCAGTTTCATCCCTGAAGGCATGCCGTTTCATCCCCCTTAGGTATGCAGGATCCTATGTGAGTCTAAGCGTCAGAAGAGGGGGAAAGAGAGGCTCAAGCTTGTTTGCCAGTTGAGGCCAAAAGATGCCCCTATCACCATCAGACTGGTTGTTCCTGGAAGAGTCACTCTAGGAGCTAGGGTCACAGATGTCCCGAGAAGGTCTAAGGGGTTTTCCACTTGCTGCAACATTTAGACTAAAGAGTTCCTTTGAAAAAAAAACAAGCTCATGTCTCACTATTAGTTCAGTCAGGGGTTCTCAAGATGACAGCTCTGTGGACACAGTTGACTTTCTCAGGAGGTAAGTCTGCCCCATTCTCCTGGCTTAGCCTCTCGAGTAGCTGGGACTACAGGCGCCCGCCACCATGCCCGGCTAATTTTTTTATTTTTATTTTTAGTAGAGACGGGGTTTCACCATATTAGCCAGGATGGTCTAGATCTCCTGACCTCGTGATCCGCCCACCTCGGCCTCCCAAAGTGCTGGGATTACAAGCGTGAGCCACCGTGCCCAGCCAATTCATACCTTTTAAAGCATATAGAAGAGTTTGAAACAAAGTGGATTAACTACCGTGATTTTTTAAACTACAGCTATTACTACAGTACTGCCAGAGTACAATTGATTTAGCTCATCGTTGCAACGGCCCAATTGAGCAATAGGAGTGGGTTTTTCCACCCAATTTTGTGGGAAATGACCTGAAGAGAAAGTTATATTGATGTTAAGCAGTTCCACTATCCACGTGACTAATCTTGGTTCATAAGTTTCACTGGGTCTATGACTCACTTCTCTATATGAGATATTTATTGCCCAGGAAATAACATTGATGCCATTAGAACCCGTTTCCACGAATGATACCAAAATTACAAGTCAGCACAGGAAAAAGTTCAGCTCCTATGTGTTAATTACAACATCAACGCAAGCAAAAAAGAAAAAAGTTTGAGCTTTTGCAATCTTTGCTTTATGCAGCATTTGTGACCAATGGGATGTTCTATATGTTGAGAAGGAGAAAGGGGGCAGTCGACGGACCAGACCAGACTCTCCTGCTTGTCTGAGCCTTGATGGGATTACCAGGGGGGAATGCACATGGGGTTCAAATTTAAGGGTCACAACCTTACATTTGTCCAGTTACCCATATTAGCGATTAAGTCCTGGTCATGCTCTTAAGACATAGGACATAAGCCAAAATATAAATGTATTCATTTTTTATGCACACATACAATAAAACTGTCAAATGAACACAATTCCAGTGTCCATTAGTCAATATACTTACTTCCCAGTTTTTAAAAAAGTCTCTTTAGAAACCAAGCCATTATCAGAAGTTTGCTCTGAACACATTTTATTGGCTTATGTGCCTCTCCATCAAGCCTGTGAGCTTCTGGTGTTTTTTTTGTTCGTTCGTTTGTTTTTGAGACGGAGTCTTGCTCTGTCACCCAAGCGCGATCTTGGCTCACTGCAACCTCTGCCCCCCGGGGTTCAAGCAATTCTCCTACCTCAGCCTCCCGAGTAGCTGGGACTACAGGCATGCACCACCATGCGCTGCTAGTTTTTGCATATTTAGTAGATATGGGTTTCACTATGTTGGCCAGGCTGGTTGTGAACTCCCGACCTCAAGTGATCCACTCACCTTGGCCTCCCAAAGTACTGGGATTCCAGTCGCGAGCCACCACACCCAGCCTCCTGGTGTCTTTTTCATCTCTGTATCCCCAGGACCCAGCGCAGTGCCTGGTACATAGTAGACACTTAAATGTTTTTTAATATATGAGTGAATGAATAATAAGATGTATATGAATCTATTTGCAAATTTTAAGGTGGTGTCATTAAGCTATGACTGATGAATGTACCATCTTCACAGTAGGAGCAGTGGACATGTAAAAGCAAACACAGGAAACGGGGAAGATGCGCATATATTAAGGCATGATTAACAGCTGGGCGCAGTGGCTCAGGTTTGTAATCCCAGCACTTTGGGAGGCTGAGGCAGGTGGATCACTTGAGCCTAGGAGTTGGAGACCAGCCGACACAATATGGTCTCCATCTCTACAAAAAAAAAATAAATAAATACAAAAATTAGACGGGCATGGTGGTGTACACCTGTAGTCTCAGTACTTGGGAAGCTGAAGTGGGAGGATGGCTTGAGCCCCAGGTCGAGGCTGCAGTGAGCTGTGACTGTGCCATCGCATTCCAGCCTAGGCAACAGAGCAAGACCCTGTCTCAAAAGAAAAAAAAATTAATTTTTAAAAATTATGTAAAAGCAAGATTAATGTTGTAATGCCAATTAATGTTTTTAGATGACATTGTGAGAGATATAAAGTACAGAAAATAAGGCTTTCAACACATTTGAGACAACCAAAGTACATTGATGTGAAGAGAGAGAAGAAAGGAAACCTCAAAACTAAAACTTCATACTTCTGCCAACTGTGTCCACTAACTTAGAAACTTGGGCTTCTGTCTCTCACGGAAAATGGCAATGTCTCCTCTCCACAGAAGGTTCTTTTAAATTTTGTTTGCATTTATATTACCTTTGAGGGTGGGAATAAGGAAAAACAAAAATATGGGTTAGCCTATGAGTGAAATTTTTCCAGAGAATATTGTCAGGATCATATTACCTTGGAAAAAGATACAATAGAGGCCCATATTGATCATGTTTAGCTGAGATGCTATGTTTTGGTTAAAACGTACACTGAGTTGAAGATATCCTACAGTGGTTAGACCCTGACCTGGCCAGAAGAATATTTTGATCTACTAAACTTGTTAGATAAAACAAACTAAATTAAAAAGTAATGAATTCTCCAAGCTTCTAAGTCACAAGAAGGAATAAACCCATGCCAAATAAGCCCCTAATTCTTCAGTAGTAGCTTTGAGGGAGATGAAACCAGTTTAGGGGAAAGGGAGGAGGTGTCCTGGCCACAAATTTAGCAGGGCCACCGATGTAGCTGAGTCATGGCCCAGGAGGCAACTTTAATACTATGTTAACCATCGGTCACATCCATCTTTTTTTTTTTTTTGAGACAGAGTCTCTCTCTGTTTCCCAGGCTGGAGTGCAGTGGCGTGATCTCAGCTCACTGCAACCTCTGCCTCCCAGGTTCAAGCAATTCTCCTGCCTCAGCTTCCCAAGTAACTGGGATTACAGGCGCCCACCACCACGCCCAGCTAATTTTTTTTGTACTTTTAGTAGAGACGAGGTTTCACCATGTTGGCCAGGCTGGTTTCAAACTCCTAACCTCAAGTGATCCGCCCACCTTGGCCTCCCAAAGTGCTAGGATTACAGGCATGAGCCACCATGCCCGGCCCGTATCCATCTTTTTAGGAAAGAATATTCAGATTAGAAACAGGAAAATTGGTGGACAACAGAAAGTGCCACTCCTTTATTCAGGACACCAAAGATATGAATTGAACTTCCTTTTAAGTATATGGTTTTTAAAAATATTTGTGTTGGTAAAAATAAATATATATATATAAAATAAAAATAAAGGCTGGGTGCGGTGGCTCATGCCTATAATCCCAGCACTTTGGGAGGCCAAGGCAGGTGGATCACCTGTGGTCAAGAGATCAAGACCATCCTGGCCAACACGGTGAAACCCCCGTCTCTACTAAAAATTCAAAAATTAGCTGGGCGTGGTGGCTCATGCCCGTAGTCCCAGCTACTCGGGAGGCTGAGGCAGGAGAATCACTTGAACCCAGGAGGCAGAGGTTGCAGTGAGCCAAGATCACACCACTGCACTCCAGCTTGGTGACAGAGCAAGACTCCGTCTCAAAACAAAACAAAACAAAACAAAACAAAACAAACAAACAGATGGTGAGATGGTTTGGCTCTGTGTCCCCACCCAAATCTCATCTTGTAGCTCCCATGATTCCCACGTGTGGTGAGAAGGACCCCGTGGCAGATGATTGGATTATGGGGGAGGGTCTTTCTCCTGCTGTTCTCATGATAGTGAATGGGTTTCATGAGATCTGATGCTTTTAAAAATGGGCGTTGCCCTACACAAGCTCTTTTTGCCTGCTGCCATCCATGTGAGATGTGACTTGCTCCTCCTTGCCTTCCACTGTGATTATGAGGCCTCCCCAGCTATGTGGAGCTGTAAGTCCAGTAAGCCTCTTTCTTTTGTAAATTGTCCAGTCTCGGGTATGTCTTTATCAGCAGCGTGAAAACGGACCGATACAGATGGAAATTCTGACATACACTACAACATGATGAACATATTTATTATGCTAAGTGAAAGAAGCTAGTCCCGCTGGGCGCGGTGGCTCAAGCCTGTAATCCCAGCACTTTGGGAGGCCGAGACGGGTGGATCACGAGGTCAGGAGATCAAGACCATCCTGGCTAACATGGTGAAACCCCGTCTCTACTAAAAAATACAAAAAACTAGCAGGGCGATGTGGCGGGCGCCTGTAGTCCCAGCTACTCGGGAGGCTGAGACAGGAGAATGGCGGGAACCCGGGAGGCGGAGCTTGCAGTGAGCTGAGATCCGGCCACAGCACTCCAGCCTGGGCGACAGAGCGAGACTCCGTCTCAAAAAAAAAAAAAAAAGAAGCTAGTCCCATAAAGACAAATACTGTAAGATCCCACTTAAATAAGGTACTTGGAATAGTCAAATTGATAAAAACATGAAGTAGCATGGTGTTTGCCAGAGGCCGGAAGGAGGAGGAAATGGGGAGTTAGTGTTTCACGGGTACAGCATTTCAGTTTTGCTAAGTGAGAAGAGTTCTGGAGCTGGATGATGGTAATGGTCATATGGCATTATAAATGTATTTAATACCATTGCATTGTACACTTGAAAATGGCTAAGATGGTAAATTTTATGTTATTTATATTTTCATACAATAAGATTGGAAAAACAACTTTTATTATAAAAAGTTTAAAATGTACACAAATACTCATCATCCAGTTTCAACAATTATCAACATTTTGCTTATCTCATTTCTTATATTTCTCCACTCCCCTCTTATTTCCCCTAATAGATTTTTAGGTTTTTGTGGTTTTTTTTACTTGCATTGTCTAATTATGATCATGTCATCCAAAAATCCTGCTGTATTGTTATTTTTTCCCTATATTTGTTCCTCATTTTTTAAAAATCCAATGATTCTATGGTTAGTGTCTCTGTTAAACAGAAATGAGGGAGGACAGGAAACATTCTTACTTTATCTTAGGTTTGTTTTTTTTTTTTATTTTCTTTTTAAGACAGAGTCTCACTCTATTGGTTAGGCTGGAGTGCAATGGCACAATCTCAGCTCACTGCAACCTCCACCTCCCAGGTTCAAGCGATTCTCCTGCCTCAGCCTATGAGTAACTGGGACTACAGGTGTGCACCATCATACCTTGATAGTTTTTGTATTTTTAGTAGAGACAGGGTTTCACCGTGTTGGCCAGGCTGGTCTCAAACTCCTGGCCTCAAGTGATCTACCCACCTCGGCCTCCCAAAGTGCTGGGATGACAGGTGTGAGTCACCGTGCCTGGCCTGTTTTATCTTAGTTTCGATGAGCTTATCTTTGCTATTTAACAAATGCTGGCTCTTTGTTCTATGCATGTGCTCCTTTTAAGTTCAGATAAACAGGAACCCTCAGCAAAGTTTTTCACTCAGTACTGGTGCAGGCATCAGGAGATATGTCAATACACATATTGACACATATCTAATTGTATCGGCTTTCTGGAAATCAACTGCATGACATAACCAGGACTTTTTAAAGGCTCATGATGATTTACCTAGAAATTCCTATTCAAGACTCTATCTTCAGGAAATAATTAGAGATGCAGTCAAAGATTGATGTACATAATTTTTAATAGCAATGGAGTACTCATGTTATATTGTTGACCACCCAGAGGCCATCCCCAGCCCCTTTCTCCCTTATTAATGCAGAGACTGAGAACAGCAGACACTCTTTTCCCTAGCCTTTACAGAGAGAGGTGGCCAAAAGTGCCAGCTGTGATCAATGAACTCTAAAAAGAAGTCTGCAGGGAATGATGAAAAAGATGTTCTGACGACCAAGGCTTTTACTGCCCTACCTGTAACCCTGCTTCCTGCCTTTGAATCAATCAAAGGAGAATGTGGTACTTGAAGCCATTCCAGCCATACTGTGACCACAAATTGACAAGCCTAAAAGTGACAGGCCAATATGCTGAGGATGAGAACAGAGAGGCAGAAAGAACCTTAGTCTGAGATGACATCCTTAACAGCTGCATCAAAACTGGACCTGCCTACCCAGACATCTTTTTCTGTGAGCGATTCTGTGGTAGCGCTCTTTTAATGGAAGATAGTGGGTGTGTGTTCTTCTGCTTGTAGCCAAAAGGAAACCTACCTTATGTATATGAATATCCCACAATTTATTTAATTGGTCCTCTAGTTACACATTTAGCTTGATTCGATTTTCTTTTCTATCAGAAGTAACAATGTTGATGAATGTTTTTGAATATACATCTTTGCCTTTTGGTAAGCATTTTTTTTTTTTTTTTGGTCTTTATCTTTATCCTCTGCATCTGAGAAATTTATTTATTTATTATTTTTATTTACTTATTTTTTTGAGACGGAGTTTTGCTCTGTTGCTCAGGGTGGAGTGCAATGATGCGATCTCCACTCACTGCAACCTCCACCTCCCGGGTTCAAGTGATTCTCCTGCTCCAGCCTCCCAAGTAGCTGGGATTACGGGTGCCCACCACCATGCCCAGCTAATTTTTTGTATTTTTAGTAGAGACAGGGGTTTCACCATGTTGGCCAGGCTGGTCTTGAACTCCTGACCTCAGATGATCTGCCTGCCTCGACCTCCCAAAGTGCTGGGATTACAGGCATGAGCCACATGCCTGGCCTGAGAAATTTATTTACATTTGTCTTCTTTGCTAATTTTATTTCGACAGAATTAATTTTGCTTTTTTACTCCTTATCCTGTGTTTTTCATTTCCTTTCAACCCTTCCTTTTCTTTTTCCTCTTTCATCACATCTAGTTTATCTTCCATCTCAGCCTACATTCATCTTCTTCTGTTACAGAGCTCATGCCTACCTCACTTCCGTTTAAGATACCCAACAATTTTCTAGAACTTTTTTCTGGCTCCCACAAAAAATCATTTAGACCTATGCAAAACTTCTGAACCTCTGGTATACTTTTTTCTTTCACTTGTTTTATATGTTTTTTTTAATACATCCCACACTGATTTTTCTTTTTTTCCATGCTCAATTTTGAACAGGGTGCTAGCTATTCACATTCAGTGTTTGTTACCAAGCAGAGTGAGTGAGGATTTCCTTTGGTTCTGCTTTCTGTCTGATAGCTAGATGGTTGAATCTTCCTTTAAAATCTGTATCTGCAGCCTGGGCAACATAGCAAGATCCACTTTCTACAAAAAATACAAAAATTAGCCCAGTGTGGTGGTGTGCACCTGTAGCCCTAGCTACTTGGGAGGCTGAGTCAAGAGGATCACCAGCACCCAGGAGTTCAAGGTTACGGTGAGTCATGATTGTGCCACTGCACTCCAGCCTGGGTGACAGAGCAAGACCCTGTCTCAATCAGTGAGTCAAAACAAATAAAATCTCTATCTGGAGGGCAGGGTCGTGTGCATGTGTCCCAGCCTCATTCCCAGTTTCTAGTCATTTTTCACTTGGTGTAATTAGGCTCTGCTGAAGCTGCATCTCCCTTCTATTTCCTGGTTTTCTGTTAGTCTCAGCTAATCTACTACATGAGGAATTGTGATTTTTAAAAAATGGAGCCCTAGTAAGGTTTTCCCTGTTCTCTCCCCTAAATCTAAATCACACCAGGGTTACACTTGAATTCTGGTTTGTTTCCCCAAACTTTTTGCCCAATAGTTTTTTGATTTAAAAATTTTTTTCCCTTTCCTTTTTTTTTTTTCACACAGAAGTGAGAATTAGACAGTTCTTCCAATAGTTTTTTGAAATTCATGTGATTGAAAGAAAGAAAAAAAAGAAAAGAAAAAAATATCAGCTGTAGTAAGTGTGATTTTTCTTAAGTGTGATTTTTCTTTTTTTGGAGTTGGGGAAAAGGGTGCAGCCTCCGTTGAAGAAGAGACTGGATAAGAAGCAGGAAATCTTCTCCCCCTAGTGGAAAGAAAGAGATACTTCAGGACTAGTTTATCCAAATCTTCCCTTGTGGTCTAGGTCTCTCTCTCTCTCTCTCTCTCATATATATATATATATATATATATATATATATATATATGCCTGGCTTGTATATAATAAAAGTTTTTGAGATGAAAGATTTATCAACAAAGAAGTAAATTCTGCAAAATTGCAAAATATTACATACAACCAAAAAAAAATTTTACTTCAATATATAAGTGATATAAGTTAGAAAACATAATTTTTAAAATCCCAGTTATAATAGAAAGATCATATTGGAAATAACCTAATTTAGTAATAAACGAGTCACTCAGAGAAAAATGATAAAACCATTTAGAAAAAAATAAAAGAACCCTAAAACAGATAGAGAAATACTCTAGATCAAGAAGACTAAATGTAAGTCGGACACAGTGGCTCACACCTGTAATCCCAGCACTTTGGGAGGCTGAGGTGAGTGGATCACCTGAGGTCAGGAGTTGGAGACTCCATCTCAAAAAAAAAAAAAAAACTTTTTAATAATAGTTTATAACGTTTCTGGTAGACTAGAGCTTTTTCTTCGTTTTTTATTTTGTTTTGTTTTGGTTTGTTTTTTTTTTGTTTTTGTTTTTGTTTTGTTTTGTTTTGAGGCAGAGTCTTGCTCTGTAGCCCAGGCTGGAGTGCAGTGGCGCATTTCGGCTCACTGCAACCTCCACCTCCCGGATTCAAGCAATTCTCCTGCCTCAGTCTCTTGAGTAACTGGGACTACAGGCGTGTGCCAACACACCCGGCTAATTTTTGTATTTTTAGTAGAGACAGGAGTTCACCATATTGGCCAGGCTGGTCTCGAACTCCTGATCTCATGATATGCCCATCTCGGCTTCCCAAAGTGCTGGGATTACAGGTGTGAGTCACTGCGCCAGGCCCTATATTTATATTTTTGAGACAGGGTCTCTCTCTGTCACCCAAGCTGGAGCGTAGAGGCTCAATCTCAGCTCACTGCAACCTCTGCTTCCTGGGTTCAAGCAGTTGTCCCATGTCAGTCTCCCAAGTAGCTAGGCCTACACAGGCGCATGCCACCACACCGGGCTAATTTTTGTATTTTTTGGTAGAGACAGGGTTTCACCATATTGGCCAGGCTGGTCTCGAATTCCTGACCTCAAGTGTTCTGCCTACCTTGGCCTCCCAACGTTCTGGGATTACAGGCGTAAGCCACCGCACCTGGCCTGGAAGACTAGTTTAAAAAGAGACACTGATGAAAGTTAGACTTAGAACCACGTTGGAAATGACCATTTGGGGTATTTTAATCTCATAGACACAGTTCTGAAGCTCTAGGCCCATAGCCATGGATACATGCTTCACAGTGGTGCTTAGGCCTCAGAAACTGAACATTCAGCCCCACTGACACTCATTATCAGGTGTCCAGAGGAGAAAACTCTCCTAAGTAGATATCTAATTTCTAAGATTCTATGGATTGAGGCGATAACATCAAGTGTATACCACTCTCTCCAAAGACTTTCTGATCTCTGATCAGAAAACGGACTTATATTTAGACTTATATCTCATCTTATGTTTATAATGTGTATCTGAAAATTCCCAGGTCTGAATTCTTTGTGGGTATGGTTCTGTTTGTTTGTGCTGACTCTTGTTCAGGACGTTCCTATGCTGTGATTTTTGCTGACAGTTCACGTTCACTGGAACTTCATAGGGATTTTTGAAGCGTGTGTTGGGGTAACCATTCTCTCTCTGGTGAGGATTTGTGCTGACTTCCATGACCTACAAACCTAGGTCAAAGTTAAATTTGCAGCACGTAACCTTTTTAGATATGCAGATAACTTGAACTCAGACTCCAACCTGGCATGAGGACTGGCTCGTAGCCACATATTCTCAGAAGAGACTCTTTCCTCCAACCTGAGCCAAGGCAAGATACACACACTGCTCTGCTCTCTCCTTTTTCAGGTAAATATCATTTTTTCTTTTTGCAGGGTATGGAGTTTCACTCTTGTTGCCCAGCCTGGAGTGCAATGGTGCAACCTCTGCCTCCCAGGTTCGAGCGATTCTCCTGCCTCAGCCTCCTGAGTAGCTGGGACTACAGGCACCCACCACGCCTGGCTAATTTTTTTCTTTTTTTCTTTCTTTTTATTTATTTTTTATTTTTTTATTTTTAGTAGAGACGGGGTTTCTCTATGTTGGTCAGGATGGTCTCGAACTCCCGACCTCAGGTGATACACCCACCTCGGCCTCCCGAAATGCTGGGATTTACAGGTGTGAGCCACTGCGCCCGGCAAAATATCATTTTTTCTAATTCACCCTTTCTCTGAGAGTAAAACTCTTTATGGTTCCTGGATTAGGGGAATCTTCATTCTAACTCCCTGGTTTGAGCCCAAAGCTTTGCTCCTGGCCTATGTGCCACCTTCTTAAAACTAGAATCTGGCTGGGCACAGTGGGTCAGGCATATAATGCAAGCACTTTGGGAGGCAAAGGCAGGTGGATTACTTGAGCTCAGGAGTTTGAGACCGGCCTGGGCAACACAATGAGACCTCATCTCTACTAAAAATCAAAAAAATTAGCCAGGTATGGTGGTACAAGTCTGTAATCCCAGCTACTCTCAGGAGGCTGAGGTGGATCACTTGAGCACAGATCAAGGCTGCAGTGAGTTTGATCATGCCACTGCACTCCAACCTGGACAACAGAGCGTGATTCTGTCTCAAAATAATAATAATAATAATAAGTGCTGGGCACAGTGGCTCATGCCTGTATTCCCAGCACTTTGGGAGGCCGAGGCGGGCGGATCATGAGGTCAGGAGGTCAAGACCATCCTGGCCAACATGGTGAAACCCCATCTCTACTAAAAATACAAAAACAAAATTAGCCGGGCGTGGTGGCGGGCACCTGTAGTACCAGCTACTCCAGAGGCTGAGGTGGGAGAATGGCGTGAACCTGGGAGGCAGAGGTTGCATTGAGCCGAGATCGCGCCATTGCACCCCACCCTGGGCGACAGAGCGAGACTCCGTCTCAAAAAATATGTGTATATTAAGAAGAAGACGACGACTAGAACTCTGGGTCACCTGGGCTTAGTAGATGCTCTTGGGGTAACTGATACCCTAAGCACTTGCTTACCTCCTTAACTGTAGACTTACTTTGGTAAGGCTCCAGAGGATTTCTTTTTGCAAACTAAATAATACATTTTGGCTGGGTGCGGTGGCCTGTAATCCCAGCACTTTGGGAGGCCACGGTGGGCGGATCACCTGAGGTTGGGAGTTTGAGACCAGCCTGGCCAACATAGCTGAAATCCCGTCTCTACTAAAAATACAAAAATTAGCTGGGTGTGGTTGTGGGCACCTGTAATCCCAGCTACTTGGGAGGCTGAGGTAGGAGAACCGCTTGAACCCAGGAGGCGGAAGTTACAGTGAGCCGAGATCACGCCATTGCACTCCAGCCTGGGCAACAAGAGCGAAACTCCGTCCCAAATAAATAAATGAAATATTTTTAAAGGTGTTCTTATTTACCATTCTAATAGGCTTCATATTATATTATTATATATAATTTTAGAAAGTAAATACTTTCTAAAATTGAGTCTACCATATTGCCAAAAGAGAAGTCTACAGATTCTCTCTCTTCCTAGCTGTCTCACAAATCCAAAACTTCAGTAGTTACTGATTCCACCATTATCTAATTTTCCTTCCAACTTTTTCTTTAATGCTTTCACTTCCATCCACCTATTTGCAACAAAAAATTGAGCAAAGGCTCCTTCCTTCCTCAAACTTTCACATCTTAGTATAACTTTCATTGATTCTAAGTTCTGAGTATCTCTTACATTTGTTCTCTCCTTCATTCTACCTACAATTGCCTTCACAATTCATTATTTCTTTTGTGGGTCACTAAAATAATCTGTTTCCATGCTTACCTCCCGCAAATCCATTCTTTACATAGCTGTCAGCAAAACCTATTTAAAATAAAAATCGGATCATGCTGTTTGCATAATTAAGTCTTCAGTGACGCCTTAGTGCTGTCAGATAAAGTCTCAGGCCTGGCACAGTGGCTCATGCCTGAAATCCCAGCCCTTTGGGAGGCCGAGGTGGGTGAATCACTTGAGGCCAGGAGTTCGAGACCAGCCTGGGCAACAGAGCAAGACCCCCATCTCTACAAAAAACACAAAAATTAGCCAGGGATGGTGGCATGTGCCTGTAGTTCCAGCTACTCAAGAGGCTGAGGTGGAAGGATGTCTTGAGTACAGAAGACAGAGGTTGCAGTGAGCTAAGATCACGCCACTACATTCCAGCCTGGGCCACAGAGCCAGACCCTGTCTCAAAAAATAAAAAATAAAAATAAAAATAAAGTTTCAATTACTTATGATGGCATACAAGATCCTCTACAATCAGTCCCTCCCTCTGCTGGGTCATACCAAATTACGTATCATCCTTTGCTTGATCTGCCATCCTCCAGTCAACCCTACACCTCACCCCAGCTTTCCCGGCCACTGTCAGCTCCTTATCTTCAAAACCCAGGTTACAAATCTTCTCTTCCAGGAAACTTGCAGGCAAATCCTTACTGCACCCTTTGTTACATCACAGCACATGATGTACTTCACCATTACTGCACTTACTACACCGTATTGCAGTCATTCTACTATTGCCCCAATTAGACTATGAATTCCCTTCAAAGACAGGTAAAATTTTATCTTTATCCACAGTACCTGGCACAGTGCTGATAACATGAGGTACTTAGTATCTACCAAATGAATGAATGTTTTTGACTTCTACTATACCTTTGGAGATTGACTCCTACCTCCACTGCTACTCTCAAAGTTCAGGCCCTTTATTCTTTCTCTATCCCCTCACATGTCCTTCTGCCTCTAGCTTATTAACCCACCTAATGGTACCTAAATTATTTCTAAAGCACAGTTCTGATCATGTCCTGCTTACCATCAGAAACCGCTATTGCTGTTAGCCCTTGACCTTTTTTTTTTTTGTTTTGTTTTTTTTTAAGAGACAAGGTCTCACTGTCACCTAAGCTGGAGTACAGTGGTGTGATCATAGCTCATTGTAACCTCAAACTCCTGGGCTCAAACAGTTCTCCCACCTCGGCCTCCCAAGTAGCTAGAACTACAGGCACATGCCACTGCTAATGCCTGGCTAATCTTTTTTTTTGTCTTATTGTATTTTTGTAGAGATAGGATCTTGCTATATTGCCCATGCTGGTTTTAAACTCCTGGCCTCAAGCAATCCTACTGCCTCAGCCTTCCAAAGTGCTGGGATTACAGGCATGAGCCACAAGATTCTGGAATCTTGCCTCATTTTCCAGCAGCTCATAGCAACCTACTGGTTTCCCAAAGGCAGCTCAGCTCCATCCTAATGACCAAACCAGCTGGGACATGGGGCAGGCAGTGCCGAACCAGCCTCCACTCCAACTTCTCCGTTCACCATCTAATGAAGCTTATTAGTACTAGATAGCCTTCTATATCTAGGATCTGATGGTATTAGATCTGATGGTATTGGAGATAGCTACGGGATTCCCATATTATCCAGAGTCACTGCCATCCCCATTTTGACTTTATGGAAGATTCCATTTCATCACTCCACTCTACAGCAGCGGTATACTGAGGGCTGGCGGGGGTGGGGGAAGGAATGACACTACAAGGTAGGGAGGGGATCCATTGTCTAGAAAGAATTTTAAAACAATAAAATTGACTTTTAGTTAATTTGTTTTTTCTCATCATCAAGCACCAGTAATTCTAAACAATGTCAATATTGTTTACATATTCTCTCCCACCAGGGTGGACTAGTCCCACCACCATCTGTTGGTGTGCCACTGCTATTCAGGCATCACCCCCTTTTGAAACCTTTTACCCACCCCAAAACAGAATTAATCACCTCTTCCTAAACCCTAATGCACACTCACTTGAGTCTCCTACAAGACCACAGGCACATTAAGGAGAGCATGTCTTTAACCCCTAGTACACATTCATGAACACATACGCTTCCTTTGCCTCAGCTTCCCATTAAGGTCCTTGGTGAGTGAAATGTGCTCAGTCCCAGTTACTCCATATTGCTAGAAGAAAGCATCATGCCTTACACTCAACTCTTAGACCAGACTAAATACACATAGAATATAATCTGAATTCCAAAGGCTGGTACTCACAGAACACCATAATCTGGACATAGTTCTTATTCCTACTTAAATACTAAATCTTATACTCTATTTATACCAAACTACTTATACTTGGTATATTTCTGCCTATTACATGTAAGTCCTTTTTGTTTTCCAGTACTTTGTGTCTGATTTACCTAACTGCTAAGCTACCCAGAAGGAAATTTAAACACACAATTTTGTAATCATGCTGTGGATGCAACAGACACCAAATTCTAATGAATAAAACTACTGATAGCTAACTTATAAAAGCGGAGAAGACATTTTTATTATACAACATTTTATTTTAAAAAAAAATTATCTTCATAGAATACATTTTCACATTAGAGATTCCCATTGTGCGAAAATAACAATTTATTACTTAAGAGTTTTATATTTGTTTTAGAACAAGTAGAACACATTTGAGAATTAAATCTCAGTTTAGAATTGGAAATATTTTGATACATCTACAAGAGGAAACTTGCCCTAAAATGGAACTCCTCTACATTCAGAAGCACTCCAAGCATTTCTTCCTAGGATTTAGAAATTTATAATGTGAGATGTCAGCATTTCCTAATTTTAAAATTTCCCTAGTATACGTAACCATCAGTAGGTGGTATCTACTGACTAGAGAGGGAAGTTTTCAAAAATTAAACACTGTCTAATTTTCTGCAAAGTTTTTATTCATGAATTAAGAGTATTTCCCTTTGTCCATTATTGCCAGGGCAAATATGGAAGTTTGATCATATACTAATAGTAATAAAGCTGGATTATCTTCAAGAGATTGATAAATTAAAAGGCAAAAGCTCATATATCGTGTTTAGTTATACTGTGAGTCTTATGAGAAGCTGGGAGGCAACCCCATTAACTCACCAGAATACAGAACTCAGTCTCACAATTTCTTAGACACAATTCCTCTCAAACCTTTTCCTCAAAGATTAAATTCTGAAAATAATCTTAAGATTAAGATTATTAAGAGAAAAAGGCTGTCCACAAATGGACTTATCTGTTATTTCTTCCTTATTGTGAGCTGAATGGCATGACAAAGCAGAGGCAAAGAGGCATACATCAATTCTTCAAAGTATGAAGTCAAAAAGGTCAGAGCTTCCACAGCATGGCAACAGCTTTGCAGATGCCCACGTCGTGATAGTTGAAATAGCAAAGCCCAGCAAAGGTTAAAGCTGAAAGTGCCAAAAGCCCTGCCTTGGCAGCTTTCTGCGAGGCATCCCCATGAACATAGTCAGTAACAACTTGTCCAAGGCCCCTAAAGAAAAAGAAAAAAATCATAACATCAATGAAAAATCACAGTGAAATTAGGAGACTACACAGATAACTTGGCTGCAAAAAAAACAATCTGTCAAGTTCAAATGCAATGTCTCCATTTGCCACTCCACTGTCACTGCCATCCATCTGCCACTCCAGTGCACTGTTTGCTTCTTTAGGGGATTCTGTATAGCCTTTTGTGTGTGTATGCCAGTAAGTCTGTTTCTAGTGAATCTTTTTTTTAGAGACAAAGTCTTACTCTGTTGCCCATGCTAGAGTGCAGTGGCCTGATCATAGCTCACTACAGCCTCGAACTCCTGAGCTCAAGTGATCCTCCCGCCTCAGCCTGCCAAGTAGCTGGGACTCCATGCCCGGCTAATTGTTTTTTATTTATTTATTTATTTATTTTTTGAGACAGAGTTTCACTCTGTCGCCCAGGCTGGAGTGCAGTGGCACGATCTTGGCTCACAGCAACCTCTGCCTCCCGGGTTCAAGCGATTCTCCTGCCTCAGCCTCCCAAGTAGCTGGGACTACAGGCACCCACCACCACACCCAGCTAATTTTTGTATTTTTAGTAGAGACAGGGTTTCACCATATTGGCCAGGCTGGTCTGGAACTCCTGACCTTGTGATTCCCCCACCTCAGCCTCCCAAAGTGTTGGGATTACAGGCATGAGCCACCGCTCCTGGTCTTTTTTTTCTTTCTTTAGAGATGCGGTCTACTATGATGCCCAGGCTGGTCTTGAACTCTTGGCTGCAAGTGATCCTCTCACCTCAATAACTAAAAATAACTAAAACCCTACAGTATTTTTAATTAATTCAAAAAGAATTTATTAAGTAGATATTATGTGCCAGAATCTGTCATAAATGTTGGGAGTATAGTAAGTGAGATAGCATCCCTGCCTTTATGGAATTTGCTAGTGAAAGAGAAGGAAAAAATAAACATATATATACTATGAAGAAACACTTTAGAAAGGAAGGCATGAATGAGAACACCCAAACAAAAGTGGCATCTCTAATGAATAGTAAGATTTGTGTGGCTGGAGCACACGGGTGAAGCAGAGATCAGAGGAAGGCAGGGGCCAGTTGCATAGGGTCTTGAAGGTCATGATAAGGAATCTGAATTTTATATGAAATATAATAGGAAACCACTGATATATTTTAAGCAAGGAGTGACGTAGGTAAGGAGTGACCTAATTTTACCATTTCTATAACAGTTTTATTGAAATCTAAGTCAAATGCCATAAAAAATTCACCCTTTTTAGTATACAATCCAGTGGTTTTTTAGTATATTGAGTTGTGCAATCATCATTATTTAATTTCAGAACATTCTCATTACCCCAAAAAGAAACCCTCTACCTATTAGCCCACTGCCCAACTACAAATTTACTTTCTGTCTCTATGGATTTGCCTATTCTGGGCATTTCATGTAAAAGAACCCATACACGGCTGGGCATGGTGGCTCACACCTGTAATCCCAGCACTTTGGGAGGGTGAGGCAGGCGGATCACCTGAGGTTGGGAGTTCGAGACCAGCATGACCAACAAGGAGAAACCCTGTCTCTAAAAAAAAATACGAAATTAGCCGGGTGTGGTGGCGCATGCCTGTAACCCCAGCTACTTGGGAGGCTGAGGCAGAAGAATCACTTAAACCCGAGAGGCAGAGGTTGCAGTGAACCGAGACTGCAGGTTCGTGCCAAGCCAAGATCACACCATTGCACTCCAGCCTGAATGACAAGAGGAAAACTCCATCTCAAAAAAAAAAAAAAAAAAAAGCCATACAATATATGGCCTTTGTGTCAACTTAGCATAATGTTTTCAATGTTCATCCATGTCATAGCATTTATCAATACATCATTCCTTTGTATGGCTGAATAATATTCTATTGTATGAATACACCATATTTTGTTTAGCTATTCATCCACTGACAGACATTTGGATTGTTTCCACTCTTTGGCTATTATAAATAATGCTGCTCTGAACATTCCTATACAAGTTCTTTGCGTGGACACGTTTTCAATTCTCTTGGGTATACACCTAAAAGTAGATTGCCAAGTCTATGGTAACTCTAAGGTTAACTTTGTGTTGTAACTGCCAGAATGTTTTCCAAAGTGACTGAAACGTTTTATATTCCCAACAGAACCATGAGGGTTCCAATTTTCCAAGTCCTCAGCACCACTTACAACTGTCCATCTTTTATTACAGCCATCCTAATGGGGTGTGAGGTGGTATCTCATTGTGGTTTTGATTTGCATTTCTCTAATGACAAATGATGCTGAGCAATTTCTCATGTGCTTATTGGCCATCTGTATATCTACTTTGGAGGAATATAATTTTACGTTTTAAAAGGTCACTATTGCTGTAGTATGATGAATGAAGAGTGTGGGTGGGGGACCAGAGTAACAGGTGAACAGGAAACTAGTTAGAAGGCAACTGAAGTAGCCTAGGTGAGACTGTTGGCTTAACCTAGGCTGGTGACAGGGTGTAAAGTGACAATTCAGACTTTTTTTTTTTTTTTTAATAATGTCTATTTTTTTTTTTTTTCCCCTTTTACTTTAAGTTCTTGGATACATGTGCTGAATGTGCAGGTTTGTTACACAGGTACACATGTGCCATGGTGGTTTGCTGCACCTATCAACGTGTCATCTAGGTTTTAAGCTCTGCATGCAATAGGTATTTATCCTAATGCTCTCCATCCCCTTCCCCCCCACCCTGATTCAGAGTTTTGTTTTTCTGTTTTTTTGAGACAGTCTCACTCTGTTGCCCAGGCTGGAATGCAGTGGCGCAATTTCGGCTCACTGCAACCTCTGCCTCCTGGGTTCCAGTGATTCTTCTGCCTCAGTCTCCCGAGTAGCTGGGACTACAAGGCAGGTGCCACCACGCCCAGCTTAATTTTTGTATTATTAGTAGAGACAGGGTTTCACCATACTGGCCAGGCTGGTCTCGAATTCCTGACCTCGTGTGATCCACCCGCCTTGGCCTCCCAAAGTGCTAGGATTACAGGCATGAGCCACCGCACCTGGCCGATTCAGACTATTTTTTAAAGAAAGAACAGAACTTAGGGAATAGATGTGGGGTAAGAACAAAAAGAAGTATGTAGAATGACTCCTAAGAATTTTAGCTTGAGCATAGCTTTAACTGAGAAGGGGGCTTTAAAGGAGAAATCAAGGGAGATTTGGGGGAAAAAAAGAGTGATTTGGCCAATGTTAGATCTGGGATAACTATCAGACATCCAAGTGGATGTCAATTAGACAATGAGATAAATAAGTCTGCAGCTCAGAAAAACAGGTCAGATCTGAGCTCACCTAGAAAGAGGGTACAGATGGAGAAATTAAGAAGGCCATGACTCAGCCCTGAAGATTTTGTCATCTCGAGGTCAGACGAGGAGAAGGATCTGGCAGAGGAGACTTCTATGCATCTGGAAAGCCAAAGAAAAGTGACTTACGGGGAGAATTAATTGAGTTGAAGG
Source organism: Papio anubis (assembly GCF_008728515.1). Lineage (NCBI taxonomy): Eukaryota > Metazoa > Chordata > Mammalia > Primates > Cercopithecidae > Papio > Papio anubis. The sequence goes on from NC_044987.1 coordinate 22,349,955, forward strand.
CTGCTGAGACTTCAAGCAAGTGGAGGACAGAGAATAGACAACTGGATTTGGAAAGATGAAGGCCTTCAGTGCCCTTGGTAAGAATAACCTATGTTACATAGTTGGGATAAGACCCTAATTAATACAGGTTAAAAGAGACTCAGTGTTGAGGAAGTGGAGCACAATTATAGACAGCTCCTTCAAGATGGATCACATGTTAGAGAAATATTACTTACTATACTTGTGATCTAGTATTTCATATGCAACTAGCATCTTTTATTTGGAAAGGTCTATGTGGTTAAAAAACAACATCAACAACAACTCATTCTCCTAACTAGTCCTACAAAACTAGATAATTAAAACCCCTTTAGGCTGGGCACGGCAGTTCATGCCTATAATCCCAGCACTTTGGGAAGTCAAGGTGGGAGGATCACTTGAGGTCAGGAGTCCAAGACCAGTCTGGCCAACATGGTGAAACCGTCTCGACCAAAAATACAAAACCAAGCTAGGTGTGTTGGTACGTGCCTGTAATCCCAGCTACTTGGGAGGCTGAGGCATGAAAATTGCTTGAACCCAGGAGGCAGAGGTTGCAGTGAGCCAAGATCGCATCACTGCACTCCAGCCTGGGTGAGAGTGAGACTCTGTCTCAAAAAAAAAAAAAACCTTTAACACTAGCTAGAAAATGATTCTAGGCCTGGCGCAGTGGCTCAAGCCTGTAATCCCAGCACTTTGGGAGGCCAAGATGGGCGGATCACGAGGTCAGGAGATCGAGACCATCCTGGCTAACACGGTGAAACCCCGTCTCTACTAAAAAAATACAAAAAACTAGCTAGGCGAGGTGGCAGGCACCTGTAGTCCCAGCTACTTGGGAGGCTGAGGCAGGAGAATGGCGTAAACCCAGGAGGCGGAGCTTGCAGTGAGCTGAGATCCGGCCACTGCACTCCAGCCTGGGCGACAGAGCAAGACTCCATCTCAAAAAAAAAAAAAAAAAGAAAATGATTCTGACAAGTCACTTAACCTCCCTGGGTCTTAGTTGCCACATTTGTAAAATAAAAGAGTTGGTTAAGACACTCTCCAAAGTACTTCCAGTTTCAACAATCTGAAAGCGCCTCCATACTCCCCACAATGACAACATATTGTTCCTGCAAAACTTAAAAAGAACAACTCAAGGAACCCAACCTTGAGTTGTTTACCCTCATTTTAGAAGGTTCAATAACACAGAAAGTCATACAAACTATACCAGATAAAATAAACAAAAGCTGGGCCAGACGTGGTGGCTCACACCTGTAACCTCAACACTTTAGGAGGCTGAAGCAGGTGGATTACTTGAGGTCAGGAATTCGAGACGAGCCTGGCCAACATGGCAAAACCCCATTTCTACTAAAAATACAAAAATTAGCTGGGCGTGGTAGTGTGTGCCTGTAATCCCAGCTATTCAGGAGGCTGTGGCAGGAGAATCACTTGAACCAGGAGGAAGAGGTTGCAGTAAGCCGAGATCATGCCACTGCACTGCAGCCTGGATGACAAAGGGAGACCCTGTCTCAAAAAATAAATAAATAAATAGGCCGGGCTCGGTGGCTCATGCCTGTAATCCAAGCACTTTGGGAGGACGAGGCAGGTGGATCACCTGAGGTCAGGCGTTCCAGACCAGCCTGGCCAACATGGCGAAACCCCATCTCTACTAAAAATACAAAAAAATTAGCTGGGTCTGGTGGCACGCACCTGTAATCCCAGCTACTTGGGAGGCTGAGGCAGGGAGAATCGCTTGAACCTGGGAGACAGAGGTTGTGGTGAGCTGAGATCATGCCATTGCACTCCAGCCTGGGTGACAGAGCGAGACTTTGTCTCAAAAATAAATAAATAAACAAACAAACAGACGCTGTATACTCACTCATTCAGCAAGTATTTACTGAGTGCTATATGTCAGGTACCAGACAGTAGTTCTATGTTCTAGAGGCACAACAGCAAACACACACAGTAAAAACAACAAAATAACCCACCCACATGTATCTTTTTTTTTAAGAGGCAAGAATAAACTATACTATTTAGGGACATACATTTGGGTGATAAAACAAAATGCAAAGAAGCAATTACTATACAAAATAATAAACAGATGATGTAGTATATTAGAAGGTAGTAAGTGCTATTGAGAAAAATAAAACAAGCAAGAGAGATAAGGAATGGTAGGAGAGAAACTGCAATTTTGAATAAGTGGTTAGGGAAGGCTTTGTTGAGAGAATGACATTCAGGACCTGAAGGAGATGAAGGAACAAGCCAAGTGTATAGCTAGAAAAAGAGTTTCAGGCAGAAGCAGTAAGAGAAGCCCTGAGACCTAGAATGTCCCTGGCATGTTCAAGGAATCTCAAGGAAGCCCGTGTGAATGAGAGAGAGTGCGCAGCTAAAAATGAGGGAAGAAACAGGGAGGTTCAATCATGTAGAGTCCGCAGACAACTCTAAGAATTCTGACTTTGAATAACATGAACAGAAAAAATAGGGTTTTGAGAAGAGGAATGTCTTATTCTGACTTAACATTTTAACAGGATCACTGGGTCTGCTGTGTTGGGAATGGACACAAATGGGGACCAGTTAGGAGACTACTACTAGAGTCAAGGATAATGACCAAGTTTGGAGCTTACCAGGTTTAGACTTGAACAAACAGAAAACTGGAAATGCCATTAATTCAGATGGGCAAGAGTGCAGGAGGAACAGATTAGGAGAGATCAGAAACTCAGTTTGACAAGCTACATTCAAAATGTTATTAGATATGGAAATCGAATTGAAAGACATTGAATAGGCAGGTGGATATATAAATCTAGGCATATACATATTTTATATATATTTTAAAGTTTTCAACAAATTTAGAGCATTTCAATTAACTTCTGTCTCATATATAATACATAAGACAAGCTCACAGCAAACAAACTGAGCAGACAACTATACTTGGAATTGCTATACTTGCCAGTGACCATGAAGAGTGAGGGCTGCAGCCAGGGAATAGTCCATCGCAGAGCAAGGATTCAAATAAGCAGCCGGAAGCAGACCCAGGAGCAAAACACTGACAACCCTCTCGCTAGTCCAGTGGAGAGACGCAGCCTTGGAACCAGCTACAGAAAGGACCAGATTCATAAAAGTCGATGTGAGAAACACATCTTTCATGTTCAACATATGCCACACAGTAACCCAAACTGACAGACAGTATACATATAGGATATAACTCTGAGTACAAAGGAAGTAAAATATTAAAATAGTAGTTAAGAGAGAAGCTATCTTTGTTTTTTGAAGTCTTTATCTCTGGTTTTTGAAGTATTTTAGCAAAAGGGTATCGCAATGCCTACATATTGATTAGAAGACAGATCCAAGAAGATGGATAAAATACAGAATTGCTCTATTGCTACAGAATTAAGGCAGTCTTGGTTCAGTGAAGTGAACAAATTACCTTATGAATGTAAGTTAGTGGGCCGGGAGTGGGTGGCTCACAACTGCAATCCCAGCACTTTGGGAGGCCGAGGTGGGCAGATCACCTGAGGTCAGGAGTTTGAGGAAGTCAGGAGTTTGAGACCAGCCGGGCCAACATGGTGAAACCCATCTCTACTAAAAGTACAAAACTTAGCTGGGCGTGGTGGTGGGCACCTGTAATCCCAGCTACTCGGGACGCAGCGGCAGAAGAATCGCTTGAACTCAGAAGGCGGAGGTTGCAGTGAGCCAAGATCATGCCACTGCACTCCAGCCTGCACAACACAGCGAGACTCCGTCTCAAAAAAAAAAAAGAAAACAATTTTAAAGACTTAGGCTAGAAGGTCTTCTATGATTATAAATGGCATCATTCAACCATAATGGCACTAGTCTGCCCAAAGGTGTAAACTAGGTCTTCATTTGACAGAGTTGGACACAAGAGTCCCCCCTACAGGTAGGAAGTCCTGCTCAAGGCATGACAATTAGTGAAGGTAAAGATGGCTAGAGCCCAGAAAGCAGCAGCAATGGAGAGAACATACAATGGTGCCTGGGTGACAAGTGAATGTGCTGCACTCCACACCATTCTGGGATAGGTCGGTCCTGAAGAAATGCTGAGATATGAGCAGGTCTGACCACTGGGGTTCGCAGCAACAGAGCTGAGGAAAGAGTAGGATGATCATAAGAACGCCTCCTTTAACAGGACTGAAAACTTTCTAAAGGACCATAGGTAAGCTACTTAACCCTAAATAGGGAATAACATCTCATCTGTAAAATGATGATAGCATCTATTTCACTGGGGTTACTCTGAAGTTAGACTAGGGAACATCTGCATGTTCCCTACTTTATTTAATGACACCTCAGGCATTCTTTAACCTAACTCAGTAATCTGGAAGTCATGAGAGACGTTTCCCCTAAATTCAATCGCCAAATCCTATTGGCATATCTCTTTAACATTTCTTGAAACAATCTTCTTTTCTTTGTGCTACTTTCCTAGTTCAGGACCCCATCTTGCCTGGACTACTACGACAGTGTTTTCCTCATCAGAGTGAAAGTTCTTTGAGGGCGGGAACTACGTTTTCCTTTACATTTGTATCCTAGCATTACTACAGTGCCTGCGGTAGAACAAATACCCAGGTTAAATGATTTTCGAACTGATCCCCTCGTCCACTCCCACACCTAAACACACCAACTCCAGAAGAAACGGGCAAGCGCCTAACCCTCTTTCCCGATTCAGGGTGGGAGACAGTGGGGAGCATTCTAGGGACAGTAAACGGGGAGAAAACAGAACTCCTATGTGGATTAGCCTCATCAGGACTGCAACTTCCAGAGCGAGCGCTCTTCCTGATTATTCCGTCAACTCAGCTCACAGCAAGTGAAATACACGTTTCGGTAAACATCTGGACCCCTAGACTACAGTGGTCATTGCTGTGATTTCGGGATTTTCTTCTCCTCAAGAGACCTCCCACCCGGCAGATGAGTCCTCACTTTCATCCCCTTCCCTGGCTGGAGGCTGTGCTAAGCACCTCAGGGTGCGAAGACCCCTCACCTCGGCCTCCTTGGGCACCGCAAAGGGCAGTCAGCCTCCAGACAACCGCCATCTCGTTCCTGAGGGCTCAAGGTCATCCACCAACCCGGAAGCACTTAGGCGACAATTCCCACCCACGATGACGAAAGAAAACAGGGAGGAGGAAAATGCTGGGAGAACCGGAAGTGGATAGGCGGGGCACACCCGTCGCGCTTGCGCAAACACGGTTGTCGGAAAGTGGCGAGCCTGAGGCGAACAATGGCGGAGCTGGGTGAAGCTGATGAAGCTGAGTTGCAGCGCCTGGTGGCCGCCGAACAGCAGAAGGCGCAGTTTACTGCACAGGTGCGGGGGCGGGGAGGGTGAAGGGAAAGGAAGTTTCACCTTCCTTGCTGGTCCTGGGCACGCTCGCAGGTCTGTGCACTGGCGGCTCACTGGTGCTCGATCCCGGCTGCATCCCATTCCCCTCACAAAAGACAAGTCATGGCTCTCCTGTCCCTGGTGACTGGTAGTGCTCCGGCGCCGGCTATGTAAGCGTAGCGTGGAGAAAAGAAAAGGTGTAAAGCAGGGAAGAAGATTTGGGCGACGCAAGGGTACGAGAGCCTAGTTAGCCGGCGATATGACTGGGCTGGCATTCAAAAGATCTGGGTTCTCATCCTCCCTCTGCTCCTTGCAGGCCACGTGCCCGTAGAAAAGATACTAATCCACTTTGGGTTTTGGTTTCGCCGTCACCCCACTGCCTCACTGAATTGTGAGGACCATATGCGACAATGTATTTGAAAACGACTAGAACATTATTGGAGGAAGGTGGACTCTGAAGTAGTCGCTGTAGAGTATGGATTAGAACAAGGGTTTGGAGCCCTTCGGACATGGTTCTAACCCGGCCTGACTTCTTGCTGGCTACATGACCTTGGACTACGTAATCACGCCTCAAATGGGAGGTGATGACAGCTATCCTTGAGGACCTTAGAGAGAACTGATTTCTTAGTAACCAGCCTCACAAATAGTAAGCTCTTGGGTTATTTTTTTTCCTTGTGGGTGGGTGGAAGAGGGTGCTTGGAGGATGACCAGCAAGAACCCTGGCTAGAAATCTTTGGGCCCTGAACATGCAAATGAAAGTGCACATAATTTCTGTGCCTGTATGTGCATTCTTCTGGGGAGTGGATCCATAACCCCCAAAAGGTTAATGGAATAATTACCTTGTCTAGGGGATAGGTTTGGAATGAGTGCAATAGTTTGGGGAAATTAATTGGTTCCCTAGTTTGTTCACACTGGTGCTAGCTACTTTGGGGAATATAAAAGGTTATTAGTCCTACCTGAGAATGTACAATCTGTAGGGACGAGGATCTGGATCAATATTGGTGACTAATTAGGAAATGAAGAAAGAGAAGAGCCTAAAGTGACTCCGTGGTTGATTTAAAGAATGGTTTTGTCAGGTGTCAAAAAGTGAGAAGTTAATAAACAAGAGTTAGGCCTATCTGCAGACCCAAATGGTTACTCTTTTTCTTTCCTTTTAGGTGCATCACTTCATGGAGTTATGTTGGGATAAATGTGTGGAGAAGCCAGGGAATCGCCTAGACTCTCGCACTGAAAATTGTCTCTCCAGCTGTGTAGACCGCTTCATTGACACCACTCTTGCCATCACCAGTCGGTTTGCCCAGATTGTACAGAAAGGAGGGCAGTAGGCCATCCCCCAGGAGAATGACAGAAGCAAAGGACTTGTTATTAAGCAAACTTAAGGGCCTGTGGGGGAAGGCTGTCAACCCATTGTCAGATCAGCATCAGGCTGTTATCAAGTCTGTTGGTGCTAAAAAGTAAAAGATGAAATGTTCAAAGAGTGAAATTTATTTATTTGGAATTCAGAAATTCCAGGTTGTTACCACGTCAGTTACTCAATAAGTGTGAATTCTCCAACTCTTCTTTTAATCCCATTTTAGAATTTAATATAGAGATCTCTGATTGGCAGGAATACTAGAAATAAATGTTCCATGGCCAGTAGTGCAAATGGGGGATTGTAGGTTTTTGCAAAACCACCCTAAGCCATATTAAGGGGGTTGGAAGAACCATCAAAGCCTAAGGCATAGAAGAAAATTTGGGGTTAAGAAAGGTGAAGAACAAAAAACAGCTTTATTGCTTATACACGACCAAGAAAAGGTAAACATGGCAAAAAAAAAAAAAAAAAAAAAGGCAAGATGTGTATTCCTTGGGAAAGAGCAAGCCTGCTAGCTTGGCAGGAAGAGACGGTCAGGACTCAAATAGAGCTAATTTCCTGGAGATGGCCTGTTATACTGGCCCATTTTCCTGAGTCTGTGCTTAAACCAGTACTTTCAGGGCACAAAAACAACGCATGCTAAAAAATATATGGCCAAAGCTCCTTCCAACAAAGATTTAACTTGCTCCAGGAACAAAATAATTGCTTTAGGTTAAGAGGTAGTAATTAAGAGACTATTCCTCTCCCTTTAGGCCCCCACTAATCCCCAAAATAAAAATACACACCATGAAACATTGACAATTGAGTACCAAAGTATTAAAATTTCAAATAAATATCCCAAAAGGTAGCACCTGCTCATAGTTAAGGGATAGGGCACCTCTGTCCAACCATGTATTTCAAGACCAAGCACTTTATTAGAAATCTGTCCCGTAAAGAGAACAAATTTAGCAGTTAGAACTAAAAATACCAACTCATGGAATGTCATCATAGTTGTATCTACTGCTGGTGTCTTATAGTGTCATGCTACCGTGAAGTAATTCTGTATTACACATCAGGAAAGTAAGGCCAGGAAGGTGAACTTACCTGCTCTGGGCCTCCTCATAACCAATGAGTGGCAGAACCAAGACCAAAAGTGAGTTTTCAAGCTTTTTACTCAGCCCATTAAGTGACAACCAGGAAAAAATAACAATATGTCACTTGATCTTTCTTCCCATAGTGAAAAAATTCACCTGTGTTCTGCCAGCCTTCTTTCAGTGATATTTTGGTTTCTTAAGAATTGAACATACTAAGGATCACAGTATAGCGAAGGGAAATAATGTGGTCTCTGCTTGGTGCTTTAATCCAAAGGCAGACTGGGAAGAAGTGGATATGTCCCTGAGAAGCCTATTTCGTTTTGGAAAATAATTCAACTTAGTTTCAGGGAAAACCTAAACTTCATTAACAGATTTAGAAATAAACAAGACAACATTTAAATGGCAGTTGCTGCCCTGAATCCAGAGTACCATTAGACAACATGATTATTTCCTAATTCTTCCCCATTTGGTAGAGGGTTATCTATGACAACTGAAGAAATAATTTGAACACAAGTCCATTTAGGCAAATATACAGCAATGGAACTAGAAAACCATTTACTATCCAATTAACCATGTTTAGGCGTATACTAAGTATAGCTATCTGCCCCGTCCAGCAGGGAAATTTGTGAAAACTCTAGTCCCTTCTAGTAAGTTGTCTATGGATGTTATCATGAAGGGAAAAGGTTTGTTCTTCGGCCCATTTCCTGATTAAGTAAACTGGACCACACTTGTGGGGTCAAAATACAGAAGGATCAAAGCACCAAGGCTAAAGACAAGTCAGTTGTGACACCTGCTATATAAACAGAGAGCAATATAGTGTTGCCTTGTCATACCATCCTACACGGCATTAGTTCCAATCCACCTCTTGATCCCAGCCCTTGACTTCCCCAAATTCAATATTCTGATTGGTGTACCCAGGTCACTATTGGATCCAGCTTTCTGGGTCCTTTAATTTGCTGTATATGCACTCTACACTAAACGTAATTAATGCAAAAAAAATAATCTCTTCAAGAAACCTTCATAACAAAATACCAGATTCCCCTTTAACAAGAAAAGGGGATCAAGCTTAACGCCAAAATAGAAGACAAGAAGTCTGTCAGAACATAAGGATGGCACAAGACAGCTCTGACCTCAGGCCCTGTGCTGAACAAGAGTCACTGGCAAAACCACAAGAAGTAAGAACTGTAAATATCCACAGTCATGTGGAAAACAAAAGTGTTTCCCATTTAGTCATCCTCTGAACTCTCAGCAGACCTTTCATCTGTAGCTACTTTCCAATTTGTGCGTTTGTTTGTCCTCTCCTGTATTTCACTGTTGGCTACAGGCGTATGGACTTTTTTCTCTCTCTTTTTCCTTTTGGTTTTCTTAGTGTCTCTTTCCTCACTTTCTTCAGAACTGCTGGATGCTGAATCATCTGAATGTGAAGTGTTACCTTCTGCCTCTAAGAATAAAGCAGGTTTTTTGAGAGACTTTTTCCTGGATTTTTTCTTGCGCTTATGTGGTTGTTTCCTTTTCCTTGTACCAGAAGCCCCCGTTTCTTCTGAGAACTCACTCGAGGAATCTGCTGTTATATCTGTGGCTTCCTTTTTGCTTTTCTTCTGTTTTTTGTGTGACCTTTTTTTCTGCTTTTTTTTATGGGATTTCTTTGACTTCTTGTGTTTGTGGGATTCATGGGTAGATGACTTTACCTGGGGAGATGTTTTTTTCCCGTTGGTAATATCTTGCTGATCACTACTAATAAAAAAGTAAAAAATAGAAGCTTTTATGTAAAAAAAAGCATATTATTTTAATATTTTGCATTCTAGATAAAAAAATTGAGATTAACATCTGAATTTTAAATCAGCACTTTAACATATACTTTAACACTTTAATATTCTCATTGAGTTTTTGTTTCCTCTTCTTTAAAATGAAGGTAAAAATTCTGAGCTGCCATACTGGGTTACTGTATGGGGTACTATATATAAAAACCAAAATGCTTACAGACATGCCAGACATCAACCACAGAATGGCAAAACAGGGATCACCTCCTAACTAAATCACCTATTGTTTCTCTAGCTACATTTTCAATGGCAAGTATATTCTTTGTAAAAGTTAGAAAATCAATTTATAATACAGATTTTGTACCATCTTAGTTTCTTTTGGTAAGCCCATTTTCCTTACCTGTCTGTTTCAAATTCTTCAGGGTATAACTCTTTATAACCACTGTGACCCCATCTGTAATATGACACACCATATGTATTGTTAAAGCAATGTATACGTTTTTGGAAATTAGAAAGACTTTGGAGTACATGCATACACAAACATAAACACAAAATAGAGATATGGTAGAACCAAGCCCACATTACAGCTCAGTAACAGCTACATTTCCTGTATTGTGCACTATCATTTAAGACACAGAAGATTCTTTGGTCCATTTGTAAGAGAATTTGCCATTGTTTTAAGAAACACTAACGAATCTTACACTCTGCTCTTTAGCAGTGAAGCACTTTTCCACAAACACTTCATAATATCATGCTGTCTACATGGGGACAATTTTTTTTTTTTGAGATGGAGTCTCTCTCTGTTGCCCAGGCTGGAGTACAGTGGCACGATCTCGGCTCACTGCAACCTCCGGGTTTCAAGTGATTCTCCTGCCTCGGCCTCCCAAGTGGCTGAGACTACAGGCACGTGCCATCATGCCCAGCTAATTTTTATATTTTTAGTAGAGACGGGGTTTCATTATGTTGCCAAGGCTGGTCTCGAACTCCTGACCTCATGATCCGCCCGCTTCGGCCTCCCAAAGTGCTGGGATTACAGGCATGAGCCACCGCACCCAGCCTTATTTTTTATTTTTTTTTCTTTTTTTCTTGAGACAGAGTCTCACTCAGTTGCCAGGCTGGAGTGCAGTGGTGCAATCTCGGCTCAACTGCAACCTCCACCTCCTCGTTTCAAGCGATTCCCCTGCCTCAGCCTACCAAGTAGCTGGGACTACAGGCTCATGCCACCACGCACAGCTAATTTTTGTATTTTTAGTAGAGATGGGGTTTCACCATGGTAGCCAGGATGGTCTCAATCTCTTGACCTCGTGATCCACCCGCCTTGGCCTCCCAAGTACTGGGATTACAGGCATGAGCCACTGCACCTGGCCTATTTCTTTTTAAATAACAACTTTATTGAAGTATAAATTCACATATCATGGAATTCAAAGTGTAGTGCCTCCAGCCCAGGGCAATCACTAATCTACCTTCTGTCTCTATGGAATTGCCTACCACATAAATGGATTCATACAGTTATGTGTGGACAGAGTACATACATAGAATCATACAATATGTGGTCTTTTGTGACTTGGCTTCTTTCTTCTCACTTAGCATAATGTTTTCAAGGTTTATCCATGTTGTAACATATATCTATACTTCATTTCTTTTACTGCCAAATAATATTCCATTGTATGGATATATCACATTTTGTTTACCCATTCATCAGTTGACAGACATTTGGATTACTTGGCCATTATTTTTTGGGGCCATTATTAATAATGCTGGTATGAACATTTGTACACAAGTTTTTTGTGGGGACAATTAATTTTGATAAGTACACATTCTCAGGCCAAATATTAATGCTCACAAGAATTAATCACAAACCTGTCTGGCATGTTAGCTTCATAATCATATAACTTCTTGTTCCAGGATTTTGCCTTAAGAAAATCATCTTCCAGTGTCCCAGAAATTTCATTCTTTGGCCTCCAATAGTCTCTTTGACTTTCTTCATCAAAACCATCACTGCGCATCCGGCTAAAAGAGAAAGCAGAAGAACTTTTAGATGTAAAAACAATCTGTGAGTTTACTTTATGGAACATCATGCACAAAACTCATGGAACAAGCTGAGGGGGAAGGAAACAACATGATACTGTTTAAAAAAAAAAAAAAAAAGGTAAAGACATCTGTTCCTCTCTATACATCTGTAAAGTCCAATGGAAGAAATCTGACCAGGCCTAGTGTGGTGGCTCATGCCTCTAATCCCAGCACTTTATCTGTTCCTCTCTGTACATTTGTAAAGTCCAGTGTAAAAAAATCTGACCAGGCCAGGTGCAGTGGCTCACGTCTGTAATCCCAGCACGTTGGGAGTCCAGGGCAAATGGATCACTTGAGGTCAGGAGTTCAAGACTAGCCTGGGCAACATGGTGAAACCCTGTCTCTACTAAAAATACAAAAAAAGTAGGTGTAGTGGTGCACACCTATAGTACCAGCTACTTAGGAGGCTGAGGCAGACAAATTGCCTGAACCCGGGGAGGCAGAGGTTGCAGTGAGCCCAGATCACGCCATTGCACTCCAGCCTGGGCAACAGAGTGAGACTCAGGAAAAAAAAAAAAAAATCTGACCATTAGTACACATCCTATTGCAAAGCATAGAGAGATGAAATCAACTCTGGACTGTCATGTGATAGTTCACTCGCTGATTCTCAACTAGGAAGGCATGCAAAGAGGGAAGCAGAACATAATCATAGCTAGGGACACTTCAAACTACCCTAGAGATTCTGAAATACACTTCCCTCTGTGCAAACCAGCAACTTACTATAGAGAGGTCCCAATAACAGTGGAAACAAGGTCTAACCCATGGGAATAGTTGAGTAGGAAAAAAGTTGAGAACCATTGATCCAGCTTCTGTTTACCACTTCTACTAACTAGCCAGTAAGCTGCTAATCAGTTATCAAAAATTCGTAAGGGGCCAGGCCCAGTGGCTCACACCTGTAATCCCAGCACTTTGGAAGGCCTAGGCGGGTGGATCACTTTGAGCTCAGGAGTTCGAGACCAGCCTGGCCAACATGGTGAAACCCTGTCTCTACTAAAAATACAACAATTAGTCAGGCATGGTGACAGGTGCCTGTAATCCCAGCTGATTGGGAGGCTGAGGCAGAATAATTGCCTGAACCCAGGAGGCGGAGGTTGTAGTGAGCCAAGACCACACCACTGCACTCCAGCCTGGGTAACAAGAGCGAAACTCCATCTCAAAAAAAAAAAAAATTGTAAGGGCCTCTTATGTACCAGGTATTGGTCTAGCGGGCAGGAATATAGCAGCAAATGAGAAAATCACAAGCCCTGCTCCTAAAGAGTTTAAGTATTTCTTATATATGTAGCTCTTACACTTACAAGCATATAAGGATGTTCCCAATTATTCAAGCATTCCTAGGCCTCTCCACAAGAAAAACACAACTAACCTTGCATAATCCTTCATATTTACACTCAAGCTATTAAGGTAATGTGAAAAGGCTGTTGATCTGGTGAAGAGGGTGAATACATAGGGTGAAGAAAAGTCTGAGGCTGGGCAAGTGGCTCACGCTTATAATCCGAACACTGGGAGGTTGAGGTGGGAGGACTGTGTGAGCCCAGGATTCTATACCAGCCCGGGGAACACAGCAAGACACTGCCTCTACAAAAAAAAAAAAAAAAATAGCTAGGCAGAGTGGCATGCACCTGCAGTCCCAGCTACAAAAAGAAAAGCCTGAAAGAATGAAAAATTAATAGAGAAAGGAATGACTGATCAGCTTAGTGACCACAAGATTCCAGTAGAAAATCTTAAGTTAAAAGCTATCAGGTAAGGTTAGAAGCCACAGAACCCTACACATTCATAATTGTTCAGGGAGAATTTTTTAACTCTCCATTGTAAATAAGTACAAAGAGTGGGGGCATATGCATCATAGCCATTATCTTTATGCCTAGATTTACAAAAGAGGAAAGGCTTAAGGACTCACAGAACTAAATTCATCTATCCTTAATATACCAAAGTATTTTTAAACAAAAGTTGATGATTCTGAAAAAGATGAGAATTATTTTAGTTCTCAGAGCTGCAACTTCACCTTGAACTGCTGGGTAGCATTTTCCTTTTGGTCCCCCGGTAAGCATCTTCCATCTGTTTTTCCAGTTCTCTTATTTTCCACATATCTGATTCCTCCTGAATCTAGAATTTTTGAAAAGGAAAGAAATAAAAATAAGTTACTAAAAATAACTTTACATTACAGAAAAGTAACTAACTGGCCGGGCGCAGTGGCTCACACCTGTAATCCCAGCACTTTGAGAGGCCGAAGCAGGCAGATCATGAGGTCAGGAGTTTGACAGCAGCCTGACCAACATGGTGAAACCCCGTCTCTAATAAAAATACAAAAATTAGCCGGGCACGGTAGCATGCACCTGTAATCCCAGCTACTCAGGAGGCTGAGGCAGCAGAATCCTTGAACCCGGGAGGTGAAGGCTGCGGTGAGCCGAGACCACACCATTGCACTCCAGCCTGGGTAACAAGAGCGAAACTCCGTCTCACTGTGCCACTGCACTCCAGCCTGGGCTACAGAGTGAGACTTGGTTTAAAAAAAAAAAAAAAGTAACTAACTGAAAATACAATCTGACTAATTATTGGGCTACAGACTGGGCTATGATCAGGAACCTGGAAAACAAATTGGTTTCTCTAGAAAGTGGCTGAACAGTCCAATCCAGTAAATCTCAAATATCTAGAATTACTCCCCAATAGAATTTTTAAACCCCTGCATAAACATCACCTTATCAATTTTGCAATTATGCTGCGATTAGCAAATGATAATGCCACATTTCCAAAATGCAATGTGATTTTAATTGTATCATCTCAATTGAACTTTAAGCAATCTCATGAGGAAAATAAAGCAGCTACCATTATTACATTTTACTGTAAAGAAACAAAAGCTCAGAGATTTTACCAAAGTCAAAAAACTAGTAAGGACAGGTCTTTAAACTCCCTAAGCTATAAATCTCTTCTCACAACATAAATTTTGTCAAAAATAAAATAAACAGTATGGCTGCTAGAGAATTTCTTGAAAAGCAGAATGTGATTACCCAAAGAACAAGAACACATTTTATTTCTAAGTCTTCCTGCATAATTTCATTAGATCTGTGCTAGATTTATCTTTTTCTAGTTGCCATTTTAAATCTAAGCTTACTATACAACTAGGGGCAGGTTAACATAATGGCACAGGGAGCTTGGGGTAACAGTTTTACCCTTGCCCATAATTTTAAAAATCAGGTGATATGATAGTAATAATATGATCAAACCAAAAGTAGTAGTTTACTGAAGAAAACTAAACCAGGTGCCTTGGCCCTCTTTTCATTATATGTGCTCTCCTAGGTGACCTCATCTACTCTCATGACCTCTTATCATCAACCTATACATCAATAATCCCGAAACCTTTATGTTCAGCCCCAACTTTTCTCCTCTACTCCAAGTCTGAATTTTCAACTGCTTGGACATCCTATAAGCACCTCACCATCAACATGTTGAAAACCAAATTACCTTTCCTATCATAATTGTCCCCTTTTTTGTTCTTTATCCCAATGAACAGAATCATCATCACCCACCCAGTCACATAGGTGGTTACACAGTTGACCTTGAACAACAGCGATCTCAACTGTGCAGGTCCACTTATCCTCAGATTTGCTTCCACCTCTGCCACCTGTGAGATAGCAAAACAAGCCCCTCTTCTTCCTCCTCAGCCTACTCAATGTGATTTTCTTAATAAAATGTTCTTTTCTCTAGCTACTTTACTATAAGAATACAGTATATAATACATGTAACATAAAAAATATGTGTTAATCCACTGTTTATGGTATTGCTATGGCTTTCAGTCAGTAGCAGGCTATTGGCACTTAAGTTTTGAGGGAGTAAAAAGTTATACATGGATTTTCGACTATTCAGGGCGTTGATGCCCCTAACCCCTGCATTGTTCAAGGGTCAACTGAATTAGATTCCATTCTTATCATTATCATCTAATTAGCCACCAAGTTCTTTGGACTCTATCTCCTAAATTCCTCTTCTTTATCCCTGCTGTCACTAATTTCACGCGAACCCTCATCACCTCTCACCTGTAATACTGCAATTGCCTCCTAATTAATCTCCCTACTGTTTCTCCCCATCTGATTCATTCCCCACCCATCTGACAAACCATCTTTCTAAAATATAACTATGATCATGTCACATCCTGTTTAAAAACATTTGATGGCTTCTTTACTGCCTAGAGGAAAAAGTCTCAGTTCCAAACATCACAATCCAACTCTAATGACCACTGAGGCCTTATCTTCTGCGCCTATCCCTTCATTCCCTGCTTTCTGGAAAATTTCTTGCCATGCCCTGAGTGATTAATGCTCTTTCTTGTTGCCATATTAATGCATGATGCTCTCTATCCAGAATGATCTTTCATACCTAGTAAGCTTATACTTATTCAAGAACCAGTTTAAATGTCAGCAGCTCAAATACCACTAATTCTGTAAAATCTTTTCTAATTCCCCGGGGTAGATTTTATTATTTCCTCCTTAGTGCTCCAAAGCACTTTGCAAATATCTCTGTTATACAGTACTTATCAAACTATATTATAATTATAATTATCTATTTTATTCATCATTTTATTTCCTACTTTGTACAAAAGCTTTCAAAGACTAGATAACAAGAATATTCTTTGTATCTCCCAGTTGTGCCAGAATAATGCTTGGCACACTGCTTGCTTTCAGTAAGCACTGAGGAGTAACTAGGTTGTACCTCCCACCTTATTGTGAGCATCTGTGTGCCGGATGACATTCCTCAGGAGAACTTTCCCCAGTGGAATCCGGGACATTCTTCAATCTGAAATGAATCAACAAATAACGTTTAATAATAATTTATTTTATTACTTTATCTTTTCTTAAATTTTATAAAGAAGCATGAGGTAAAGGAAAGATCACTGAACTAGAAGTCAGAGATCCTAAATAATAGTTTTCCCTTTACCATTAAAAGAGGGAAATGCCTAAACACACTAATGTGAGATGAAAGGAGATAATGTACATTAAAGTTCTTTGAAAATGCACAAGACTGCATAAAATTAAGTGCTTTCACGAGCACCATTTTATTTAATCCTCATAACTATTTTTTTATATGAGGTAAATATCTCCATCCCTATTTTGTAGATGAAGTTCCCTTAAACTTGTCATGCCCCAAGCCACATAGTCCCAGGCAAATGATGTATATCAATGTCTAGATTAAAAATCAAACCTCCAATCCCAATATTAGTTTGCAGTGAAGCAAATACGTAGATTTGAGAGTATCAGGAACCACAGGTGTCAACAGTAACAGAAACTGATGACTCAAAACATCAAATGCAAAGATGTCCTAAACTTCTCCATTTGGGAGCATTTTATTTCCTACTTGGTACGGAAGCTTCCAAAAACTAGATGACAAGAATATTTTCGTGTGTAGCTAGCACGGGCTTTGTGCAACCACCCCAACGCTCACTCACCCCTTGATCCTGAGGAAATCAGGCATCTTGTTAGTGAGACGAAGAACCACTCCATTACAAGATCTCCTCCGACCCAGGAAGCCAAGGAGTCAGGGCTCAAAGGCAGCTCTGCAGCTTCACCCGAGTCCTTCGTGAAAACGCAGCCTTCCCACTGGTTAATCTGCCCTCACCTGTGGCCCAGGCCACTGCCGCCTTTCCCCCAGCCCAGATCGACAGGCAGATCTCTCTCGCGGACTGAGGCCGGAGACTGAGCCGGCGCGGAATTCGGACAGCCCGGTTGACCCGGGCATTCCCCCCTCACGCTCCTCTGGGACGAACCCCGGGGGTAAGTTTCACTCCCCAGAAAGGATGGGAACGCTTTGGATGGCTATGGCCTTCGGTTGGGCCCCAGGAAGTATCTAGGGGGCCTGAAGCGGGGGTTGAGGTTTCCAAGTGGAAGACAGAGGAAATATCCCCATCTTTGTCACCGGGATCCCTGTCCCCCAGCGGCCTCGGAGCTCCCGGTAACCTCCCCTCCAAACGCCCTCCCCACACAAATACACACAAACACACCCATACCGTGCGCCGCTGCCTCGCGTGGCGGGGGATAGGGGGGAAGAAGCGGTTTGGGAGAAAAAGGAGGAGACTTCCTTCTCAGGCCGGAAGTGGTGCTCCTGAGAAATCGTCCCACAAACAGGCAGCCCAGAGACTCCCAGAAGGGAGGGTTTTCAGGACACTCCAGAGGCTGACGGGTGCAGAAGGGAGGCGGGCGCTTTCCTGGAAGAGAAGTGGGTCGGGCCCAACTGAAAAGCAAGCCTGGTACCAGAAGGGGGACATTCCGGAACTAGATATGAGGAGACTTTTCTACCTGAAACTCCCCGGACCCAATTAGATGTTGTACCCAGGCTGGTTACCCTGGTAACAGGCGTCGCGGTTTGTCAAGGAGCTGAGAGAAGAGGTGGGTTTGCCAGCCTATATAGAATGACTACCCGTTAGAACAGAGAAGAGGTGGGTTTGCAGACCTATGGAATGATTACCCGTTAGTTAAGCTTCCCATTTAGCGTAACCCTTACACAGTAGTTAAAGAATCTAAACCTTTTTGCCTCATTCTAAAGATGCTGTGGGACACCTCTCCAATGGGAGAAGAGGCTAAGGAGAGTTATCTGAAGACGCAGAGAAGTGTCCCAGCCTCTCTATTAGCTTCCTTAATCCTCGCAATAACCCTATGATATAGGTATTATCGTCTTCATTTTGAACATAGTAAGAGGAATATATATATATGTATATGTATGTGTATGTGTATATATATATATACACACACACAAACACACATTTAATTGCTCAAGGTCATACAGCTAGTGAGAGATAGAACTAAGACCGGAATCTAGGCATTCTGGCTCGCAAGTCCATGCTTTGAATTACTAAACTATAATGAGGATTAAGGAAGTCTCATGTGGCCCTCACCCCATACACACCTCTGGCAATTTCAGAACTGGGGAGCCACCAGTCAGTGAGGTGTTGGAACAAGAAGATCAGGAAACCCAGATTTAAAATGATTACTCTGACTTGTCAGGGTCCAAGTAGAAGTAAAGTCTTATCTGAGAGGACAATGTGAGAATTTAGGAAGAGGTACTAGATGATTAAAGAATAAGGAAAACATAAAGTGGTGCTGCTGATCCACAATCTTTTAGACACAAATGCTAAATCCTAACTTCACCCAAACAATTCCTGGCCCATTCCGCCTCCCCAAAGCAGAAATGAATCAACAATTACACAGACCGTTTTCTTCCCGAAGTCATGTCTTTCCACAGGCTTAAGAAAATTATTCATCACTCATCAGTCATGGAGACATCCTCAAAGGGCCTGCTCACCCAAGTTACTCAATTTTGGAACCTCCTAGATGATCTAGCTGAAAGTGACCCTGAGGGCTATGAGAAGTTTATTCAACAGCAGCTGAAAGAAGGGAAACAGCTCTGTGCTGACCCAGAACCACAGCTTTGTCTACAGACCAGGATTCTGGTATGTCAAGTTGGTGCCAGGGATGGGGAGGTCTTGAATAAAATGATCCCAGAGTAACCACAGAATACTTTGCACTTAGGCATTGCTATCTTTTTTTTTTTTTTTGAGACAGAGTTTTGCTCTGTCACCCAGGCTGGAGTGCAATGGCATGGTCTTGGCTCACTGCAACCTCCGCCTCCTGGGTTCAAGCGATTCTCCTGCCTCAGCCTCCCAAGTAGCTGGGATTACAGGTGTGCACTACCATGCCTGGCTAATTTTTGTATTATTAGTAAAGACAGGGTTTCACCATGTTGGCCAGGCTGGTCTTGAACTCCTGACCTCAGGTGATCCACCCGCCTCAGCCTCCCAAAGTGCTGTGATTATAGGCATGAGCCACCACGCCCAGCAGACTTTTTTTTTTTTTTTTTTTTTTTTTTTTTTTGAGATAGGGTTTTGCTGGCTCTGTCGCTGAAGCTGGAGTGCAGTGGCACAATCACAGCTCACAATCATAGTTCATTGCAGCCCAAGCGATCCTTCCACCTCAGCCTCCCAAGTAGCTGGGATCACAGGTGGGCACCACCACACCTGGCTAATTTTTAAATTATTTTTGTAGAGACAGGATCTCCCTATGTTTCCCAGGCTAGTCTCGAACTCCTAGGCCTCAAGCGACCCTCCTACCTCGGCCTCTCAAGGTACTAGGGTAACATACGTGAGCCACCACCCTGGTCTGGTTTCCTGATTAAAAGCCAGCAGCCTTGGGGAAATCAAGTAACAACAGTATAATCAAACACAATTTTAATACCTAGGCTGGAGTGCAATGGCACAATCTTGGCTCACTGCAATCTTCGCCTCCCGGGTTCAAGCGATTTTCCTGCCTCAGCCTCCTGAGTAGCTGGGATTACAGGTATCTGCCACCACACCTGGCGGACTTTTGTATTTTTAGTAGAAATGGGGTTTCACCATGTTGGCCAGGCTGGTCTCAAATTCCTGACCTCAGGTGATCCAGGCACCTCGGCCCCCACAAAGTGCTGGGATTACAGGCATGAGCCACCATGCCTGGCCTTAAATGGTTTTAAACTAGGTTTTGAGATGTGCAAAATTATTTGCTTTCCAGAAACCAAAAGAAAAAATACTTTTTATCAACCTGTGTCAGTGGACAAGGATCCCAGCTCCCCAATCAGCCACTCATCCAGTACCTCTAACTGTTGGCAAACCAGAAGATACAACTGAGACATCAGGTACAAATAATTAAGGGAGAGAAAGCACATTGTACAAATTTTATTAGGAATGGACAAGATTTTACTTGGTTGAGAGCATTTCAAGTAAAATTCTTTATTTGGTGATAACAGAATTACAATTAGTGTAACTTTATGCAAATTTAATACTGTTTAACTTTTGTAATAAGATGCGCTGTTTTAATCCATGTAAAAGTGCCAGGAAATGTCATAATTGCTGTAGCACTACTGTGATTACCTCTGAAAAATACAGGAATATTCTCTAGCTTTATCAGGAATATGGTTTAATATATTGCCTGACAGTATCATTAGTGCAACAATTTATCTTCATTTCATACCCTTTCATTTACACACACAGATGCTTACACG